>NC_064874.1:44914402-44954402 GCF_943734745.1 Anopheles darlingi
GAGAAGGTTGAAGGCGGAACGTTGGATAAGTTGGAATCTGTTTCACGGAAGATCAAGGGCACGCTCACACATACACATACACAATCAATGCCACACGGAGGACGGAGCGGAATCAGCACGGAATCCATAATACTGTTTTGCACCAAGGGCGCCGCAAGAATATGAACCGAGGTTCACTAAGATAGAGTGTGGTTTTTTTAGTATCCGAACCACGAAACAAGCTGGTTAAGTTCATTTCTTGGATTTCTTGAACCCCAACATGGTCAAACTTTACTTTTACATCGGGAGTTGGTGGTGGCGTTTTGATGTTTTTCGTGTAATGAAACACACATTCAATTACCGTTATCTTGCCATCACCTTGACCATGATAATCGTAATTGTAAACATAAGAACACGCATGCATAGTTGTAACTTTCGTTTGCTGTAAATTCCCTAGATATGTATGCGTGTCCTGCAACCAACATACTTCGTAAACTTATTGTTATCCATTTACTCTTTCTGGATTAGTATAATCGAAAGTACAATTCAACGGATCGCTTCAATCGTTGCTTTTGTTTCGCTGCATACATTTACATCACTTGTAAAAGCGTCAATATACCTAAGTATCCATTATTAGCGGTTTGACGTTGAGCAAAATATATACTGCAAGGTTCAGCATTGATACACGAAAATATAACGGCTTTGAGAATTTCATAACACAAAAACAAAACAAACTTGAATAGCAAAATCATCGCCAGACCAGTGCGCAAATAGAAATCACAGAAGAGAGTGTTTCTCGTGTACTGATATAAATTGCAAGAACGATTTTGAATTCAAAATGGCTCGATTAATGTCGGTCCACAGAATATTAATTTTTTCCTGAGATTTGAACAAAACCGTTAAGCTACGTGGCGATGATAGTAACTTTTCGTTACTAGGACTGTCAAAAAGAGGTTGAAATACAATTACTAGCGTGTGAAGCCAGGGATAAGATGACCGATATTTTCTTTCACATCCAAGATGCCCTTATCCAGCTCGGATAGAAAGAAATTCAGTTGAAAGAACTGTTAAAATGTGCGGCACATGAACCGTGGATATCGTGAACGTGGGACGAAAGAAAAATTGCAAGTCGCCAAATGACATTCAATGAAAGTTTCTGTCGTTGCTTTACGGTCATATGGATCAACCTTACATTAAACTTTACATGGGTCAATAGAACTTAACGAATATTGATCAATAAGTTGATGGGGACCGCAAGTACTTTAACAGGAAATTTCAAGCACCTTTCCATTCATATAAAAAATCTCCACAATAATATGTAATCGTGATAAATCATGTCGGTAAAAATTACTTTAGTGTACTAGCACTTTAATATTGGCTCAAAACTCACAAAGAAATGTGCTTCGATGTCTAAAGGCTTCCAGCCAAATCCGAAAACAAAGCAAAACAAAACTCCAGCAAAATCGGTTGCGCATGCATAATAGTACGAAGAAGGCCAAAACACACGCACACCGCACAGCCCTGGAAAATGGTTCATTTCAAATCGAAATTATTGTAATTTGCTGCTCCGCTGAACGCCGCAATCTCGGTGGTACCACCCGGTGCTCCCCGGTTCACCCGACCGGTGGTAACGGGGGACAAGAAAGTCTGAGAGGTGGAAAAAATGTCGCACAAAAGCCAGACCCACACGAAGTCCATCCAACCGTAACGCACGTCGCGCCATCTCCCTGTACTTCACAGCCATTCCTCTGGCCTCATTTGCATGAAACCGGAGAGAGGACCGGGACTCGCTCGCTAGAGGAGGAATTGGTAATTCGAACAGGTGACCTTTTCGCCAACCGTTGGCCGTGCGCGTTCTTTGCGCGTCGCGCTAATTAATTGCAATCTATCGGAAGCTAGCCAATCGGAAGCTGCTTACACCGCACGTTCTGCGCCATCGTGCCACCGGTCTGATGACCGTTCTGCCGTCGCGATCGCTGTCCCTCCGTAATCACGGATTCGTTGCTGTCGCTGCTGGCATCAAGCACAGGAACAGCACTTGCAGGGTCACAGCAGCAATAGCTCGAACTTCTTGTGACGACAAAACAAGCTGCTGAGCAGAACTAGCATTAAAAAAAAGCATAAATTAGCATAATGTTGCAACGCACCGTCGTCGTCGTCGTCGTCGGCGATGTCGATGCCGTAGCTATGCGAGCGAGTAAAATGTTACTTTAATGCATGTTTCCGATACCGTCGCAATGGACAATGTTGTCGAGGAGTGTCCTCTAGGCTCCTAGTAAACGTCTAGTTCTGCTTCGTTTCTTGCTAGTGTTTTTTTTTTCATACTGCACCAAGCCGGTAAGTAATTAAAAACCAGCCAAGCCAGCACACAACAGTGTAGTTCAATCGCTCACTGGAATGTGTTTCATCAAAAAGAAAGGACCGGATCCGGATCCGTAACAGGAAGCAATACACTCGAGCAGGACGAGCATCGTGAAGTTTTGTTTTTAATTAAACAAAGTAGATGGTAATCGTGAGCTCGTGAGAGAAAGTGAGCGCGAACACTTTGACCGGGATTGAGGGACTTACCGATGTCACTCTGACCACCGATTCCGTCTGCTAATCAGGCACTGTACAGATCGTTGAATAAACAGCGTTTATCTTGAAACTGTCGTTGTTAACCGACGCCATTATGATTTCCTTCCACGCTAAAGACGAATCAAACCTTGAACCTCAGAATAAACGGAAAAAATGGAACGGAACTTCTGCTCCGATTTGCAATTTCTTTTACCCGACCTATCGTTCCGACAGCGCTACTGACCGACTTTTGCGTGGGAATCATTGACCGAGAATAAAAACCTACACCGGAGATCCGGAAGCAAACCACCGGGGAAAAAAAAGAAACACCGCGAAGCACACCAAATGGTGTATCGCGTGGCCGTGCGCCTCGCTGCACCGTTACAATGCCACGCGGTGGTGCCGGCCCGGTGAATTGGCTGTTGCCTGCTTCCGTTGGCTTTCCGGACAAAACAATACAAAAACCTTCGGTGCGCGATACAAATGAAAACTATCGACGGGATTTTCATCCGGTCTAGTTCTATTTTACTTGCGCGCCAGTGCCAGTGCACCATTCAAAGCCAGCAAGGAACGGTCTCAAGAAAGCGTAGAAGCGTAGATGGTCGCACCGGCACCGAATTGCGCCCCAAAAAATCCCGGGCAGCATCGTTTTTCATTCATTTGAAGTTCCGTTTTCTCGCTTTCCGCGGCGCAGCCACTGTTGGGATCATCATCGTGCGCGGTTATCGTTTTGCAGCAAACAGAAGAAGGAGGAGCAGGAAGAGCGCTCGATCCGGTCGCTTCGAGCCTGTTTATTTTATTCATCACTTTCGCAGCGCAGGGCGAGAGGGCCTGAAGACGCCAAGAAGTTGATACCCGGAGCGAGTGTTCCACGGACAACCACGAAGGGGCCGCGTGTCGGTGTGTGAAAAGCATCAAGACACGGACGCAAAAGCGAACAAGCTTTCCAAAACAGGAATTGGCCTTCCATTCATCTGCCCCACAACGGACAGCGCGCAACTGAACGCAATATTATTCCCTCCCCCCCCCCCAAAAAGTCCTTTCAACGATAATGGTGGCCGCACCGTGAATCAAAGATATGCTTAAGCCTCTCTCTCTCGCTCTCTCTTTCGTTATTTCTCTCCTGCTCTATGTCGTAAAATGTGCGCACATATTTCTTGCGAACCAATTTGAACAAAGAAAAATGGCCACTTACCACCAGTAGTGTGCGTCCCTTCGGCCTTCGGCACCAGCTGGCAAACTCCGTGAACCCGGAGCACCGAGCAGCGAGCACCCAGAGAAGTGACAGTTACAAATTTGAACGCAATTCTGGCAGATAAAAATAACTTCCACTTCCGGTACCGGGATATTTTAATACAACCATCCACACCACGCCGTGTACCCGTGTCCCCTGTGCCAATCCGGGGGTGTTAGATCCGGCCGGGTGTCCTTGCACTATCCTCGTGCAAAGCAAGTGGCCTAAAGTCGCGACTGAATGGGATAACTTTTGCCTTACTCGAGGGAGGGAGTCTTCCGGGAAGTGGGGTTGAAAGTGCATATTTGAGAAACCGCAACACGCAAACCCCACCACCCCGAACGGAACCAGCTGGCCCAGCAGCATTGTCACACAGGCAAGAAGCTCCCGGAACCATGAATCCGCCACCACGGATTGCCCCGCGGATTGCTACATTCCGTTCACGATAGTTCCGTGGCCAATCGGCGGGACATTCCCCAAGTTCGCACGCGAGCGGGGGGAGAAAGAAAATGGCCACGATACCACAGCTGGTGTGTGTGTGTGTTCGGAACGTTCGGAACCCACTCACGGCTTTGGTGGAAAAGTTTTCCGCGAAAATTCCGCGCTCCCGGGGTGCGTTGCGGTGTGCTGGCACTGGGACCGGGAGCAAAGATGATTAATGGTTCTCGTGCAGCGGAACCAAAGGAATGCCCTTTCGGGCGGAAGAGAGAGAGAGAAAGAGAGAGGGTGTGCTGCATTCGCAACTTGCAACAACCACAACGACGACACGACACAATCACGACAGGGAGGACGCACACACACACACACGCGCGCAGGGGCGCTCGATTTCGAAAACTTCAACCAAAGCACCAAAAAACGGGATGTCATGCCTCGAGCCCGAGGGCCCTTCGTGGATTATTTCGTGTGGATGAAGCGACCGAAGCGAAGGAGGGGTTCGCGGATCGCGGATTGTCACGGTGGCCAATCACAGAACGGTGAAGAGTGTAATTTCCGCCCTACGGACTCTACGAAAACACAACCCGGCCCGGCCACCAAGCCACCGGGCACATCACAATTCGATCAAGTCAATCATCAGCCGGAGGGACTACTACGAACGATGCCACCGCCACTGCCACCACCACCAGTTCCTCGAATGTCCATCAAAATGGCTTCCGATTCCGGGAGGCGTTTGTTTCTAGCAAGGCAAGTCCATTAGTAGTCTTGTGAGCCGCTGCCGTCGTCGTCGTCGTCGTCGTCAGCAATCAAAAGTGTCACGCACGCACGCATCAAACGGTTGACATGCGATCGACGGACGGATGGAGAGGAATCATTCAAATTTTCCCTCCAACACCAACTCCACCGTCGGCAACAGTAGCTGCGGCTTACAAGAGCCCTCTCGCCTTGCCCCACGCTAAAAACGAGGGAAAACGGGAAAATGCTTCGCTTTTCATCTTCTACAGCACCAAAAAACGGACCACCGGAAGGTGGGAGGACGGCGGCCAGACGGGCCAAGTGGGCAAGAGGAGGGCGCGCCGAGACGGTCGTCGTGCAAGCAAAAATTCAATCCGCCTTATCCGAATCTGGTGAAAGCAACGAGAGACCACCCCGCAGCAATCCATGCGTTGTCATGGCTGTATCACGTGCACATGGCACGCACACACCAACACCAACACACACATCATAGGCGGCCATCATGCGCAACCATTTTCAAACGGGGTTGTTGCGACTGGTGAGTGAAAACTTTCCCATGCATATTAATAAGATGTTCTTTGATTTCGAATCGTTTATGCGTCGAGCTCCACTTCAAACCAAAACGGTTGGTGTGGAAGGGGAGGGGGTGCGCGAGGGAGTGAGCGGGGGAGCTGCTGACGTTCGTGGAGACCGACTGCCGCCTTGCCTGGGGTGAGCCTGGGGATTAGAGAGAACCGGTGCCGGTGCTGCTGCTGCTGCCGTGTATCGTTGGCAATCGTTGCCGCTCACACGAGTAATCCATTCCGGAACGGTATAGCAGGTATAGCAGAAGGTATGGCAGAAAGGATTTGATTTGTCGCAACCTTCCACCCAACGAGGGGGCGATGCGTAGGAGGTTGTTGTATAAAAATATGTTAAAATCTTCCACACTTCCAGCACCCCGCGGTATCTTGCTACTCATTGAAGGACTCTGGGTGTGGGTCTCGATGGTGATGGTGCCAGTGGAACGGTGAGATCTGGGATTTTCCCCAGCTAATCGTTGTGAGAGCTGACCAGCCTGATTTCCAGCGATTGCAAGGTGAACATTTCACGTGAACTTGATGTGAAATGTGTAGCGTGGGTTGTTCGGCAACGGTCGATCGGACAAGGCATTGGACCGATATTTTATTTCCAGCTACATGATTTTCGTTACCCTTTCTTGATTTTGTTTTAAATAATCTTTTTCTCTGCTCTTTACTACCTGATGCCGATCGCCATGATGCTGGCGAATGTCTAAAACCTTGATCTCTTCTAAGTGCTTTTCCCTGGAGGGTCAGTTGATGACTTCCGCACCATCTTTGGTCATAATTTTGTTCTTGTCATTCCAAGAAGCATCTTTATGGCCAGTTCCAGGTACGGTGCTGCAATCATGCTGGTAACTTCTCTCAGTATTACTCGGTAATTTGTCTGACGGACATGTTCCAACTAACTCTACACATCAGGCGTATACGGCATTGTCAGTTTCTTTTACTAAGAGATGCTTTGCAACGCTTGAAGAACGCGGATGATTAGTCAGAAAATAATCATCAACAATTCTATAGCTTCTAAACTCAAACAGTTAAACAAGAGATGACTTCATCAAAAACTAGCGCCTTTGTTCTATCGAACAATGATCATGTCGAGCATGCAAACGGAGCACTTCCGGATCACGAGCAGTGCTTCAGCTACGCAGGAAGTTGGGTTTGCATCGGATAGCGATTGCTAGCGAAAAGGGATTTGAGTTTTGAGAATCCCAAGTGCAATAGCTCCCTGTTCTCTTCTAATGTTGTCAGAATGTGTTGCGTAGATGGGAAGATGTTAGAAAACTGCTTGTAACAGCGAATACATATCACTAATCAAACAACAAATCATGCAGTTGAACGATGCCATTATGCATAAACATTCAGCATACATATGCATAAACACCCGCATTAATCATCAAGATACGAAACACTGACATAAAAATACACCTTATGAACAATTATACTTCTTCAAATGCAAAGATCTCGAAAAATGGGTCCAAGAATGAATGGATGACTGGAAACGAACATGAATCATACCTAAGAGATGGGCAAAATGTGTTAAAAGTCTCGGAATTAGGATTACGAATTGAAAAGTTATTCGAACAGATAAATTTCAACTCAAAATCGTGTGCCCGTTTTACGCAACACCTGCTCCTTTAGGGCTCAACACAATATGCTGCTACATTCTAATGTTCAATAACGGTTGCTACCCTCATCATTGCGGTCTTGCGTGACCCAATTTTTGTTGCTTATCGCCGTAAGACATATCTTCGGATTTCTTGTTGTGATACCCAGATGGTTGACGATCTCAAATGGACACCATTCAGCATTTCTGTACACCTGATGGCAACCGAAATCCAAGCTGAAGCAATTCCATTCGAAAGACAAAAGCACAACCCTTAACGAAAACCCACGTTGTGATGCTTTATTCTGCGCGGGCCAACATCCATCCGAATTACGGTACACCTTCCCACACACACACACACACACACACACAGCTGGCCGGAATGTTGAGCACCTTAACCTCAATGTCACTTCCGTCTTGCAGTCGGAATGGTGAAGCAAACAAACTGTAAGCTTTGGACTTTTTGGACAACTCCTCATCGTCAGTTGCACACTGCTCTTTGTGCACACACACATGCACACATACATGCGCGCACACACATACACATCTTTCGTCATCGCTGTCGTTGTCGTCCTCGTTGTCATTATCGCTGCCGTCGCATTGCAGAATTGGCCCGCTTGCGTACTGTTCTATGTCATTGCCAGACGCACACACACACACACACACACACATATACAAAAGCACTCGCGAAATGAGCAACGAGCCTATTAGATGCAGCCGGTTACGTTGTTGCTGCTCATCTCTTGCTCTTGCTCATCTTTCACCTTCTTGTCCTCCGCAAGACAATCGTGTAGCGGGAAATGTTACCGGAAGTGCATGTTTTTGGCAACAAAAGGCCCGGCCACCGGTCTACTAGTGCGCCGCCTGACGCAGAAATGCGAGAACACACATACACACACACAACGTGCCTTTCCGGTGCACAAACGTGATGCCATCTGATGGTGCTGGCTGGTTGCTGGTGCATAAGGCATGAAGCTTGATTCTGACTGTTGCTGCGACAAAGCGGCAAGAGGAACGTCACGTTGCGTTGCGTTTGTGGCTCCAGCAACACAGCAATGGCCGCCGCAGGTTTACTTTCATAAATTTTAATATCCCTTCCTTCCTTCAGCCACTGCATCAGTTCCGTTTCCCTGTTTGGGAGCCACAAATGGGAGGCAAATTGGGCCACATCACACAAACCAGCTCCTCTAAAGTATGGATCGGGACTCACTCAAAGTTGGTCAGTTGTGGTGCTTCTGATGGAATGGAATGCGGTTTTTGTTTTGCTTTTTAATAAATCCAAATCGAGGCATCCAAAACAGGAGGACTCTCGCTGGACCTTCCATCTCTTGGAGCGCCACTATCAACACATCCACGAACCCTTCTCTTCCTTCTCCGGCAGCATAAAGCATCATGCGGTGGGGCTTTTCAATTTTTCCTATTCCCCTTTTTCCCTGCAGGACCTCCCGAGAAGTAGCTGTATCATCATCCACAGTTATTAACATTCCACACGACAGGACAATACTCCCCCCCGGGCACGGTTTTATGATACTGCTCCACGTTCAACGACGTTCTGTTGGATGGAATTTGATTAATTCCCTTTTTTCTACTTCCAAGAAAAAAATAATAATAAAAGAACAAAATACCTCAATAATCCCTTTTGAGGAGGCTATCCAAGACGAAGCTCCAAGAAAGCCTTTCTAGTTCCTGTGTCTACGGTTTGCAAAGATCAAAACATTCCAACAATCCAGGTCTAATGACGCTTCCTCATAGCACACCAGCGGCATCTCTAGCTCGGGAAATCTATTTAATTTTAATTGTTGCAAGTCAAACACACACAGAGAGCATCTTAATTAAATGTTTCCTTTAAAAATGAACCCTTGAGTGCGCACAGCTTCTCAGGAGAAGTAATGCCAAGTTTTGAGCAGGGTATTGTAAACACACCAAACTGCGTCTGCCGTTGACGCGTTAGTTGACCGGATCCGGATCCAACAAACAAACAGCAACAAAAGTGATTCATTTCTCGGGTAAAATCGCGTTTTGATTCGCATTATGGCAGTTATGGCCACCAAACTTCGTGGTTTGGCTCCCGGGTTTGACGACTTACCTTTGAGATGATCCGGTTGCGAAGCTTCGCCCACGTTTCGCATGATGTCACTGAGACAGTGTTCCAGCGAGCGCATGTCCAACCCGTTGCTCAGCCCGGTGCGATCCTGCAGAACGATAGAAACGAAGGAAATGTTGAAAATCTGTGGCTACGTTAGTTAAGATTGCGACGGTAATTAATGGATTTCGATGGTGAAGTTTGCTCGAATGAAGAGCCCTGCCTCGGACGGAGATAGGCAGCTGGCAATTTGAACGCGTACCGGGGTTAAACCTATCCTTCGGCCTCGGAGCAACTTCGTGGCTCTTCTTTAAGGTCAACTGGTAGATAGTTTCTCGGACTGGAAGAGAACCATTCATAAGTTTGCCCGTGTATGTTAATTTCAGGTCCCTAATGGCAAATTGCTTAGCCTTACCACAGCCTCATCATCCAGAACCCACACACACACACCCGTAGATGGTGCGGACGGCAAATAGGTGGTTGGCTTTCCAGTACGAGAAGACGAGGCCACGGTCAGGGACAACACGCATGTGTGTGAGTGTGTGTGTGTACTAGAGGAAACTAATTTCGCAAAAGGTTAGCCGTAGATAAGTTTCGCTTTCAACCCCCAGGCTACACCCCTCCTCGCACTTGAGTAAATCCTCACTGCAAACTGCAAAGCGGTCGGAATGAAAAATGTGGAAATGCTCACTGCGAAGGATTTCCTTCGGCCCCTCGCGGTCTCGTGGCACAAATCCTCCGGATCCCAGGGTTCTTCACGTAAGCGAGCGAATCTGGGGCCCCCTTTTTTCTTCATTTCTAGCATCCATTTGCTCTCTCTCTCTCTCTCTCTCTCTTTCTGTTCTTCTATCTTTTTCTCAATCCGGCACTATCTCGAACGAGAAGAGTTTGTCGAATATGTCGAGCACAGGATCTGTGGACCTGCTACGAGTGTGTGTGTGTGTGTGTGTGTGTGTGAGAGAGAGAGAGATTGAGAGGAAGCAGGGCAGGAAGCAAGCAAACAAAGCGAAAAGATGGAATGGATAGGCAACGAAGAGACAGCAGGAAGAGGAAAGGGAAAAGGGTCTTCAGCTCGCTGGCATCGAAGTTATAAGTCAGCATAATAGTTTATCTCCCCTTTCTCGGCCCTTCTCATAAGTGAAGTGATTTGACACATAAATCCATCTGGCACTCCCGGCACACACACACGCACACACACATTCACACGGTGTACGAGGGTCCGAGGTTAGTGGACACAATTCCTCGATTCGAAAGAGGCCCAAAATTAGTAGTCACTAAAAATGGCCGAACCCTTTTGCGATGCTCGAAATTTGTTTTGGAAGAAAAATAAAAGGAAAATGCAAAACATTTTCCACCGGCAGTCAACTGAGGCCAGTATACGTGCGCTGTGAAATCACTCCTCAAATCACACAAATGTGTCGCGCTCGCGCGATATATAGCACCACTATGCACACACACACACAGACAGTGATGCCGCGACGACGACCCCGAGGACGACGATATGATATCTGCCCGCGTAGTGTCGATGAAGCCTTCCAGCATTCCCTCCGCCCTTTTTTTTATTCGCGTATGCTGCACCGGTGTGTGGAATTTGCCAGCACCAGCCGGCCACGGCACACACAGCGAGTCGGTATGTCGGCCAAAGTGGGTCGTATAAATATTTTCTTATTGGATTTTGAATGAAATATTTCCGCACAGCGCATCATCATCATCAGCATCATCATCGTCGGAGAGCACAGACCAACTCATCGATGCCTGCAGACACACACACACACGGGGTCCGTTTGTGTGGGACCAGCTGTGTAAACCTGCGCCACCATCGCCACCACTACCTCCATCACCATCAAGGGCTTAGTTCCCGTGGATCGCATCCGCTGCCATTTGCGCTGGAGCGATGGTGCGCGAGTTGGCGCTGTTTCAGCGAAAGATCATGACCAGGCAGGCACATTTCCTTACTGGTGGGGTGGGGAGTCAAAGAGAAGGAGAGAGACGAATGTTTTTGCATCTGCAAGCCACATGTGGTGTCCCGGATCGCACGAATCGATTCGCTGAACTGCTTCGAATCGGTTTCCACGGTTGATTGGGACGTTGGCGAGGATGCCAGATGCAGTGCGGGACCACTACTCGAGCGAAAGGAGAACGCAGCGCATTCCGCATTCTCCATCCTTTCGCTTCCTTCCTTCGTTTTTGTCGCTCCCTACTAGGCTTCCCGGGCATCCTTTTTTTGTCCGTTGCTTCAATCTGTTGCTCCAGTTCAGTATAGCTTCCGTTTCAATTTCTTCAATTCTTCGCTCCACCACACACACACACAGACAGTCGGTCGTTTCCGTTTGCCTCTTCCTAAGGCCAGAGAAATTGAATTCAACCTACTGACACACCACCAGGCACACACACTCCGGGGCCTAGAAATTGCTAACGTGCGAAAACACAAACCACTGGAAAAAAGGGAAACCATTCGGGACCCTCTGCTAGCCCTTCCTTGGCCTTTCAGCTTTGCGATGAAAAGAGAAGGACACAGCAGTGCAGAAAGAGAGAGCGAAGAGAGCCGAGAAATCGAAACGTATCCTGCAGCATCCGCCATCGCAGAGTTCGACCAAATTCATCATCATGTAGCACTTGCTCAGAGGCAGTTGGAAGTCTTTTGCCGAGTATTTCTACCTTTTCCCTCCCAATCATGGATAGGACAGGATGGTCACTTACTAGACACGGAGACAGGAGGGTATTGGTTTGATAAAAATCGAACATTCAACTTTTGCAAAAGCTTCGCTTACGAATATTTCGTCGAAGCATCGAGACATCTTCCTTTTTTTTTTTGGTGAGTAAATGCAAACGCAATGGGAGTGCAGTTGCAAATACCTTGGCTGGGGCTTATCTTTTGATGCAAGAAAGTGGCTTTCTGTAAGGTTGCATCGGGATCGATCGAATCTTTTTGCTGGCTGCCTATATTGCGAGTCGCATCCTCTATGATAACCTGGCAAGGGATGACGTTACCTCTTATTTTAATCAAATCCAGCTCTTCCTGCATTATCCCTCGAGAGCATGGCATTCCAGCTCTATTTCTCTTTCTCTCTCTCTCTTGTACACACAAACACTCTGTAAAAGTATTTACAAAATGGCCCAGATAGCAGGGGGACTACCTGGACGTCGAGGGTTGATATTTATAGAAATTGAGCTTATTAAGTTACCAATCCCCACCGCGTGGCTCTCAGAAAAGGGGAGGGTTCCAACGCCGACACATTTCGTTGTCCATCCTTCCCATGCTCCCACCATCCGGCCAAAGAGAAGGATGGAAAACCATATCCGAGGTTCGTTTGTTTGTTTGTTCCACCGTACCGCAAAGTGAGCGCACGAGCCTCCGATCCAAGTGTAAGTGACAGAAGGTGGTAGTGGTGGTGGTAAGCAACCCCCAACACCGGGGGTGGGGTGACAAAATTTGATTATTTTCTATTTGTTCATCCCCTTTTTCCTCCCTTTCATTGCCAGCGTTGATCGCGTTTTTGGAAAACCCCAAAACCGTTCTTCTGTTGCGCCTCGCGTCAGACGCGCAACACTAGATCAATCACAAACACAGCGTTACGAAGAGAGACGAGGGTGCGACCCCCCAGAAAAGGCGGATGATGCCGCGGGAAAAGAGGAAGCAACGTAATAGAAAAGCGAAACCGAACCACAAAACACAATAAGAACGCTGCTGCTGCTCCCTCGCTATCGAAGAAGAAGATCGTATGTCAAACGAATCAAATCTTGGCACGTTTGTGACCCCCCTTACCGGGGTGGATTGGGGTGCTACACGAGCTTTGCTTCGATTACCTTCGTTCAATTTGTGGCATTATTAGGGAACCGCCACATCATCGTGGTAGTGGTGGTGGTAGCATCTAGAACCTCACTCCTGATTGGTTCTGGATTGGTTGTTTTGCCTCCATTTCACGGCCACCAAAACCGAAATCCATCCTCCACCATGCGCCTCCATCGCGTCGACCACCATGCGCCTCCATTCCACGAACTGATCCTGAAGTCACAAACAAGTCGTGCGCCAGGTGTGCGCGAGGTGATGTTTGACTTACGGGTAGGTAATTGATTAAAATCGATAGCCCCCCGACCGCAACCGCGCTGTGACAACAGAGCGGGTCTCGCGGATTCCCTGTTTCTCTACCCCGAGGCGTGTTGTTTGCGCTTTTGTCCTTGCTGCGAAAGACAAAGACAGCGAGCCGCTTCCGGGCAAGGATAGAATAGAGTAGAATAGCGTGGAGTGAGGAGTGAGGAATGCGGAATTCAGAAGAATGAGGAACCTTTCGACCGGTGAGGTGCAGACCTCGTTTGTCAGCTCCTGGAAAGGTTGCTGTTAGAGTCAACCTACCGCCTAATGGCCCGGGACTGAAATCCGTGGTGCAACAATATATATATCCAGGAACGGTATACCGACCGCTCACGTCTAAAATCAACACCGGTTCAACCGTCAGCCAATCAACGCGGAAGCGGAACGCGATGCGCCAGCAACCTGCGATGTGCCAAGAGGCAACTCCTCTGTGGAATGACGGATGTACCCGGATCGAGCACCAGCAACGATGGGCCCTGGATGGCTGTTGGTCAAATTTCTGGCACGATCTTGGCCGAAATATCGAAGCTTGTATGTGTGTGTATCGGCGACCCAGTCCCAGTCCCGGTTCCGGATCCCCCCGGAGGCTGATCAATTATGAACGATTCAATTCGCTTTTTCAGCCTCAGCGGCCTCTGCCTCTCTCACCCATTCCTCACGAACATTGGCTCTCGTCTTGTGCTGGAATTTGTGCCGACCGGCCGGAACCGGTATGATAACCGGTACCGGATTGATGCGGATCACCTCCGCATGTGTAGGGAACGGCTTTTGCGCCGGCGAGAATACGACCGAAGCCCCCCACCCATTGGCCCCGTTCGGTGGATCGTCTCCACTAGCGAGCACTAGCGAGCACTTTCCACAATCGATGCCCCTTAAAACGTGCCACGGATCGGTAAAAATTCATCAAATCATTAAAATTCCATAACCCACTCAATCAGGCCAGGCGGCCACTGCTGCTGCTGCCACTGCTGCTGCACGATGGGAATGCAACGAAAATTGGACAGTTGATATTTTCATTCGATTCCATCCAGCAGGCCCCGTTGGCAGAGAGAGAGAGAGAGAGAGAGAGAGGAATGCGCAACCAAGGAACGAGGTCGTACGGTGTGTACCAATCAGGCCTACAAAAGCCCAAGGCACTCAAGCACGGGCCTGTGCCAAGCCCGGATACGTTCGTTCGTGTGCTTGGTTGCCTCGATCTCGGATGTCGGATATCGGAACACATTTACCACGAACGATTTAGTGCCGGTGCAGACCGGTGCGACCAGCCGACAATCAAACAACAGTCTCTGGACGGACGGAAAGGAGTGGAAGGATTGTGAGCTTTAGCCCAGTCCGTTGGCCAATCACCATTCGCGGTATGCGCTACCATATCGACTTCCGTTGCGAACCGGCACGGGGGCCAGGATAGCCAATCCCATAATTAGGTGAAACTCCTCGCGGAACAATGCTTGCAGCTCAACTCACGGGACTACTAGCACAGGAAGTCACTGTCACTAAACGGTCAGCGCGTTGTTTGCACAACGCATGCACGCAGGGCGCAGTAGTGACCGTCATCGGTTGTCATCGCCGTGATCGATCGATCGAACGCGTGCGTGCGTGCTGCCTGCTGTGTATACTCGCGAGCGACAAGATTCAGTAAATTATTGATGAAACTGATGCCCGGAATAGTAGCAACAGTCAGAACTACCAATGCCAGTGGTGGTGCTCGCGAAACTTACACCAAGGAATGGAAACTGTGACGTTTTCTATCTATCCTATCAAATCCCCCAAGTTGCTGAAGGTGCACACTGAACGCTGGCGCTTTGAGGGCGAGGAAAAACGATAATAAACAGTGCTAGCGACAGCGGTTAATGTTACTACTTTAGCATTCTTTACTAACATCATTTCGTCCGCACCCAAACCTCAATGCTCAGTCAGAATGCGGACCAAAAAACGATAAAAACCACTTCACTCGCGCTTCTACTACTACTAACCGACGCTGGCTACGTGCTGGAGGAGGAAATGATTTTTGTCTTTTACGCGAACGCCGCAAACAAAAAACAAACAAAACAAAACACGCGAAGCACCTCATTAAAGAAGAGCTCCCGGTCTCGGTCTCGGTCTCTGTCTGTCTGAATATCCACCCGGTGTTGGCAGGGTGCTATGTACGTTGCCCTCAAGTACTGGCCACCCATCTACCTGGAGGTCCCTGTTCCTGCCATTGGACAATCTGAATGCTTCATAAATTTTCATTTTTTTGCGCACCCGGTCTCGCTCTCTCTTTCCTTCATTTCGTTGTCGGATTTCAACTATTTTATGATTCCGCTTCACGAACAACGCTTTAATGGTGCCAGGGTGCAGTCTTAGCTGTGCAGTACCTCTCTCTGTGTGTGCGTTTGGTACAGCACCTCATGCAACACCTCGCACCTCCCTCCCCGGAAAGTGTGTGCAAAAGCTTGGCCGCACCATAACCATAAACCTCTCTCGGCGGAACGGAGCGTTCTCTTGAACGTTCCTCCAGAGGTAGTGCTACGACTGCATCAGCTTCGGCAAATTTAAAGCATTACCTAGCAGCCCGGTAATGGCCGCACCTTTTGATTTCTCACTCACTTCACACACACACACACACCACCTTCAAGCCTTCAAAACGGAACCTCCACCGTAAAGCAAGCAAAAGGCAATGCATGGACCACCGGACTGAATGGACTAAATGCCGTTCGTTTAGTCTCCGTTCCGTTCCAGGAGCAGCAGCAGCAGCAGCAGCACTACACCGTAAGTGGAGTCTTGGGTTGGCCAGCGGACCGTACCGTCGACCATCGTTCGGCCTATACCGCGCCCCAATCCCGAAGAGAAATGTACGAAATCCAACTAGTGCATTATGAGGGGGGCACAGGATGTTGTTACTGAACGACGGAAGAAGGTAAAGGGCAAGTAAGGCTTTAAGATACACGAGACGACGCACACCAGGAACAGCAGAAACATCCGGAACGGGAACTGGAACTGCAAAGTGCATTCCATCACCGGGATAACTTTACCGGGGAACCATCAACGGGGAGGCATCCTTCCCTTCCTACTACTCGCTGCTGCTGCTGCTACTACTGCTGTTACTGTGGGTCATTCCGGGGTCTGGTCGAACTGGATGAATTTATGTTCTCGCAGCTCGTTCACCGAAGAACACTCACGGCACATTACCACCGTTCGGTCCGTTCTCTCCGGTGCCCTTTGTGTATGTGTGTGTGTGTGTGTGTGTGTGTGTGTGTGTGTGTGTGTGTGTTTGAGCCCGTAACCAACGCTGGCCTTCTGTTGCAAGTCAGGGTACTGCTTGAAACGTTTCCAGACCGTTTCCAAGAACCGAAAACAGGCGCCAAAATCCTACACAACTTCACCAAGCTTTAGGACCAGTGGCAACGGCTTGAAAGAAGTTTCCGCTATTGTTGTTGAGCCCTTTTGGTCCATGCCCATGCCCCCGATGCACCACGATTACGCTCACTTGCTCGGGAGGGCCAAGGAATGGCGGAGCATTTCTTTCCCATATTCGCAAAACAAAAAAGAATGAGGTTAAATTGCGGTAAGCATCTCTGGCCCTGGCCTCGGGATGAATGCGGTTCAGGTGCGAAAAGGTACCACTCCGCTCACCCGGCGTCACCGCCACTGCAACGATGTTGCATCCGCTGCTGCTGGTGGAATTTTATGTTGCCCGATGAAGCGAGATGAAGCGAAACGCAACACTGGAAACCCGGACCCGCTAGGCACAGGCAATTCGCACGGCCATTTGCAAACCCCGCGCGTAATGAGCTTCATTGATGATCGCACGGGCACATTTCCGCACTGCCCTTCTGCTCTCCTCTCCCCTCTCCTTAATGCTTCGTTTTATATCGTTCTGTTTTCAATATTTATAACCAGCAAACAGTGAAAGGAACCAGAAGAGAACCAGAACAGTACCACCGGTAACAACATTAAATACAATTTCCAGTTCACTCTCCGCCCTTGGGTGTGATGCAAGCCAGCAACAGAGGCAGTCACCGTGATCCTGATCGAAATTGGTCACAAAAAAAAGAAAGGTCCCACTGGAACCTGAAAATACTGTCCAAAGTATCCTCTAGCGTGCCTCGTCCGTGTGTGTGCGCGTGTGTGAACGAACGGAGCAGCAGATCTGCATGGGAGTCCTGTGATTCCTCCCCAGGGACGGACGGTCGGACGGACACCCGGTGAGGCAAGTTTATTGCATAACGTAAGGGAAACTTTAATTGCAAAATTTATTGAAACCATCCCAGGCACACTACCACTGGTGCTGGTGCTGGTAGTAGCCGGTTATGGTTATGAAATGGCTTCATGTTGGTGCAGCGTCCACTGGCATCCCGTTCGCGGACACGAACATTTGGCGGCTGTGCGTTTCCTGGTGTGTTCCCACGGTGCACGGTGGCGCGATGCTGAATGCATTATGATGCGTACTATTAATAATCACTGTATTACCTTCACTCGCCCTCGGGTATTCGCCCACTTTGAATATGACCAATTTCCTATTTTCCGAGGGGAGACGCGGTGAGGCGAAACGAAGAGAGATGAAATTTATCTTCCAGCAATTATCTTAAACCACAAACGACGAGGCAGCAAGCACCGTACTGTGGGGCCCCCTCCCTTTTTGTGCTAAACGCGCCATTTTGCGCCATGTAGTAGCATCCGCCCCGTAAAAAGGGGTTGCACGGATGAATGGAACGAGTTAACACGCGACGGTGGCGGTCGTGCCGACATGCAGCGCCAATGAAAGCACCGTTGGCCCCTTCTCAGGGAACGAGCTGCTCATCAGAAATATAAAAAAAAAAAACTAAAAAGAAAGCTTGCTTTTCGGTCCCTACTGGCGAGGAGATATGCTATTTTTATGCTCTCTCGTAAAGCCACCGAAATCTTCCAGTTCACACACACTTTAATGAAGATGAGCTGCCAAAGCGGAGGAGGACTGCTGCGTCACTACTCGCAACTAAACATCAAAAACCCGGCGAAAACGGAACACTGGATTCGAGGCCTGGAGGTCTGTGAGATCCCAGGCAGGCAGGCAGGCAGGCAGAGAGTTATGACCGAGTCGTCAAAAATCCGTGTTCCTCCATTGTCAGCTGTCTTTGCGCACCCTTCCTCCCTTTTTCCCCTTTGGCTTATCTCGCTCGACTGGAGCAGCACGAAGATCACGAAGCGCTTTGACTCGGCCATTGACAAAATTGACGCAGCTTCGAACGAACAGCGGGAAGGAGAGCGCGGTCACACCATAAAGCGTGTAACTGGCAACATCGTTAACATTGTTACCATCAAGAGAAGATGCGACCGAGAGAGACCGAGAGAGAGAGCGAGAGAGAGAGAGAGGCATGCCAGTGGTCGGTCGGTCGCCTGCTTAACCAACTCCAATCCATTGCGCCGGCCATAAACTGGCATGTAGAAAATAATTAAAAGCCTAATCAAACAGATTGTTATCTGTTCCCGAATGGTCGTTTGCTTACTTACTGTGCGTCTGTGTGCCCTCGCGTTTGTCCTGTCCTGTCCTGTGCGCTGGTACTAGTGCACCAGGCATCACATCGCACTGTCGTAAGTTTTGCGATTAAAGCAGTTCTACGCCTTTGCACCATTTCGTCCAAATCGCAACGCAGATCTCGTTTCGCTTGGGGAAGGTAAAGACCTTTCCCCATTTCGAGGAAAGTGCGATAGGGGAGGAGAGAGTCAGGATACATAATGGGTGTTGTGCAGCAACCATAACAGCCGAGCTTTACGGTGTTTAAGGGGAGGGGGAGGGTGGTTTAAGGCTCTCGTGTACGTTTATGAAACCGGCGCCCATCATAAAGGATTATGAAACTATAGATTAGTTCAGGAGCTAAACAAAAACACACTTTCACATTTTTACCCTCTCTCAGCTCAAAATGGTCTTTTTTGGTCTGTTTTCTGCTTTCCCAGAAACATCAACGCATGGAACGCTCTCTTGCTCTTTACTCAATCTGTCTCGATAGCCCGGTGACCTTTAGTGCAAGTTAGATTAGCTCCCCAGATAAGATTTCCCAGAGTTCGAAACAATCTCTTGCAATACACGCTAGGTTCTAAGGTTGTGCATCCAAGCATTATGCTGTTAGCTGCATCCAACTCAAAAGCTGCAGCAACACTGTGTCGACTGTGTCAGTTTCAATAGGGCAAAGGTACATACGATGTACTTTACGGAGTAAAAAGTTAACTTAGTCGAGAGTAGAGGATTTACGTAGAATCGTCTTTTCCTCGTATCGCAAAAGGTACCTTGAAACCCCCTTGTGACAGGCGAATGCATTGTAAAAAGCAGCACAGTAGAAGCAGCAATCGAAACTAAACAGACTCTGAAAGCTGTCCAAGAATTGTACATTCGCTTCGATAATGTTATTTCTCTTCGTTTTCCTTCTCAATTCTGTTAAGCTTAGTGGACCTGACGGCGCTTCGTTTGTGAATGTTTTACATTTTACAAGCAACAGAGTTGTCCATATATATATTTCCATTTTTTAGAATCTCCAGTAAGAAAACACACGTTAAGAACACCGAGTAAATGCTCTGTAAACAGATAAAATCTATATCTATACCATTGCAATTTCAGCCAATATAGACTTTTAAAAAACTAGTTTACGTTCATTTCGTCTATGCCACTTTTGCCCAGGCTGGCATGAGGGTTGTTAAAACCTTTAAGAACTTTTGCACGTTGAATTGTGAAAAGCAACCTCCTCGCCGCGCGCTTAAAGATGAAAAATCTTTGCAAAGTATTTCCCATCACTAAAGCTCACGCCCCGTTCGCACACAAAGATTGATCGAAACCTCGGTGGTGGCCACCACCTCGTCAAGTGCTTCTGAACCTCAAGCCAGCAAGCCTCAGAGCTCTCTGCCTGTTCTGTTCTGCGAATCCTCGACGAAGGCCCCACTGGAAGGAGTTCCGCTGCTCCAGACCTCCTGACAGGCTGGTGAATGTGATTTTCCTCAACTTTAAATAGCCACCATCCGCCCCTCTCCATATCCGTAGTTCGCCCCCCCCCCCCCCCCCCCTCTGCTTTTGTGGTAGAGGAACACAACAAAGTCCTTCAAGTTTCACGTTGGAGTCGCTCTCGATCGACCAGCACCTTACCTTCTTTCCAGCAAGCTTACCATACTGTACACCACCGTGTGTGTTTGTGTGTGTGTGTGTGTGTGTGTGTGTGTGTGTGTGTGTGTGTGTGTGTGTGTGTGTGTTCCATGCATACTACCATCCCCACTCCCAACTCGTAGCAGGAAAACGGAAGCGAGCCAGAAATCCATAGATAATTTAATGCATCCTCAACGCTCGTATTGTGCATGCTTTATTTAGCAGCAAACGGGTCGGAGCTTCGCACCAGTTTCGCAGTTTCGTTACGGCCAGTAGTAGCAGCACCGGCAACAGCAACCAGATGGTTGGTCGGCCTCTTGCTCCACGCAGCACCTGAAGACGTGGCGAAACGAAGACTGACAGCAGAAGCAGTTTGCGGCCTGGGGTGGAACCCAGAAGCCAACGAGTGTGCCGACTACTGGGGCACGAGGACGGAATGTGTGTATGTGTGTCTGTATATATGCTCACGTTCCCTGTCTATTTGGCCTGAATGGAGTGTGTGTGTGTGTGGGTTTGTGCGGACTGGTTGGTTTGCCGTGATTTCGCTTCCTGGGTGGAACGGTTACCGTTTCCGCTGCATTCACCATTCCATTCCCAGGACTCGTTATCATTCGATTTTATTCGCCTTCGCTTCACCGAGGAACAGTCCTCCGCTGGTGGCGACCACCTGCTCCAACCGTCCCGGGTGTGCGGTCGCCAAGGAATAAAAATCCCAATCAAACAACAACAACATCCCTCTCCCCTTCAGCGTGTATGTGTGTGTTTGTGCGGGTTTGTGGTTACTGCTTATACAAAGCATCGGCAACGGCATGGCGCTCCGCACACACACACACACACACACACAGGGTGGAACGGGTTTGATGAGTTTTCAAATAAACTTTTGCCCCTGGCTTTACTGCAAAACCCCGGAAGCAAACTCCCCTCGCCCGGGGGCATCCATAATGTAGTGGAAAGATGTTGGTGGCGGTGGTGGTGGTGGTGATGTACCAGCGCGGTGAGTGGTACTAAAACGAATTAAAACATCGCCACGTGGCCCCTTCTGTTGCGTGCTACAGTACATACAAGCATAAACGCGTGTCGCTTTGCTTGTCGTTGCCACACTCCACAAGGCACCATTTGTGGTGGTTCCGTTGTTGGTCTGCACCGTCGAGTTCCTTCTTACTAACATTCCGGCCACCAACTTACATTTGACAGCTGGCAATAAAATATACATATTCATAACACAAACACACACACACACCAGTACTCAAAACACTGTCAAAACGGTGCCACGAGCTGGTCGAGCGAATTGAATTCCGAGTCCGAGCTCTGGCTTTCACCTTCCAAACTATACTCCTGGAGCACATCCTCAACAGAAGGCTGTAAGCTCTTCCTCTCTATCTCCACGAGAAGTGAACAAGGAAAATGAAACACCTTGGACGACTTCGGAACGGAGTCACGTCGAGTGCAAAGCCAAAAATCGAGACGAATGCTGGTTGGTTGGTTAGTTGGTTGGTGGTGAACCGCAGAGCTTTAACAACAACATGTGTGGTATGTTATGTACACCACACCACACCAAGGTGTATTGTGCCAACGCAGTTGTTATGCTTCTCGCCGCTTCTCATCAATCAACTGCTTCACCTTCGCGGTCGGCAGCGAATGGTCGCTGAAAACGGAACGGTAAACCTTCTGTGCGTCGACACCGGGGGGGCCGGAAAATGCCGGGGCGGCCAGGCCAGTAAACCATCGTAAGTTATTGATTTTCTGTTTTGGACGCTTGGTGCTCACCACCTCACTTTTTTCTCCTTTTCTTGCTTTCTTTCTCTACACACACAACCATAATGGGTCGTGTTCTTGTTTTGATTTTTCGTCAAAGAAGAAGAAATGGTTTTGTAGTAGAATACACCGGCAGGCAGGCAGGAGCGTGGTATGAGGAGTTGTGTGCGATGACACGCCAGGACAGGACGTCTTGCTCAATACACTCGAGCCACATTTCGCCCGCCAAACCGCAGCTGTTGTTGTGTTTGTGGCGTGGTTTGCTCGTTTACCGCCGGCACCGTTGGTTGGTTTGCATAAAAAGTTTTCCACGGAAAATGGCCAAGAAGTGGCCAAAACGAAACGAAGAAGAAGGGGGAAAAAAAGCTCCCGAAAAACGAAAACTCATAATACCGCAAACGATGAGGCGGTTGTCGCGGTTGTCTCATCGTCATCGACGGTTGTTTTCGAACCACCAGAACCCAGGTACTTGATGGTGGTTGTTGGGGGAGGGGGTTTCGTTGTCATTAGGGTTTTTTTTTTATCGGGGGAGGTTGAACTTTACCGGCTCTATGGCTGCAAAGACTGCGATTTGCGGGTTCGCACGATCACCGCAGTTTGTGGAGTGAAGAGTTTCCCATTCCAGGGCAACAAGGAACAGGAGAGGGAGGTGGCGACAAGGGGGGAACTTACTTATTTTAAGCATATTGCAGCACGCCCAACCTCATCATGATCATCAGGACCGGAATCGCGTCCTGCGTTTTTTCACGACCTCCATCGCCGGTTTTTTTGCGTTTCGTTTCAAGTTTCGTGTTTTTGTTGTTCCATGTTGCTACCGTGGTGGTGGTGTTGCTGGTGGTGGTCGGGCTAGTGCGGAGTCCCACCGTGGACCCAGGGACCCGCCCTAAATTCCCGTAACTTTCGATCGAAAGTTTTGTGTGAATCCCAACCGCCCATTCCGCTCATCGTTTGCCATTATTATTTGGTCAGTAATGCCACTCCTGAAAGAAGCGATGTTTATGGAACGATACAATTGGCTGTGGACAGTTAATGCCTGGCCCGTGGCCAGCAGCCCGGCAGTGGGTTCCGGGAACGAGCCGCGCGATCTCGCGTTACCGGACCGACCTGTGGTTTGGAGTTTTGGGGTTTGCGTTTTGTTTTCGGCAAGTTTTTGGGCCCCAAGTTTTGAAGTATCCATTCTCGTAAAACCATTCCAAGTCCGGTGGTGTGGGGGGATATGGTGTTTTTAGAAGATGTTGATCTTCCGATCGGAAACAAATTTATGTTTTCCTTCATTGGAAACGCGTTGATGGCTTCTGCGTGGGGCTTAGGTAACCGGTCGTACGAATAGAAACGAATATTTATAAGCAAATAGAACTCATTAAACCGGGAACAGGTCAAATATAAGAAAAGTTCAGAATTATTCAATCTTTCACAAATCTTTTTGTAGTGAATATGAAGTTTTTTTAGGGATTTTCCCTAACTTTTTGGCTGTTTTAATACACTAATTATTGGCTGTTTTAATACGCGATTTTGATCATTACTAGTCTATCATTAAAAAGTTGCAATTTTCCATCAATAATCGAATACATATAAATTTGGCATGATTATTGGGATTTTACCGGATTTCGATTTATCTACGCAACAAATGCGTAGTTGCGAAACTAGTTGCTGCCTTTTTGAGCAATTATTGTGCGAGTATAAGTAGTGCTGCATACAATTTAAAAATCTATTTCACATAAACTGCTGATCTTATATAAAGAAATGAAATTTGATTGTTTTCACTGTTATGCATAAAGCTGCCAATTCCCAAACCTATATGCTTAAATTAAAGATGTTTATCTTTGCTCTAATATGCCTCTGCGCAACAAGTGAAAACTGTGCGTGCTTTTCTAAAGTAATATTGGATTTAATCGGCGCCTTCCGTCAATTTTTTTTCTATGGGGCTTTTTGAAGAATACGGTGTATGCCAACACACCGAATACTATTGAAGATCAAAAAGTAAAAATCAGAGCGGAAATTGCAGCAATTACGCTCGAAAAGTTGTCTTAAACAATTGAAAAGGGCCCCAGAACGGCCGCTTTTTGTTTGTCATTTGCTGGGTATTGTATTCTGAGTAAATTTAAAAAAAGGCATAATAAATCTTCTTAATTTTCATAAATTGGCTAAGAAATGGCAGAGTTTTTCAATATTCAAATAAGTCCTGTCAAATGGCACACCCTGTAAGTTTTGTGATACGAGAAATGATTAGACCTAACGATTCCATTCAATAAAGGAATTAGTTAGCAATGATTGCAACGAGTTCAGATATAACCTCCAGGGGGATACATTTGGAAAACCTTCAATTCGGAGCTACAACTTTCAATCAAAGCGAAACTTGTTCTAAAGTTAAATAAAAGCTTTCTCCACTCCATAAAACGCTCAAGATCTGATAAGTGAAAGAAAAAACTATTCCCATTGAGCACTGTTACGTACAGCTTCTACCTATAATGTACTCTAATTCCCTTAAAAACGCTAGCTGCGAAAAACTCCTATACAAATTTCGAGCTCCCGTTCGAGCACGCTCCTTATCGTGTTTCCAGCAAAGCTTTCATCTCTGCCGCCACCGATTACAAAGTTGTTTCCCAGCCACGAACACCATTTATCCGGCGTTTTAACCTTCTCGTCAAGTCTCGTCGTCCCGGCTCGATAAAAGTCAATTAGCTGTCCCCACATGTTAATGCGGTTAAACAACATTTTTATCCAGCAATAAGGCGATGCTGGAGAACGACACCAAGGTCTCCTCAGCAGCAGCAGGAAGGTAATTGCGTAATGTTGCTGGATTTAACCTTCCCCGTCCCTCGCCACTAGACCGCGATCGTCCGCGAAGTCGCTGGTATGGGCGCTTGGGAATTAAAAACTGTATCTGTCCCGTGACCTGACTGCCCGGCCACCGGCCCGGGCTGACTCCTCACAACCAGCTGCAGCTCGTCATTTACTCAACCAAATTCAATTAATTCCACTCATTTCCATCACTCACGAGCGGCGCTTCGCTGTCTGCGGAGCTAGGAGTAACGTCAAACTCTAATTGGCTATCACCGATGTTGCGCGTGGCGCCCACTCCATCCCACCCCACCCACTCACCAACCCATCACTCTTTGGCCACAACGATTATGTAACTAGCGACCGAACCGCTCGTTCGTACCAAGGGATCTCGAGGGTCCCGGAGTTCATGGGAACGGGACCAACTGACCGACCAAACCGTCGGCGTGAACTAGCATGATCTACAACGAATGCAGGCATCCAGCACCAACAGCAGCAGCTGGAGCAACAGTAGAGTTCATCAACGGTGACGTGGTCATGGTGGTCTTGAACACGAGCTGCAAGAGAGCTGCAAGGTCCTGAAAGGGGGTTGTGGCTGAGGATGGCTGGACTGGAGTGGGCGAATGGGAAGGTGGAAAGTAAATCATATTAAACATCATCACCAGAGCGCAAACACTTAGCGCTCGCGCTCGACCAAACATTAGTGGCCACGGCGAGGTCGTGGTAGTGCTGGTGGTAGGTGGTAAGAGGTAAGGGGACAGTGGCGTGCTACAGTGGATGAAATTAGTGCTATCCTAGCACCTAACCACTTGTCACACACGGCGCATGTACTGTGCAAACACACACACACACACACCCTCACACCACCACCACGTCCACGTGAATGTCGTTTGAGTGTTTGCACGAGAGGTGCAGTCCCTGGTTTGGTGGGCTCGGATTCAGGTCCAGTGGGAGTCCAGAGGTTTCCGTATTTGGTTTCCCTCCCAAATCGGATAGCAACGAAGCTGGCAAAAAAAGAACGTGGCCGACCGAACGGCCATGGCCACGGTCACCAGCACCTCTCGTCGCACTTCTCGCTAGCGCCAGCGGTTTGGGGTGAGGCAACTAATTACAGCTGCAGGGCCACCCTTCAAAACGGTGGCCATCCAACACGAAACCTCCGTGTTCCGTGTTTTCCCCCGGGGGAAAGGGCAGGTGGGTGGGTGGAAAGGTGGGTTGGTGAGTGTGTGGGTGGTTGCTTTGGTGGTCACGACAGCTGAAAATGCTAAATATGACACTGACACGGAAAACATAAATCAAATCAAACTCGAATTATACTCGCGAATTCCCGGGAAACGCCTGAAATGGACGCCCAAGGGGGGGAGGTAGGGGGTGGTGATGTTGGCGGTTGTACCACTGGTGTTAACTCAATACATCAGCCCCACACAGCCCTCACTCCTCCGGGATCACGGGCCCATGAATGACGTATTCCCAGTTTAGGGGAAGGGGGGAGGGGAGGAGGTGGCACCCGCAGGAACAAATCACATCAACATTAATAGCACTCGACAGCGCACTGTCGAGCTGCTGGTTTGCTAACCATCCCTCTCTCTCTCTCTCCCTATGTGTGGTGGTGGCCCCCGTGGGTGCTGCGTGCAAAATTCACCGAAGGAAAAAAAACAGAAGAAAAACCAAAAATGGGGAACCAACAATTGAATACCGTTGAGCGGACCTTCTGCGCGGAGACGAACGCGTATTTTTGGGGAAGTGAGATAAAGGAAGGGGAGCGGGTCGATGATACCCAGGTGTCAAAGGTACGAGTATGGTAAATGGTATTAATATGCATGAACATGCAGGAATAGGAAATTCAGAAAGAGACACAAACAGGCGAAGAGGTGCCGAAACATACCAACCAAGATGGCCGCCGTGCAAAGGACTGCGAAAGAATCGTGGGGAGATTCTTTCGGTTTTCCACCTCGCCGCAGGTAGTTGTCGTTTCTGGGTCCACGTCATGGTCTACCTGCCCGCTAGACCTTGGCCGTGTGCGAACGGACCATCAAATCGTTCGCCACACACCAGCCCCGGGCGGGGAGGAGGCTTATTGCAATCGAAGTGCCTCGCGCCCGCCTACCGCTGATAGGGTGCCGATAACAACAGGTGGTGATTTGAATTTTCTTTGGCACGCTCTTTATTTGCCACTTTTGCGCGCAATCCGGTGGGGGTTCGGGGGAGGTATCGGGTATAATATTTATGGCGGCGGCACGGCAAATCACGAGTGAAATCGACTCATTGACATGCAACACGCACGCAACAGCCCTCCAGGTCTCCAGGTGGAGAGGTGTGTGAAGAGGATGCCAAACGGTTCGCTAATACTAATACGCCCCAAACGCTTCACTTCGCTTCACTTGTTGGATGGCGACGGAATGGTGGTTGGATGGTTTCAAATTGAATTTGTTTTGGCGGCAAATTCGCCGGCGGTCTTATCGTAGGCACGGCGAGCGTTGAGAATGTGGCGAGTGACTACGTCAGCGAACGGTTCGGTAGTTCGTCTGCACGAAAAGCAGCGAAACAATGGCTTTACAGAGTGGTGTAGCTGATGCATAGTAGGGGTGGAGGACTATTATGCTTCAACTAATTCGATCTAAATGGTTGTTCATGGTCAATGACTGTGCTTAAGATCGCTACTAGACTCTGGCACCGGCAACAACTAGCAGCGCTGTTTAAAATGTTGAACTATCTGCCGTCAATTCTGGGCCAAAAAGGAACAGCTACCCCTGTATTCTGCAAAATCCCTCTTCCAGGAACACTGCCAGCTACAAGAGGATCTAGCTCACCTCGTGACATTCACTAAAAGGTCATAGAAAAACACATTTCTAGGAACGACGCATTTGGCTTTGCATTTGCCCGTTTTGAAAACGTTAACCACGTCTGGACGAGTTAATTAACCCGAAAGACTCATATTTTATACCGTTAGTTTTTCTGAAGTTCACCCACAATACTCCGATGTCACTATTCAGATTACAAAGAACCCATTTTATGATACTATTTGTCCTAGACTCGACAGATACATGGACTGTCCTCGTAATGTATCGCATATTGTAATTCGTTCCATGAATTCGCTGCCCTGAATAGAATTAAACGGTGTTCTGTTATATCCGACCACCATCAATGACATTGTTGAACAATCCTCCTTGATACCAAAGCGCCAACACAAAAACATTACCATTAACAATGCAATTCATCAAAGCTATAACAACAGCGCTCTGGTTGGCCCAACCAAAACCAACCAAACTGTGATGAAAAGTGCTGTTGATTACCTCATTCAAACGCAAAACCAATCCAAATGTACGGCGCTCGCCAACACCTAGCAACCAGTCCCCCTCAGTCCCAGTTGCAGATGCAATGAATACCATTTCTTGCGTTGCTCGAACAAAATGCACAGCAAGCGTTGGCTCAAAAATGCAAAACATCTGCAGCAAGCAACTCTTGGGTAAACTCCCGGGGCGGGGGCACCGAAAAGACACCAAAAGTCTCCTGCCCAACACCACCAGCCGCACCACCAGCAGCCGCATTTCTTTCCCATTGGCGGGGGGACAAGCGCATGCAGTTTTAATTAATTTCCTCTTCATTTCTCCGTCGCTCATCATAACTTTTCCGTTCGGCGTTCGGTTCCGGTGTTCCGGCCTTTCCCCCGGGAGGGGGGGGGGGGATATCGTTGACGGTGGAGTGGAACAACAGCAGCAGTAGCAGCACCATCGCCACCACCACACCGGATGCAACTGGTCCAGTGGAAGTCCTGCGGTTGGTAACCGAAAAGGACAAAAGCACCGCTCGAGCGACGACGCCATTTGCCATTTGAATTATTCCTCGTACTTACGCTAATGGCGCACATCATGGCGCGGTGCGGTCGCGTCCCGTGTGCCCGAGATATCCGGACCGGAATAATACCCACCTGGAAGAGAGAGAGAGAGAGAGAGAGAGAGAGAAAGGTAAGAGAAAGATGATGATGATGCGCTGCGGTTAGAATCTGTGGTTCGGTCGCCCGTGGGATAAATGATTCAGGTTGGGGGAAAAGGTAAATACGTGGCATAAATCCTTCCTAGCCTTCTAGGTACGCGGTCCGGATTCACCGCGGCTGCTAATCATGATGAGTGTTTTGTGCTGTTCATCGTGACGTCCGCACACGGTTTCTTTCGGTCCGGTCTTCTCACAAGTGCACTAGTTACTAGAGAGAACGATGAACGATGGCGACAATCAGAGCTGCGGGAGACTGGAGTACTGTCAAAGACGCAGCCGCAGCAGCCAACTAGGCTATCGCCCGGAGAAACTCCAGCACAGCAACAGCTCGAACAGCGATGGTTGCTTCGATCAAACAACAACATCACAAATGCACGAAGCCCGGTGAAAAATGGTGGTTTAAAAAGATGGGAAGCATCGGTTGATAACGGAACATAAGACCAACGCTGGTTGAGGGATGAGTGTCGTCATCGTTCTGCGGAAAGCAGTTCTACCATAAATCTGCATCCAGCCACGGGCACGACAACAACAACAACATGTTTGAAACATGAAAGGATGAAAAGAACGATATGCTCACGGATGTAGCCGGATACCGTGTATCAATAAAAGTAAGTATTCACCACCCACCCACCCAGCAAGTGCATCCGATGCATTGTTCCGACTTCAAATGGACTTCTGAGCACGTCCTTCTGCTGAAGTGCCGGAGTCGTTTAATATTCTTCTCTTACATGGGGGGATGGTTCTGATCAAGGTTCATTAGAACAACCTCCTTCCGGGTGCACGATGGTCATGTTGCGATACCTTTGTCCCATTCCCCCAACCTTCCGGTACACTCCATCCCAGCACGAACACGAAATGCAATTCTATTTCCCTTCGCACTTCACATTCCAATAAGTTCGAGAGCGCCAACCGAACACCGGGACCGTAGCAAGCTGTTGCATAAAATTTCGATTTCCGTCCGCCATCGCCATCGAGTGTCGGCCAGTCAGTTTCCGGTACCGCCTGTTCGTTAGCCCGAAACAACAGCGTAAAAGGGGCCGAAAGCACATTCCCGGGGCCGCTAGAGAAGGCTTCCGGTGCAGATCTCGGAACACGGGTCCCCCCAACCAACGTTGTGTTACTTTGGCGCTCAAACAATCGCCATCTTGTCACCAAACACAAACTCACACCTCGCACCGCGATCCAATCCAATTCCATCCAACCGACCGACCGACCGTCGCCGGTATCGGTTTCACTGCCTCGGTTTCGTCTCTGATCTCCTCCTTTGAACAGGAACATCCGAAGGCTTCCGGTCTTTATGCTTTCGGGTCGGGTTTCTCCTCTTTTCTGCCTCTTATGCGATGTGTTCGCCGTTCAGATTGCTTTTCCTTCGTGTGCAGCCGTGTCTCCGGTCCGGCCTCATCCGTGCCCAGAGTCCAGTGCGAGTACGCTCACGTACACTCGCAGTACTCCAATCGCACTTTTGCGCCAAACCTCCAAGTGTTCCAGTTCCCTCTCCGCCCCCCCCCCCTCCTCAAGAGACGCGATGCACACGCGTTGGTCGTTTATTCTTTACCTCTCGGTATTGCAACCGCTGCAACCCACTCCAGCTCCGGCTCCCCGGAACTGCTGCTTGCTTGCTTGCTTGGGTAGCCGCATTTCGGTTCCATTTTTTTTTTCGCAATTTTTTTCTGTCACATTTTCCATGTTCCTGTGCTTCCTCTGCACAGTCTCAGCTCAAAGCCAGCAATCTTGCCAGTAACTCCACTTACCACCTACCGTCCCCGCCCCTCTTGTTTGTTCCAATTCCGTCCACCAAACCCTTTTTACCGTTGCTTGTCATCCTCTTTGCGTTCGCTACACTCAAATGAATTGCTTTATAACAGCTCTGGTATACCCCAACCTGCCTCCGAGACCCACATCGGTGGCTATAGTTCGTTTACATGTTTCAAGAATCTGCTGCTGCTGCTGCTGCTGCTGCTGTCTTCATCCTTTCGGCAGTGTTAGAAGAAAACGGAAAGGAGAAAAGGGACCAGAGTATCGTTCTGCTCCTGCTCCAATCGGCTCGCGCGGCATCACCTCATCCTCCGACCGTGATTGCTGGTTTCCTGGCGTTGTGCTGTGGTGCGCTCGGTGTAGGTTTCCGGCGCTGCGCCGCACTGGCCACTTGAGCAACATATTTTTTAAGCCAAGCGGTTCGTTTCATTTTTCCTTCCTTTCTTTCGTTTTTTTTTTGTAAAACCCCTCCCAAGGCACCCTAGAGGGTGCATCTATGGTGTCAGCAGCAGTAGAACCAGCAGCAGCAGCAGCAGCATTGTCAACACACAGGGAACCTTCACCAGCGGCAGTGCTTCAGCAGAGCAATCTAGAGAGATGCTCATGATCCCTCACCATTGTCACCAGTATTACCATCAACAACATCGTCCTCATCATCATCATCATCATCATCATCATCATCATCATCATGACTGCTATTATCGTCATCAGCATCGCATCAAAGACAGTGAGCTGTAGTTGGAGGAGTCTCCCTCGCCTTCCTTTTGTTGCAGGCACACACACACAGACACACACTCACACACACACACAGACACACACTCACACACACAATTCCTCGTCCTACTTGTCGTACAGTAGTCGGTCGGAATGGTAAAATTGTGTCACGATTCTTACTGCCGGCCAAACAGCAGTTAACAATGTAAAGACAGCGAAGCAAAAACGGAAGCTGTCACTCCGTCAGCAGAGCAGAGTGCCGTTTCCTGTTCGCCGTTGAACGGTTTGATCATTTATCTCCCGCACGTCAGTCCGCGGTGAGCATCAGTGCATCGTGTTGCAACGATTGCAGGCAGACAGGACAGGACAGGAGCATCTCGAAGGCCGGAACCGAACCGCCGAGCGACGCGTGACGCGAGTGCTACAGCAACGGTCAGGGCCACGTCATCATCATTTGATATATTCATAAAAGCTAATCAACGTGGCTGTCCACCAAACACACACACACACACACAACATTACAATGCTCCTCCGTAAATGGTGAAAACTTGGCGAAGTCAATTGATCAACCAATCCCAGCAGCTTGCTCCGTTATTGCTCCAATGTCACTTTTGGGGAACCAAGAACCAAGAGCGAGAGAAGGTACCTCTGGCCAAGTTTCCTAAAACCCAACAAAACACAAATCCCCATCGTCGTCGTCGTCGCAGCAGGCGGCATCTTCTTGAATGCCACACCACGATGAAGCTGTTCTGGCAAAAGGTTCTTTGATTTCCCACTTGCACTCGACACAAACTTTATGTCCGCACCGCCTGTGGGACTCTCTCTCTCTCTCTCTCTCTCTTGCTATCTCTCTCTTTCTCTGTGCGTTGCGGTAAAAGGGAAATTCCGGCATCCGTCGCCAAACCAACAAAAATGGTCGTCGGTAGACAAGTGCAGTGCAGTGCAAAGTAACGAAACAAAACTGTCACAAGATTTTTTACTTTTACACGCGAAAGGAAAAATGGAAAAATCCTGCTGCTGCTGCTGCTGTTGCTGACCCGCGCGCCAGGCGTCATCGTCGTCAGCGTTTGTAAAGTTTTATTTATTCCCCAACAAAGAGCCAGCAACGCAAAAACGTGAACTCCTTCTGCATTTTCTCCTCGTTTTCTCTCTCTTTCACTCTCTCTCTCCGTGCACCAGCTGCAACGCAATGTCCCAGCGGCAATCCACAACAGCGGGGCGAGGGCACTTGGTTGGCATTTTCATGGAAAGTTGTTTAGCGAGAATGGGTGGGCAGAAAAATGGTTCTGCTCCCAGCTCAATTTTCACCAGCAGCAGCAGCATCGCTCGCTCACTCGCTAAAGAACTGCGGCAAACTATTGTCCATTCTGGCCACCACACCTCGGCGGGATGGCATGGTCCCTGCAGTGGAAGTGAGCAACGCAGCGGCCCCGGAGCAACGGCAACGAACCTTATTTTGTCCCCTAATAAGTTTGCATTGTTGTTCGCTCGGGGCACAAACATTCTGAATTATTCAGCGGGAACCACCAGAGGAGAGCTACCCCTGCATTCCAGACTGATGCGTTTCAATACAACATTGCCCAAAGGATGGCGCTGGGGTCGGACGTCGGACTAATGACGATAAAGTGTCAAAAACCCACAAGCTCAAAAGCGCGAAATTACGCGAAAGCCGTGCCGCGCTTAAAGCCCTTAAAGCGAGGATTTCTCATAAGTAGCTCAAAAAGGCGCGAAAAGTGCAACCAACAACGACAAACGTTCGGTCCATTGCGAAATCGGTAGCGCAATAGCCGACAGTTCATATGCAGTAAATTATCCATTTAGCCACTTTCGGAACCGTGGCCGGAAAGGAGGGGAAGGGGGCTGCAGTCGGCCAAAAGGCTGTCGCCAGTCGGCCCGTGGTCTCTTCATGGACCAATACCATCATGGATTGAAAATGTAACTCGCGCTCCGGTCACGTCCAAGAGACCGAGAGCTTGAAAGCAGGAGGAAGAAGAAAATGGTCCCCAAAATGGTACATTCGTTGGCCAGTCGCCGGCAACCGAAAGGCCGGCAACCACACGACGTCACCCTCCCACCATCAACCACGGAGTCGCCAACCATTGAGTCGCCCACTTTCTTCTCTCTCTCACACACACACACTCACAGGTTTTCCTTCGATTTCGTTTGGACCACATGCGGCCACACAATAGCGTCTGGTCTCCCTGGGGTTCTGGTTTCAGCGCCAGCACCAATGTTCCAATGGCACCACGGACTCGCGAGCAGTAGCCAATCAATTTACTTCCTACGCCAAAGTAAAGTTTAAACAGCTTCGTTATCTGCCGCCTACCGCCGACCACCGACCATCGACCACCGACACCGGCCGAGAGAAGGTGGTGGATGAATGATGGACGACGGAAGTAGGCAACGACGACAACGACAACGCTGACTGGGTTGTCGCAATATCCGAAACTTTATCGACCAGCTCGGCGCTCCAGTCAGACCGTCACCCAACAAACGAAACCAACCAAGATGGACCCCACATGCCATACCGAATGACGGATACGTTTCTGGCGGCCAGGCCAGAGAGCTTATCGGTTCCATTACGGGAATTAAGTAATACCACATCACTCGGTTGCTGCTGCTGCGGCTGCTGCTGCTGCTGCTACTTCTGCGATTGTTGTGCTGCTAACTGACTGTCTGGCTGGCGCCATCGCCGTTCGACAAGCTATGACACATTTGCTCGTTCCAATTGTTTCTGTGGCCTGTGGTGGCGGCGTTCGTTTGAAGATGAATTTAATCTTCAAAGCCACAAACACACACACGCCGTGTGCCGTGGGTTGATTTTTGTGGTTTTTCCGTTCGAGACGAGTCCTTCGCGGCAAGTTTTCGCTTCGAGAGAGAGAGAGAGGAACATGCACTCTAATGCCGCATAATGATGTAGGTTTCCTCAAAACGACGACGACGACAGAGTGGCTTCTCCTTGTTGCGAATGAATAACAACGCGAACTGCGGGATCCACCTTGCAAGTGCGTCATTGCCATCGTGCTTTTGCTGTCGAAGCTGATTTTAATGAAAATTCAATTTAATGAATCCCCACATATACGTTCGCCCTGAGATTTGAGACGTTGGTAACGCCAATACATTACTGCTACTGCTGCTGCTAATAGGCAGCTCATCACGATGGTGTTCCTGTTGACGATCTTGATGAAAGGCAAAAACCTCTTCATATGGATGCGAACGTTACTAATATACCGAAGCCCTAAAAGAAAGCAGCCAATTCCAAGCGTTTCCATGAAACGGCCACGGTACGGACCATAATAGCCACCGCGATTAGCTCGATAATTCCATCATCAAACTTCCGCGCTTGAAAGCGTCGCATTAGAGAGGGCTGAAGGGGCTTCTTTAAAACCGAATCCGAGACATTTTGCTCTCTTGGCGGCGTGCGGATACCTGCAAGACGCCTGACAAACGACCGTGTAATGGCCCACGGCTAGCAACGGCAGGCCACACGAATCCTGAAGAGTTGCCTGTAGAAGACTAAAGCATCCCATGCATGGGCAAATTGTTCGTCAGATTTTTGCTATTTTTTGAGTGTTTGCCAAACAATTCACTCGATAGTAACCGCAACCAATAAAATCGAGCTCAACCGAAATGTTGTTTGTCGTATCAACCGTTATTTGCGCAATAGCTGGCGCAACAAATGTTTACCTAAACATACGGCTCGCCCGTCATTATATATGTTAAAAAAAAAAACAAATTTTACCGTATTTAGTAGGCTGCGACCTGTTAAATGGTACTGAGGAAAGATTTTTTCTCAAAACTGGCCCTTACAACTCTGCCGGTTGTAAGCGAAAAGATTGTATGGAGAACATAATTTGCCTTCGCGATCTGAATGAGAGTGGACCGCTCTTAAATGTTTGGCTTACTCGTTGTTTGGCAAACAATTTGCCCATGTATTGGGGGCTTAACCCAACCATTTGTGTTGTGTTACTGCGCTACTGCTAGTCGAACTTTTCTTCGCGCAAGGCGTTGATGACGACTTAGGAAACCCCAATCATCACCACGCTCCAGCATCAATTCCGTTGTGTGCGTGTGTGTGTGTGTGTGTGTGTGTGTGTGTGTGTGTGTGTGTGTGTGTGTGTGTGTGTGTGTGTGTGTGTGTGTGTGTGTGTGTGTGTGTATGTGTGTGTGTGTGTGGTTGGGCACTAGGAAAATGAGAAAACCAGCGCGAAAGAGGGGGGGATGCCTTTCACGAGGATGAAACTATGCACTTGGAGCACAGGGCCGGGCGCCACATTTGAATGCCATGCTGCTCGGCGCGTGTGTGTGTGTGACCGTGTGTGTGCGTAGCATAAGCCCCTTCTACCAGCTCCTGAAGCCGGGCGCTTTCGAACAGCAAACAGAACTCACACGCGCGCTCACTGTTCGCTTCGGGGCAGTCGGGCGCCTCTGCTGCTGTGGTTCGAAAGTGTTTTGAATAAATAATGGTGCCAGTTGCGTCGCTTCGACTACTGCACCACCGATTCCACCACCGCCAAACCATCGCTAGCGAATGTGCATATTTTTATGTGCAGCCGGAGCCGGAGCAGTTGGCACCTTGTTCGCACCTCTCTCTCTCTCTCTCTCTCTCTCTCTGCTCGCTAGCTGCTGCCCGGTGGCGCTACTATTCTCGAATCTGAGCACCAGGAGTACCACCGCGACCACCGACACCGCAGCTCGCTGGAATGCTGCTCCAGCTTCTACGCGGCCAGCAGCAGCAGCCCCCTACGACCGGTGGTTGGTATGATTAAAACCTTCCACTGCCAACGAATGAAGAAAAGAATCTCAATTATTTGCACTGGCATAAGCATTAAATTCGTGATTGCTTTTCGGTGGATCCGTTCTCCTCGCGAGCAACCATTTTGAGGGGCTGCAAGACGTCTGCAGGGGGTGGAGGGGCCGGAGTAGTGGAGGAGCAACACATATTATGGCACGTTGCAATGCAAGCACGCCGTCGCCACAGCTGAAGATGCATGCACTTAAGATGCGGTGGGAAAGGGGCCGTGGGGGGTGGAGGGTGCTTGCTTTGTGCCCCAAAGGAGGATGTTGTTTTCGGGAGGATCAGCTTTTCGTGTTTTCCATTGTTGACGCTCTTTGGGGCCCACGGGCTTGCTTTGTTTCGTTTTCGACGTCGTCGTCGTCGTCGTCGACGATGGCTTCGATGGTGGCGCCGGTAACACTGTCTAGTGGTAGCGAGGCGAACAGAACCAGGCATGCGATACGACGGTCGGTGCGAGAATGCTACTTGATCTGGCTTGTGTATGAGTGTGTGTGTGTGTGTGTGTGTGTGTGTGTGTGTGTGTGTGTCTGTGTGTTTATAATGCTCTTTTTGCATCGAAGCAAGCCACGGTGCAGCAATGTTGCGTCCTCGTTCGTAAGGACGAGGACGGTTCCGTTCCGTTTCCATCAGTTCTGGTATGCTTTTGAGGCCCATCTTCGGTCGACCGTGTGTGTGTGTGTATGCGCGGCGATGCGTTCGATGCGGCGCAGCTGAAGAAAAGTTTTAATTAAATTCCCCTTTTTACCCACACACGAGCAGCTTCATGGCGGCGTAAGATGCGAGGCATGAAAACAGTGCAAGAAAGGGATTAGAGAACTTCGATCGCAGTGTGTGTGTGTGTGTGTCTGTAATTGTTACTTATCTTACGGCTTGAGAGACGGTTAGAAGGTTGTAAATTGCTGCTGCTACACCGACATAAGAGCTGTGTAGCGCTCACACACCTGCACCTAGACACTACTCCACTAGAACTTGGGTCAAACGGTAATACTCTAGCGGCCACTCCACGGATTCCAATCACACACACACTATTGCCGACTACAGCAAGGTTCGGCTCGGATTGCTCACTGCTTTCGGTCAAAGCACACTATAACCGTTGCCAGCGTAGTGGCGAACGCTGAAATCACCGCGCAAATAACACATAACTTGACCTTCAAAAGGGCCCCTTTTTCCGATCGATTTTCCACGGCTCGAAATCGGTTCTCGAGACCGAATTTATGGTCAGCGCGATTCCGCGCTAAGCGGAAACGAACCGACCCTTCCCAAGGACTAACAGGTGCCCACAGTAAGGCTGTGTGTGTGTCCATGTGTGTGTTATCGGGAAATGAAAAATGATTGCCAAAAAAAAGAAAAAACACCCGGAAGCGAAACCTAACAAGCTGGATTGTGGTTCCGGTTTCTCAATTGGCACCTTCCAGCGCAAAGGGAGCAAACACACACACACACATACACACGCGCGCGCCAATGGCAGAGTGCACACCAGGCGCACACCAGGTGAAGATAACGCCCCGAACTTCCTCGGTAGTGGCGAGGTGGCGAGCCAAAATTTACGGGAAAGTGAAACTATTCGATTACACCACCACCACCACCACCACCACCACCACCACCGGGGAATTGCACATGGGGTATGGGTACCGACATGAATGCTGTTGCACGACCCCCCGGGTGCCCAGCCCAGCATCCACTGGCCCGAAACCCGAACGAAAGCGGAAGTGTACTCAGGGGCTAGTTTTGGGCGTTATTTCCTGGCCACAAATGAACCGCGAACCAAACTATTGCCACGAGCGCGCGCTTATGTGTGTTTGTGTGCGGATTCTGTTTGCTTTCTGTTTCCCTCGTCGTTCCCTGGTACGGTGCCCGCACGACCAAATGCTCCGGAAGTTGCACAGCACATACGACGAAGTCGCGGGGCGGGGGGTCTGGGGAAAGCATTTGTGCGAGGAAAATGGGTAGTCAAATTAAAGTGAAACACCACCACCGAGAGGGTTCATATTATGGTGTTTGGCCAATCCGAGCCATTCCGAGTGCGAGTCCGAGTCTTTTGGGCTTTAATTTCATTTTCCCCAAAAAGGCGTCCTCCTATCGCATAGCATCCAGTAGCCGGAGGAGGGGTTGCTTGGTGACCACACACACACACACGTACACGCGCGTAGTGGTTAACCTAGTTTTGTGAAACTTCAACTCGAACTACTACTACTACTACTACCGCCGACTCCGGGACTCGAGTAGAAGGAGTCTGAACCTGAAAGGCATTAAGGTCGGTCCAGAGGAATGCAAATGTAAAACGAGATCCAAATCGGACACAAGCAGAGTGCAGGGGACACACACAAAAAAAAACAGTGAAACGGTCCCTCTTGTACTCGCCACGCAGGTGTTTGTGCTTCCCATCGTGATCGTGACGCCATCGTCAAGACCCCGACAGAGAGAGAGAGAGAGAGAGAGAGAGAGAGAGAGAGAGAGAGAGAGAGAGAGAGAGAGAGAGAGAGAGAGAGAGAGAGAGCCCGATCAAGTGGAAGAACAGTTTGATGCATACTGATGAGCCCAGGGGGCATACCGAGTACCTGCTACGTCCCGTCCCCTTTTTGCTATTGTTTGCCACGTAATTATTCAAACTTCCCGACAACCCGGCCAACCCGGACAACCCGGACAAAAAGACCGACAAAAAAGGCACCGACAAAACGCATCACGATTCCGAAATTCCTTCTTTTGGAGTCGCAACGGTTTGAAGGACCGACAGATTCACTTTTAATTCTAGAATTCATTTGTCCTCTGGACCGCGAGTCCATGGAACACATCACAATCATCTGGCGCGCGCAAGCATAGAACAGAGAGAGATCCGGCTTAGTACATACGGCACGGTACACATACTGCGGGCGGCAAACACACACACACATAAAACAACACACAAAAAACCATTAAACATGTTTAAACAGACGCGCACCAGTCGTCGCCCTGCGCGCTCTTCACTTGACACATACACACGCAGCATAACATCGGAGCTGCTGCTGCTGCTGCTGCTCAAGGTAACGCTTTCCTGCTGATAAGCCGCCCGAAAATAATATTATCCCATCCCCCGCACCACTCCCGAAAAAAAATCCCCCCGGATCGCTCCAGTTTGCTCGCCGTTCTGAGTACCGGATAAACCTCTGTACGTGTGAGTGTGTCGGTGTGGCTGTGTGGAGGCAGAGAAGGTACACAAAACCGACACCGGCACCGGGGCCAATTAACATTCCAGTCAGACATTTGTCAACGTTATCCTTCGCAACAGTCGAAGCCAAAGTTTTGCGGTACCGACCACACACACACACACATACACACACGGACGGACGGACGGAGAGACGCAGAGGTGCAGAGAGAAAGAGAGCGAGAAGCAAACACACTTTTGGCCGGATTTTACTTTTCCAACCAACCAACCAGCCAGCCAGCCAGCTCCACTAACAACTTTGCTGTCCGAGCGAAAGCCTACGCGACGGCGAATGGAATGGCCACAACACACACACACACACACACCGAGGGCCGCGGGAATGTGAAATGGCGCTCGGTAAACTGAAGAAAAGAAAAACAGAAAACTGCGCGGCGTGGCGCGGAGTGAAGAGCAGCAGCAAGAAAACAAAACTTTGCCTCATTGGTGGTGGGCGCTGGCCCGAAAGACGAGGGGTAGGTGGTGGCGTTGAACATGCTTTAAGAAAAAAAGTTGCCTAATAAGTTGCGTCTCGTCTGCGCCTTGCTCTTGGCCTCGCTTCGCTCCATCTTAAGGGCCAGAGTTCGATGTCACTCTCTCTCGAGCGCGCGCCCGCGCCCGTCCCCTTCACCCAGTGAGATGAAAGTGAGCTGAG
>NC_064874.1:44959402-44994402 GCF_943734745.1 Anopheles darlingi
AAAAAAAACCAACACGAACGAAGCAAACGAAAAACACAAAATGGAAGCGAAAGAGCTAAAATCGAACCATCCAGCGTGTAAAACGAAACGGCGGACGCGGCGTGTCAGCACCACCAGCCAGTACCATCGGTGCCAGCCAGTCGCCGTGTGGCTCTGACGGGGAGTCTTTCAGCTTAGCCAACCAGCCAGCCAGTCAGCCAGTCAGCCGACCACGGTGGCACTGCTCGGTGGCATCGAGCTAGTGTTTCTGGGTTTTTGGGCGTTCTTCTTCCAGCGCCAAAGTAATGGAAAAATGGGTTGTTCCGAGCTGCACGCAGACCGGAGGCACCCCGGTACACCCGTTCCCCGCGTTCCCCCGAATTGATTGTCTTTGGATCTCACGGATGAAGATTGCGAATGCTGGCGCACACTTCCACACACGCGTCCACTGACAGAACTGACAAATCACAAGCAAAGAGTCACTACTCGCTACACTACTCGGTATGCGCACTACAGCATCGTCCTCTCCCAGCCCCGTTCACGCCCGTACAAGACAAGTGTATTTTGCGAAACAATTGCGAGAAGGAGGAGGTTCGGTTTTCACGAGCGAGATCCATTTGCAAGATAGCGAGCGACGATTTACAGGGCCAAACGGGAATTATCCTGTAAAACGACACCAATCTCGCTCGATACTTCGGTAACAGTACCACGAGTGGGGTTGTATTGGAAGGAAAGAGAACGCAGCTACTAGTTGTTAGGGTGTAAATTTAAGTTTACGGTTTACTGGAGCCTTTTTCTGGCTGGAACAGTTCAGGTGACCGGGCGTTCAATTTGCACTATTTCGACTGGCTTTACTTTTGCCAATTACCGAAGCGTTCTTTTTCCTATTTGTCGTTGCAGCTCTGGTGTGTATATAGTGTATGGAGTCTAGACAGGTGCTTGATCAGACCAACCGATAGTCAGTGAGAGACGAAGGCACCCGAAGGAAAACTGAGGGATGAGCAATCGTTAACAGATCGATTCGCAAAAAAATTATCTGATTCCAGAACACTGTACCTGACAATGGATTGAGAAGTGAACTGTCGGCAGCGACTGAACAACCACGTCAAGGCCAACTGCGAACTGAGCAAAGCTTAATTTATACATCTCAATGTGTCATTATTGTGTGCGGTCGAAACTTTGTTGAAATACAATGTAAGGACATTTCCACATTCCCATATCGGGCATATCTCTCCCCCCTTTTGGCGTTGATGTGTTCTGGCTACACTGTCATAGGGCGTGTTTGTCAGTTGCCAGTTGCGGCGCTTGCCAACTGTTAAATATAATGTAGCGCTTGCATTCCGGTAGGAATGACTGTGGTCTTATTGTGTGTGAATCGAAGCGCATTGATTCAATCTTTAATAACAGGTTGTGTAATACGATGTTCCGATTCATAATGGCCGGTCCTGCCGCTAGGAAAGTTGTTCAAAGCAGGGCAAGAAACGGTGGTTTTATTTAATTCTAGGTTTTTTAAAGTTATTCAATCATAACGTGAGGAGGTAAAAATCGTTTGATTCCAAATTTGATGCAACGTTATGTACTGTGTGTGCGTTAGGGTAGCCCCTTGCCAGCACAATTTGGAACAATTGTTTCACCTTAGATGATGATTTAGAATATATAAAATAAACTGTTCTTGTTGAAGACATGTTTGAAATCTTTGACTTTGTGAAAGATGTTTCGAAGGAAGCTACACGAAAGACATTTTTACAAACTTTGTTCAATCGATAAGGAAGCAACACAACGCAATATTCGCCAATGGCCGAGGACGTGCTGCAAACACCGCCATAATTTAGATCTCGTTATAAGTTTCTCACAAATTGTGCTAGCACGAAAAGAACAGAAACATGCTGATTAATTTACTTGATGCTTACATAAGCTTAAAGATTAAATGTTTCTAAACGTCCTGTCGGTTGATTACAGCAGCTGTTCTTACGGTTTTGTGGAAACCTTGAACGAAAAGTACGTTTTGCCTATTGGTGATATTCTCAGCACCAAGTATCATTACGTGCTATTGAACGATTGCTTTCAGGAAGCTGTTATACCCGGATTCGTTTAAGGGCACCCCAAATGGTTGGTTTGCTATAAGCTGAATGCTATAAGTAAGGTTTAAACCGAATCAATCTAATTTCACGCAGAGCTAAACCCAGGGAAATGTTTTTTCCTGCTAAAAACTTGATCCATTTTTACTTTTCGGGCAAATACGAAGAATTCAATACGAAAATTACACCAAATGGATGGATAGCGAAACTTTGTTTAACATAACGATGCCAAGAATCGGTCTTCAATAATATTGTGACACTGGTTAGACGTTAAGCAGAAGTCATCAATAGCCGCCAATTTCGTTTTGCCATTAAACACATTTCAATCTAAAATGAAGATTGACAGTCGCCGTTCGATCGTTTCGTGAAGTTCATTACCAACCAAGTCCAACAGTCCCGTCGTGGCACCATTCTATGGGGCATTCTATGGAACTTAATGGTCCCAACACTGCTGAATGAACAACAACATTGCGATACAGTTCGTAAAATTTTGCTCATCCGCATTCCTAGACTGCTGCTACTTTCGCCAACGCCAAAAGAGCTTCTCCCTTCGTGTTCGCGTTCGAATAGTTCTTTTCAGAACACAAACTGACCCCTCGTAGCATGGGGGGGTGGGGGTGAGGGGATGAAGGGAAGTTGGTCTGGTGCTTGACAGCCGGAGCCTTTCCATCACCGGCCAAGTCAAGCGGAAGTGAGCCAATTGTATAGACCCGTGGGCCCTCCGGTGAACCCACCTGAATTCCCACCCCACCCCCTCCCTCCCCTTCCTCACCATCATCCCTCTCGTAACGAACCCCATGGAAATGAAACAAAACCCCCTTTTGGGGATCCACCTACGAACAGGGAGTCCTACCACCCCCCCCCCCTCCTCCCCCACCCACCCACCCAAAATCCACCCGGAAATGTGGTTGCGCCGACTGGGCAGAAAAACGGAAAACCCGAGCGAAAAATTTCCATAATCATCCCACGTAGGACATATTTTTCACCAGTCTGACCCACCCCCCCCCCCCCCCTTCCCGGAGGCCACCACTACACCCCCGCCCCTGAGGACTGCTCCAGAAACCAGAAACAACCCAGTATCTACTGAACCGTTTCCTTCTGTGTTTAGTTTCCGTTTCCGTTTCCCGGTTTTCGGAGTTTCTTTTCCACCGCAGCCGCAGCAGGTAGACTGCGAGAGGTGTGTGTGGCCACCACCGAAAAGGAGAGGGCCAGAAGGAGGGGATGAAAAAAGGGGTAAGGGGAGGGTGCAGGTTAATGTTTTTATGTGGATCTGTTTCTCTGTCTTCTGCCCCCAAGCCACAACCGAGCGGAGGGCACTCGAAACAATTGCCCGAGCCCGGGTTTTGCGGGCCGGGTTTTTTTGGCCTTTCCCAACCCATACCACTTGGTCTTTGTGCTGCTGCAAGTAGCAATCATTTATAATCCCAAAACCCGTCCCCTGCTCCGGTGAAGGGGTCGAGCAGCTTAGCGGTTCAATGAATTCGCCTTTCGCCGACCCGCTAACCTCTAATCTCGAGGCTCTCGAGAGACTCGAGGATCGTGAATCGCAGCCATTTTGCCGGTCCTGGACCGAGCCCGGGCCCCACAACGATAAATGTAGTCGATCCGATGATTTAAGGGCATCGCGGGTAGGAAATGGGTAATTAAACTAAATCATCAGCACCTGTGCGTGTGTATGTGTGTCTTTCGGACGAACCTCGTACCCTGCTGCGTCCCTTTTCAAACGCCTCATTAACCCAACGGAGGCCACGGCATAGGGCGCACCGCTCAGCGAATGCCGCTTCGTAATCCTAATTTTTGATTGATGTTTTCAGCACCAGAAATGCTGCGCCATTTCATGGCATGCTAGGTCTTAACGAGGTCTCTCTCTCCGTTCCGATTTTCGAAAAACACTTTCCTACCACAGTTACAGTTCTTCCGCAAGTTACAGTGTGAACGCAGCATGCCATGGCCTCGAGCTAAGTGTGTGTGTACGTGTGTGAGTGTGTGAGGCTTGGCAAAATGTCCCGGCCTCGAGGCCCACACCGACTCCTACGCGTGCCCTTTACGGCCACAGATTGATGCGAGCGCAGCGGTGCCTGATTGCTGTTCGATCGATCGTAAATCCGGTTGACATTCGAGCACTCCGCCGAGCTGCCGGGAATGTGACGCGCGCTCACACCCATTAGCACATCCCGGGTAAGTGCACACTGTTCTGTGCCTTGCCGTGGACACACTAGGACCTTCTAGTCAGCCTACGCACCTCCATCCCCCGTGGAATGGCTTCTGCTTGCTTGCTTGCTTGCTTGCTTGTTGCAATAGACATAAATTGAACTGAAAGCATGATATGGAATGGCTCTGGCATGGAGCATATGCTCCCACGCGCGTAATGTACACACACACACACACACACTCATGTGGTCGATTGAAACTGAATCGAAATCGTAACGGTGTGTGCGCGCGTGGGAATCATGCTCCAGAGTTTCCAGCGTTTGGCATACATAAGGTTCTCTTCCGCCGCTTTTCCCAGGGCTGTGGGCGCGCGACATCAACGATCCGGCCACCTTGCCCCACCGGGTGTCAGAGTAGGCTGCGTTCCTGGTTGTTTGCTGGCAACGATCTCATCGGGGCATCTGGGATGATAGATTTCTGCGCGGTGCAAATGAAAAGTAGGTCACAAAAGATGCTTTTTAATGACGTCATTATGTGCTGTGTCGTCAGGAGTTTGCTTGTTGTGTTGTTCTTCGTTCGTTCGTTCGTACGTTCCGTTTCGTGCCTTGATGTGCAGCAGCAGCAAACGTTGGGAAAATGGTGGATTTATGATCATTTCACTGCTTACGCTGGCATTTCCAATGGGACATGGGTCCGTTTATGCTGGTGTTTTCCACATTTTTGCGTGTGTATTCCTCTCGTTTCGTGTTGCCTTTCCGTCATTCCGTCCCGACCGACGACGACGGCCTTATCCGTTGTCCGTTATCCGTTTTTGAATCCCTCCCTTCCCCGCCTGCCCAAAGAATACAAGAGAGGCCCCGCGGACCGAGTGAAGCGCCGAGTACCACACCACCAGCGACGCGATTGAGCAACGTTTTTGTACTTCAAAAGGCGTACCTACCACCAGCACGATCACCGTGATGATGATGATGATGATGATGATGGTGATGAGCATGATGATGAGAAGGGCACGGAACGAAGGTACGACGGTGGACGGTGATGAATACGTTTGTTCTTTCCCTTCCATCACGGTCACGCGGGTGCCATGGTGGAGAGCATTTTCTTTTGAAACATCACCTTCCACCTCTCCCTTTTCAACAACCCCGCCCCCCTCGAGAGGGGATGCTTTTTGCTGGGAAATTTCGGTGGGAGGCCAAATTGTCCGCTTCACATCTCCGCCTCCCGTTTTTTTCTCTTCGTCGCGCCCTTTTAGGAAAAGCAGCAAAAGAGAAACAAAAAGCAATGAAAGTGAGCACGTGTGCGTGTGTGTGTGTGTGTGTGTGCTGGAGTATACAATCTGAGCCCGGACATGGACAGCCTGCAGCAGTTCCCAGCGCAGATTCACAGGCATCAGCATCCCCCTCACCGAGGAACAGGATGATATCACGTATTTCTCGCGTCTCGAGTCTCGAGTCTCGGATCGAGAGATTTTAATGCTGTACAGTGCAGCATAGTCACAGTGCACAGTGTGCAACACCTTCCAACATGGTCTGCCTGCCAGACTGTCACCATCTGCTGCCGCCAGCGCCGAGTGTAATGTTCTTCTCATTCTTTTTCATCCCCTCTTTCATCCTCATCCACTCATCTCATCATTTTCTCATCATTTCGAGTGCATCCTGATCGAATGCTCCCGATGCTAGTAGTGGGGTGCCTTGTTCCAGCTAGCCAGCTAGCTGTTTCTGTTTCATCTCGACCACCACCAGCAGCAGTAGCAACAGTGGCAGCAGCAGAGGCAGGTGCATAACTTTTGGTCACACCTCGTCGGGGTGAGTCTGCCGCCGGAAGCGTTCGCTTCCGAGGGCGCTCGGAAACAGCATCCTCGTCGTCGTCCTCGTCGACGGCACACCATTACCGCGTGACGTTATCGGAGCAGTTTCAGGATGGATGCACTGGTGCACGCGCTGGTTGCGATTAATGGCCGAGATGCATTTCATTAACACTCTCCCTCGCACAACCCGCGGCGATCAGTGAACCGTGTCCGTGTACGGCGTGCAGCAACAGGAACTCCATCGTGCCCACCATCCGGCTGTAAAGCAGAACCAGGACGACGACGATGATGGTTACGACAACGTACAGACGGGACAGAGAGAGAGAGAGAGAGAGGACATCGTTAACTAGCCCGTTACCGGCAGAAAGGGAAGGGAACGAAACGAGTAGAAAAGTTGTGCTGCGTTTACTGAATTTAATGTGCTTGAACTCCCCCCGGGGGGGAACTGGACACGCGCACGTCACGGATTGCGATTTACATTAAATCTGCACCACCGCCCCCTCACACCTTCACCGGACACCGGTAGCAGTAAAACTGGACCCCGAGCGAGAGGGAATGTTGGTGCAGGAATGGACGGTTGTTTGCTGTGCCCCGGGACGACACAACAGAACGGTGCGGAAATTGAACATTTGTTTCACGGTTTATGAGGGGCAACGCACACTCTCACACACAGACACACAGTCCCGCGCATGACGAGAACGGTAATTATATTGTTTATTGAAAAACAATTGATAACCATCGAAAGGGGTTACAATTCTTTTCATTACATCACACTATCGGTTACTTAAAATACAATTCCACGTGGGAAGTTGGCAAACAAATGTGCGAGTAATGTTTATTTGCGCAACGTGCTTTAATATGATCGGGGGAATTTGCTATTTGCTGACGAAGGTAGGCAGTCACTTCAGGTCAGATTCTGTCGTAGAAATTTCCAGGGCAATGAGGCAGTTGGCAATTGAAATACCAAGCCTAGATTTGTGCTTTGATGAAACATGTCTATCGGTAAGTAGCTCTAGACCTATTCTAAAAAGATGTTGCCCATCGATTGGTAGCTTATGAAGTAGCAAGAAATGTAATTCCAACCCTCATTCACCCATTTCGATCATTAATTTTTCTGCGAATATTAATATTCCAACGTACGCTCTTCTTATTTTGCAGCAGAAATTTCCGCATCAAATATGCCGAGTATGGTTCACATCAATTAAGCGTTATAATTGGGAATCTGATTTGTACTCGACCATTGTCCTCAACATTTGCTTTCAAGCTTTCAATAATCACATCAGACGTAGAGCATTTGACGTCGTTTCATACGTTCTAGACAGTTGAACATGGGCAGCATGGGGCGTTCCATGTATTCATCATGTCAATTGATGACGAAAGGATTCAAGGCATATTCACAATCACTCGCATGTCATGAAAATACTGCATTAATTAGAGTCTATGGTTACATGCTGCTGTATTGTTTGCATGTGCCTTGTACATTGATCGCATTTCCAAAGAACTCTCAATGTATCTCAAAAGGCAATTTCAGTACATACGAACGACATTCTCTAATTTAAGTCATAAGTTGAATCGAAGCAAAACTGACAAAGATATTGATTTTTGATAAACTGCATTTCATACAAGGTTCAATGCATCTCTCTACTTTGAAACGCTTTTCCCAAAACCAATCGTTTTACAAAGTCGGTTACCATCGTAGCATAAAAGCTACTGAACGACTAATCGAACGACTTGAAATTTTCATTACTCAATGTGTTATTTGCGAAGTAGCCCAGTCAATTTTTCATTTAAAAAATATGAGCCTTTTTTGCTTTATTATGCAAAACTTGTTTTTTTGGGGTAAAATCGTAAAAAGCATCACTTTTTCAACTTCAAGCAGCTGACGGACAAAAACTTGGTATATTTGGTAATACCCTACACCATGCCTTATCGATAAGGACATTGGAATTGGAATCGATAAGGAAATTGGACTAAACAGTGCCAGAAGAATCTAAGATATTGTACAAGAAAAATACAATTTCGGGAAAACGTTACTCTGATATCTCAATTGATCCAACACGAAACTATAATTCATCATATAAAATTTCGTATGAAATTGTACTTCAATACGACATTTACAAAAATAAAATTCTATTAATTTTGTCAAAGAAAAACCATGAGAATTGACATTTTTTCCAGAATAATTGTTAGTCTACCCCTAAGAGATCGAATCCCTTACGATTTACACGTACGATGATTCGAAAAGAGTTCTCCACTTCTAGCCATTCGAGACAAGTTATTGAACATCCATCAGTATCTTCCAATTCCGCTTGGGACGAAGTTATGCTTGCTAATAGGTACAATTCTCAACACTTCAAAGTGGTTCCACACGCAATTTATTATACCTCCATCGCAAAATGCCTATAAAGTCCTTAACATACTTTACATAACAACATACGCTAGTCTGCATAAAAAACAGTAATGAGCAATATGGCTTCCCTTCCTTCTCATATGCTGTTTCGCATTCGTATTCAAATCCATTAATTAATGCTCTCCAACACATGCTAGCCGCTTCCGTCGCTACTGCCGCTACTTCTTCGCCAAAAACCGTGGCGAACAAACAAAAGCCACGGTTACATAAGCTGCAGTAGCAACATCCATGCCGTCCTCCCGCGTCAAGGTCCCATTCGTTCGCGGAAAACCCCTTTTCGCCTCCCCGGTTTCTATTCGGGAGCATAAAAGAAAGCAATTGATGTGAGTGGAAGCTGCCAACTACCAGCTGGTCTGTAGCTTGTAGCCGCGGTGGAAACACCACACGAAGAAAAGGGACCGAACCGACTGTCCACCCCGGTACTGCATGCCAACAGTAGTATCATCATCATCGTTTCGTTTCAACGTCAACGTTCTTTGTTGTGCTCGCGTTGTTCCGGTGGCTTTTGTGGGTATCGCGCATCGTGAAGGTTAAAAGTGAAACGCTGCCTCGTGTGAAACCTCGTAGATCCGCATTCCTTGCCCTAGTGAAAGGGATTTCTTTTTTTGTTGCGACTTCTACACCGCACAGGTGTCACCGAACCAAACCGATGCAATCCCGTCGATGCCAAAGCCAAGGTGGCACTCGCTCTTACGCCCACCTAACTGTCCATCGTCAATCTATTGACACACGTGCGTGCGCCCCGAGTTGCTATCTGCGGGCTGCTCTTAACTGATTGCGAATCTAATTGTTATCCATTTGGGGTTTCAACATCAACGAAGAGCATTGTTGCGAACAAAATACAATACCACCTGGTACTACATTTTCTCTAGCCAACCTCAAACATAGACCACCACCACCACTAGGGGCCACACAGGTGACTAAGGAGTTGCCAAAACGGCGGAAACGGAACCGACAGCACAAAGAACGAAACGACGAGAACGAAACCTCTCGCGAACGAAGCGATAAAAATAAATCTAAAACAACATCGGCTCTGTCTTTGGCTGCGCGCTTGGTGAGCGCATTTCACTTTCTACTTTCTTTTTACGCTGGCAGTCCCGGTTTGGCGTCTTGGTTTTAGTTTTTTTTTTAAGTACGAGCATCGAGTGTGCACGAGAGCGAGAGAGCGGAAGCCGCGAAAGACGCGAACTCGCGAGTCATTGCTTCCGTGCAAGGTAGCAAAGGTAATGCTTTCAAGGTCGCGTTCTCCGCCTGTACCGCGACCACCACCAACCTGCGGTTCTAAAATTGGCCACGTTCCACCCTCGTTGTGTTGTGCGGCTTCGCGTGGTTCACACTCAGCGAGTTCCGAGTGGTGGCCGTTGTTTCAATGCAGAAACCGAAAAATGAGGGGAGGACGAGAGATGCAAATAGGCGAGCGGGATCGTGAGTACATTACTCAATCGTAAGCACTATAGACGCGCGTCTGGCGATCTTTCTTGCGCTGGCCAAGCACTGCACTTGCGTAACAGCAAGAAACGATCAGATGCTACGGGCAGTTAACGGACGTTTCAGCCAACCACAACACTCGACCAGCCGGTATTCGCATCTACAACACGACGATCCTCACGAATCCTTCATTTGTTTGGGATTCACGTAACTATGTATATACCAACTGGCAATGTCCGCTGGCAACGACAACCAATGTCGAATGCCGTGCGACAAATACATAGATATACATATAATATAATATAATACAAACATTATCTACATCTTTCCTCAAACCCTATATGCTACAGGACGCAGCATCTTGCCAGGACCAATTCAAATGTTAACGAACTCCGCCATTTATCAGCCGATTTTGAGAAATGAACCAGATTTACTTATGCTGTACAATACAATGTATTAACAATTCACGCAGAGTACAACATCGATCAAATGATCGCCTCTATTAGATAAAAAAGGTGTGTACCTTTTTTGTAGTATTGTGCATTGTATTTGACAATATTTCGGGCGTAATAGCATCAATTTTTGTTCCGATATAAGCTTTTAGTTCTTCGATGGTCTTTGGTTTGCTAGCATTGCACCTTACTCTTCAAATAGCAACACAGACAAAGGTTAAGCGCCACCAAATCCCACAGATTAAATTCAAATCGTCAGTTTACATAGTTTAACGGTTATTTCTAATATTCTGCGCCCCAATTTTATCCTTCATTTATGGCGTTAATCGAAACATGATTAACATATGCGTAGGCTGACAAGAATCTGACCGATTTGTCCAAATAGGTAAAAAAAGGCGGAATTATCCAACATTTAGGTAGAATCCTTTCTAGATGGTGCACTTTGTACTCTTCTATAAGAAGAGTTCTAGTTCTTATAAGAACTATTCTCGAGTAAAATAAAATTACTTCATGGTTTTTATCGTCAACGAATACAATCATCTTTCCAGTATCGATTTCTATAAACGCTTATCCCGAAACCTAAACCACCACGAAAAAGTGAACAACGTTTTACTCACCTGATAAGATGATGACAGGAAAGGATCGCGGTTTTCGTCCATACCGGCCACATCGAGCGGACCAGGGAAACCACCGACACCACTCACACCACCGATTCCGCCGCCACCGACACCGAGGCCACCACCACCACCACCACTGCCACTACCACCGGCCGATAGCGAGCCGAGATTGGATTTGTTCGGGAAGGGTACGGACGTGGTACGCCGGTAGCGGGACGGCGAGTTGGCCAGATTCGATTGCAACGGTTGCAGCGCATTCGATTGATGGTGTCCATGGTGACCATGGTGTGACTGTTGCTGATGGTGCTGCTGCTGCTGTTGCTGCTGTTGATGCAGACTCTGTTGCTGAGCATGATGATGAGATTGTTGCTGCTGTTGTTGCTGCAGATGGCCACCATTGCCAAGACCGTACGGTGAGAGCGATTGGTTGGTTTGCGATTGGTGGGGTGGTTTGCGGGCATGCAGCCCATTCGGCCCAAGACCGGACGGGTTGAGACCGGGCACCGAGCGTCCCCTATTCCAGGACGACAGGGCACTCTGTTGCTGATGCACCTGCTGATGGTGATGATGCTGCTGTTGCTGCTGTTGTTGCTGTTGCTGCTGTTGCTGCTGCTGTTGGGTGGATTGCTGCTGTGACCAGGGCCCAGGATTCGACCAAGAAGGATACGAGTTTTTATATTGGTTTTGTTGTTGCTGTTGCTGCTGTTGCTGTTGCTGTTGCTGTTGTTGCTGGAGCATTGCGTTACCGTGAGCGGAGAGACTGTTCGGTGAGATGCCATGATGGTGGCTGGGGAATCCACCTCCATGGGATGCTGTGATGGCGCGACGTTGTTGCTGATGTTGCTGCTGCTGCTGTTGCTGTTGTTGTTGCTGTTGTTGCTGTTGTTGCTGTTGAGCGGCGACTGCGGCCGCTGCTACTACGGCTCCATTGTATAGATTGCTTGAAAAGTTCTGACCAAACCCACCGAGACCGTTCATCGAGAGATGGCCGGCAGCAACAGCACCGCCCGGTCCGCCGGCCTCATCCGGTCCGGTAGACCAGGGGCTCGAGTGATCGGCCCCGGTCCCGAAACCGAGTCCACTCGGGGCGAGACATCCGTTCATCAGATTCGAGGTGACCGAACTCAGGCAGCTCAAATCGGACGCCTTCAGGCTGAGCTCTTCGGCGACCGATTGCAACTGGAGCTGATCGGCTGCTGCAGCACCGGCCGCTACGGCGGCTTCCAGCAACAAATTGTTGTTCGCACTGTTGGTATTGCCACCATTACCGCTGTTTCCGACTCCGACTCCGACGCTACTGCCGACGCCATTGGCGCTGTGGTTGCTGTTGCTGTTGTTATTGGCAACGATCGAAGGTGACGAGATGCTGCCACCGTTCAGCAGCGACGAAGTGATGACCGTACCATCGTCCCCTCCGGTACCGAGCGCAAGTGAAAGCTCACGAACCGTCGATCCAGATCCAGCACCGGACAGACAGCAACCACCATCGGAGGTAATGGCCGTCGTAATGATGCCCGGTACGGAGCCCATTCCACCACCACCGCCGCAGCTGGAAGCGACCACGCTGGACGTCATCAGTAGACCACCATCCTCGACACCAACACCACTACCATTGGGTCCAGCATTGCCACCACTGCCACCACCACCTCCAAGCGAAGACAGGACGCCATTGTTGTTCTTGCTACCGATCGAGACCGAGGAAGCGGAACCGGACGAGACCGAACCGTCACCGATCGTACCGAGGCCAACGTCCGGTACGACGCCACCGGTGGACGCACCACCACCGCCGCCGACACCGGTGGATGTTGCCATCTCGCCGCCGCCGCCGACGCCGCCGCCGGTGCCGCCGACCGTCGCCGAGGTCAGGTGCTTCATGTTCAGCAGATTGTTGATGCTGAGCGTATCGAGCAGCGACGACGGGTTGGTCACGCACGATTCGTTCGTCAGGACCGAGCTGGAGTACAGGAAGTCACCCATACCGTACACCGTACCGTGTCCTCCCGCCCCGTGTGGAGGGAGGGAACGAGACGAGACGAGACGAGCTGCGAGATCCGAGATATATAAGACTCCTAGAGTCCTTTCCCGCGCCGACAGACCTTGGCCCTCGCGCGCGCGTTTGTTCGCGGACACACGCACACACACACACACGCAGATACCCACGCGCCGGGAATACACACAACCGACCCGACCGATGTCCGACCGGTCGGACTGACGCTTCTTCACTTCACTACAAACGCACCAACGACACTCGACACGACTCGCTCGGCACGCAAATTTCCAATTTCACGAGTTTTACCAAACCAGACTCCCTTGATCAACCTTCTACTCGGCTTCTCCTTCACCTCTTCCTAACCTCTGGTAGAGAAGGAGAAGGGAACCGCACTCATACACTACACGCACGCACGCACGCACGCACTTTACTGGACTGGACACACCAGACTACTAGTGGCCCACCAGAGACCACCCAACAACACCCACTGGGCACGGAAGAGGAGTGTTTTTTCATCAAATCATCACTCAACCAATCCAATCCGTCAGATCCGCGAAGTCAGCAGAGAACACACCAGTAGTAGGCGCTGGTAAGGGGTTACGGGGGGTTAACACTTAACAACACACGAGACACAGCGCACGCACGTTAGTAGGCGCTGCAGCTTCAAATTAGCGTGCCAGTTGAGCGGATTTTTTCGGTGTTTATATTGGCTAGTTGACGAGTTGAGGGGTGGGGGGTGGGGGCAGAGGAGAATTGGATTAAAAACAGATTCCGCAATCAGCGCTAATCATTGTAACAGGTTCCTAACACCAGCACTGGTGGATAAATCTCTCTCTATCACTCTCTTTCTGTCGGCAACAGTTTGTACCCTACACACACACATACACACACACAAACTCAACAAACTCCACTGCTGCTGCTTTCCAACAAACGCTCCGATAATCAACACCTGAACTGTACGAGGACCCCTTTGCTTTTAAATCCTATTTTGCTCCCCCACCAGACTTAGGGGGGTGCGTTTACGTTTAGGTCTTCAGGACTTCAGGCAACACACACACACACACACACACGGCAAAAGACGATAACGTCGACGACGACGACGACGTGGTTTGGCCAGCGACAGACGTAGACACACGGTGCCCGGAGGCAGGCAGCCAGGCAGGCAGGCAGACAGGCGGACAAGGCCCTCTGCGTCAGAGAGCGGTGCGTGTGTGGCGCGTGGCGATCGAACTTGTCCTGAAACGAAGCGACACGAATTGACCACAAAACGGCAGCGCTGGCTCCGTTTTATTCGTTCATCGTCCTGTCGTCCACCAACGGTGCCAACGCCATTGGGAACCCTCGCGAATCGGTGTCCATCGTCGTCGTCGTCGTCGTCGTCGTCGCCATCGTCGGAAAATTCCCGAAATCGAACGAGCGAGCGACCGAGAGTTCGACTCGACACGAGTGCCGGCGGTCGGAGTGCATTCGTCCTCGGCGAGTCACTCAGCACTCGTTCGCCGTGATACATCCGGTAAGTGCATCCTGCGCAGCAGGATGGCAGAAGAGAGGAGCACGGATTGCGAGGGGTGTGTGTGTGTGTGCTGGATGGATAAACAAATTGCGAGACGACGCACGTTTATCCCAGTGGCACCGTACCCTAGTGAACCTGGGTCGCTCGCTCGCTCGACCGATAAAACCTACCACTGTTCGTATCCCGCGGCTTTTGAGTTACCCTCCTGTTAATGCCGTTCGATATGCGCCCCCCTTTTCGTGACGTGGCTCGTCGTGGCCACTCGTGGTTCGACGGGCAGGACAGGGACCGTCGTCACCCAGAAAGGAGCGACCCAAACGGTGTCGCTCACTGCTTCCTCACTGCCTGAGAATCCTGAGAAGCTTTGGTTTGCCTACCATTATTGTAGGCCAATGGTTGCCAGCGCCCCCCTTCCGCCGGTATCCCTTATCTCCCCACACAAAAACACAAACACACGCACACAACGAAGCGCACACACCGGGTATGGTGCGTGGTGTGCGTGTGGCCATTGTGGGGACTTCTTCTGGGGTATTGGATGCGTCTAGACGGTTTGTGCTCTAATTGTTCGCTCGCTCGCTCGCTCTCTCTCTCTCTCCGGCTGCGACACACGCTGCCTACTGACGTCAGTGGAGTTGAGGGCCACCACGCCACGCCACGCCATGCCAAGCGCCAGGCGGCCGAGCTGGTCGGAAAACAGGCCTCAACCCTGTTCCGAGGACCCGGGGCCGCAACCTCAAGGGGTGCGGTTACGGAGCGATTGCGAAATACATACACACACACCGAGCACGGGGGTTGAAGGGAAGCCGGGAGGCCGGGTGGTGGTGGTGATGGGCATGCATAATGATAGGAAATTTTCCGCCCATGATTGATGCGTTCCGGCGCGGCCACTGTGGCCACCGCTTTTTGTGACATCAAACGAAAGCAATCGGAGCAACCGGGACGAAGCAAAAAAAAACCTCGACACTCCGGCCTGGAACATAAAAAGCTGGAAAAATCAAAACGCCTTTAACGCGGTAGCCATTGATCGTCGACGATGACGACCATTACCATCCCCACCCCCGGGAGGATGGGTGCTGTCGACCTTCTGACCAATCGACCGAACCGAATATGGAACGATTACATACATATTTTATGCTATGTGCTGGGGGGGATGATGAAATTAGAAATGACTACGCGGGTGGATTGTAGGTTGTCTCGTCTCGGAGTGGGATACATTCTTGCTTCATTCATAATTCCTCTCCGTGGCGGGCTTGGCATTGGAAATAACGTGGAAACAACCACTACTAGTGGTGGTGTTGCTTCCTTTCCTTCCAACAACCAACCAGCTGCTGCCCTCGGGGCTAGCATAATTAAGCGTTTATTAATGCGTTCGAACGTAAACACCGTTAATGCTGTACGAGCAGCATTTTGGGCTAGCCACAGCACACCCGACGCAGGTATATTAACGGTAAAGGTACGTCGTGGTACGCATAATTATCCATGATTACACTACTAGCCCGCGACTCGCTCTGTACTAAGCTACAAATAATGAGACGGCCAAGTGGAGGGATGCCAAGAGAAAGGGGGGGGAGAAGGGATCGATTTAGGTCACATTTAGCCATCGTTACTCGGCTGGCTGCACTGGAAATGGACTGATTGAAGACTGAACGCAAGTCGTGCATTCGCTTCGTTATCGAAAACGGTTGCACTAGGTATCAGTTTTGAAAAAAAAAACTAATTCTTTTGTTATCGTTAGCTCATCGGAACGGCCGCTGCCGGTATTATTCAAGGTGGTTTGTTAAAGAGTTGAGTTTCACCAAATGTCAAGTGAAATCTGTAAACAGTTTTAAGCGTAGCACCACCATGACCACTACCATTATCACCGATATACACGCACACAGGCCAGTGACGACGACGACGACGACGACGACGCCACTATAGGCAACATTTCCTAACGCCAACAAACGCCGTACCGTAGAGCGTGGCGTGAGGGAATTTCTTGAACGCACACCAAGTGCTTCTCTTCTCTTACATCCACATGCACGACGCAAAGGTTTGGCACGTGCCTTGGGAAAATGAGTGTCCGCGAGAAAGAAGAATGGGGAACTCGGTATCCGTATCCTCGAACGGAGGAGCTCACTCCCTTCTGCACTCATTTTCTTTTGCTCCATACGAGAGCGAGAGAGATGAGTTCTCACGGAAAGTGAGAATGGATGGAAAACTGCGACCGAAATAATGCTCACAGAACGCGCTCTCATCTCAGCTACAGAGAGAGAGAGCAAAGGAGAGTTGCCAAATCGCGTTGTCAGCGGTGCCAACCTTGCAGGATGAAAATTCGGTTGGAGGAAAATTTGTATTTCTTGTCAAATATCAGAGGTCCCACTGCGGTTCAGCTCACGCTCACATGCGGCTTTCTCGCTTTCTCACCCTGCACCACTGGATGTATCTGCACTGTTCACACACTTTTCATTCACAGCACTCGGTCTGGCTGTCAGTTGAGGCTGTTGGTTGCTGTTGTTGCTGTTGCTGGAGGAGTTGCTTCACTCTAGTGTCCTTAGCCAGTGTTGTAGCTCTGTCGCGCTCACACTTGCCCACTTTTCTCACCTACTATACTCACTCTCTCTCTCTTTCTCTCCGGCTGTGTTTTCTGTCCCGTAATCAAAGTCATTGAAAGATTGATCAACGCACATTGCAATGAACACACTCTCAGCTGGTCGACGGCGTCGATGATGGTTACTAAGATGGCAAATGACACACACACTGTACACCGTTCTCGTTCATCGCAAACCATTCATTTTTCACCGGACAGGTAGGCGAAGTTCAGAACTGTCAGACAAACACGGGAAGGGCTATTTTTGGATGCTGAAACAGTTGGTGTTGTGTTTGCCAGCATATTATCAGCCTTGATCAGCAGCCAACCTCCCTATCAATGCAGTAACCATTGCAACCAAGCACAACAAAGTAGCGGTGCTTCGAATTGAGGGCCACCAATAGGACTTTGCCGTGACTGACCACTGGCACTCGGTGTAGCCATATATCGATTGTCACGAAGAGTGTGACGTTATCGGTGCACATAAAACAAACATGTTTTGCAACACCGCTGGTGCCGCTACCGTGGCCAACCAGAACGCACAACGTGTGTATTGTCGACAGCATTTGACGCCAAAAACACGCGCACACACACACCGACCTTTAGAATCACCTAGATAAAAACAACAACAACAAACAAACGCCCAACAATTAAACCCCATTCAGTACTGTAACTCGTAGCCAAACTACAGCACGCACACGACACAAACTATACCAACATACGACGACACCACAGTAGCATACAGCATGCTGCTGCTGCTGCTTTTGCTGCCCTCATATCACACCGAAATGAAGCGGACAGAACAAGGGGCGGGGAGGGGGGCGTCACATGGTGATAAGCGGTGTAAACGCAACGCATGACCGACGCGTAACATAGCAGCATTGAAACGTTACGTGCGCTCGGTGGCCAGCCAGCACACGCTGGATGAATGGTGGTTGGCCCCTTGATGCCATCGACCGGTAGCCACCGGTTCAAACGGCCAAGGCACTAGCCTGGCCGGCAGGTGGCCACCCAAAAACAGGGGGGGGGGGGGGGTGCAACAGAAAGATGCGGCCCAGGTTTGACTGCCGCCGGGAAACACCGTGTTTCTCCATTGCACGCGCAATCTCTCTCCTTCTCTCTCACACACAAACACACAGCCAAGCGTGCACGCAAGCAAAAGCTCCAACAAGCTGACACCAACACCAACGGGGTCGAACGGAGGTTCTAGCCAGCCAGCCAGCCAGCCAGCCAGCAGCGACCGTCCGGTTCTGCATTTGCTGCTTGCAAAGCTGCTTCCCTGGCGACGACACTTGACGTCTGGGACGCTGGGACCTAGTACCGTATTCGCTCGCTCTTTCTCTCTATCTCTCTGTCTTTATCGCTCTTCCTCGTAGACTGTTGCACCCTCCCTCAACGCAGCCAGAGACTGCGAGCCCACCTTCCCCCCACCTTTCACCTTTCTCCTTTGAAACGAACTTTGACGTTTGTGAGCCCCGGATTTCCATACAGCTCAATGCAAACGGGGGGCCGACTGCTGTCCGGACTGCTCCGTTGCCCTTTTGACATTCTTCGGTACCACCTTCGCCAGTGCTGCGCTACATACTCTCGTGTTTCACGAAGAACACAACAACATCTCGCTAGTGTCCGGGAGTCCGTCCGTGTCACGAGAGTTTAACGGAGTAGGCGAAGCGAAAAAAACAGGCGAACTTGAGAAAAAAAAACCAACACACGACCGTAATGGCATCACGAGTAAACACAATCGTTGCTGTCGTCGCCACCGTGTCTCGGTGCTGGTGTGGTGGTGGTAGCACGTACAACGTATGTGTTTTGCGGGGTTTTAACCTTCTTTTCCCTTTTACTTTGCACTCCCATATGTGTCACCGGACACACGGACACACACACATACCCACGGAAACTACTACCCCGGAGTGGCCCGGAGTTCTAGTCGCTGCGAAAGATTTGCCAATTGGCCGATATGCTAGATTGTCGATGGCGAGGCAGAGCTGTCACCTGCTGTCTGGTGGCCCCACTGGCTAACGCTACACCTGCCCTCGCTACACCTGGCTACCACACACGAGCAGAACCACACCACACCGTTGGCTACTACACAACAAGTCACACAGACACACAGAGAGAGAGATTCAGCCACCTCTAGTAGTAACCATTACCCCCCCGATTGACCGATGGGCACAGAAAGCACACCCGGCACACCTCACACACAGTGCTACTGCAACTTTGCTGCTACTGCTGCTGCTGCTGCTGCTGCTATTGCTGCCCGCTGCCGTGCTCTTCCCTGTTCCTGTTCGCACAGAAACACTTGCTTATGCGTACCCGGGGTGGTATGCGGTTCTGTTCACACTCGAAACGCGTCTGGTCACTCGTGGCACCTTGCGTGATGCTTTCTATGAGCGACCTGCCACTGTCGCTCGCTCCTTTGCTTGCTTGCTTGCTGGTGGAAAACCGAAGCGAGAATTTTCCACCCAACGGCAAACGCGTCACACACAGACACACACACGCGCGCGCGGCCGCGAAAAACAGGAGAAACACACATACACACACGCACACGCGGATACTAAATACAGAGTATTCGCATTTTAATGTCGCTCTGTAGTCGCTCTATGCTCACTAGAGGAACTCTCGGGGGAAGAAACTCAAGCGCTCGCCGTCGATCGCACCTTAGTCCATCCCGGTAGGGTTTACCATACCATACGGCACCCTCACCGTGCGGGGTGGAATCCGGTGCGCATGCCAACACAGCAGCTGTTATCAGCCAAAAAATCGGTACCATTGCATCACTCAGGACTCTCGGTTCAGTGGTGGGTTCATTCGGGTTTGGCAACTCGGAGTGGCAAGCAACGTCTCGTTGCCCAACAACCAACGGCGCCGCCAACTTGGATACTCAGCGAACGGTTTATGAACGGAGCAGCACCAGAACCGAAACCGAATGCCGCACACGCTATAAGCGATAAGCACCATATTGTAGGTTTGTATCTCGCAGAATGAATAAACGAAAGGAAGAGAGAGAGAGAGAGAGAGAGAGAGAGCTCACACACGCTCTCCTCTTTCGCTATTAAGGGGTAGTTTTCGAGCGTGATACGGGGGTTGATTTCGAAATTCGAAAACACGAACCCCGCGCACACACACACACACACAGGCAGCTCTCTACTTGGCTTCGGCTTTGAGTGAATTCGAAAATAGCTCGCTCCACTCGCACCGTCCACACGTTTCGTCACGTCGGTTCGTAACACACGGAGCGCGATTCACTTTTCGCGGTGGGGAAAAAGGAGGAGAAAATGCCGAACGCCAACGCGCGTTGGGCGGCTACCCGAAAAAAAAAAACCGTCACCTCAACTCGAGTCCTAGACTCGACTCCGGGCTCAGGATCAGGGCTCTGCGCCAACAGTTCGCAGTAGGCTGGGCGTTCGATTTGAAAACCTGGAATTTGAAGCATGAAATCAAAATACCAAATCCCCTAAACGGACCGATTGCTCTCTGAATGTGTGCATTTTTGCATTCAAATAGAGACAGGTTTTCAGTATTTTTTTTTTGCATTCAAACAGACAAGAATGCATAAACGAATGAATAAAAAGCTCAGCTTCGCTTCGCTTTTAATGCTCGTTCACCAGTCGAATCGAGCAGCATGGGGCCATTTCGGGTACCTTCCGCGTGTGTGTGTGTGTGTGTGTGTGGGGGCTGCCTTCCTTTTCCCTGCCGACCCCCGAGTGCATCACCACAAATCATTATTCATTAATTAAATTCCTTCGGCCGCTCGCACTTCGTTAGTATGCAAATGCATTCCAGTTGCAGTATCGATATCCTCCGAGGGGGGGTCGCCATCCAAAAATGTCATACAACGTGGACAGCACATTCTATGACAATCGCAGCAAACAGTGCACTCCCCTTTTGGTGGCCTCCTACCTACGCACCCTGTACCAGTGACAGGGTGGCAGAGCAAATTGTGCTTCACATGGCCATGTGTGTGTATGTGTGTCGGTGTGTGCCGGACCAAATGACGAAAGGACGTGGCCAGTACAAATTGCCTCCGATTTTCAAGCAACGGAGAGCACAATCCACCCCTCCACCCTTTCCAGTGTACATCGTACATCTTGCTTCTTCTTTTTTTTTTGTTCCATTTCCTTCGCTTTTTGCATCCCAATTCAGTTCATTTAGCTAAGCATCACTATCATCAACCTCGTCATCCATCTCCCGTGACTGACACCATTTCAAACAAACCGTCTGGGTTGCAGGCAGTAGATGGCATGCAAGCTTCGCTTCGCTATTTCAGATCCCTTTGGCTAACAGGAGCAGACTGCAGCGCCATGCCGGAGTGGCGCTCGAAAGCGCCATTAAAGGTGAGCCGCGAACGACTAACGCCACTCGTGAAGCTTAACCGCAGCGCTACGTTGGCGTACGCGTGGTTTCCGGTCGTCCGGGGACAGATTCTTTTTTTTTTTTTGTTATGCTGCGAGAATTAATTGAAGCAACTTGAAGTACAGTCGCCACTGTGACACACACACAGACACTCTTCCCCACTGCAACCGGAACCGGAACTATGTATGCGCGCACGGTCGTCATCACACATGCAAATCGTCGCCATACAAACAAAATGAAAACAACAGCGTAAAAAAAACGGAACGGAACTGTAGCAAACGGCAAACGGATATAGGACAGGTCCGGACAGGTTGGCAGTCTTCTCACCTTACTCACAGCCCCCCACCCCTCCCCATCCGTGCAAATAAAGCACTCCGGTGCAGCAAGAAACCTCACTTCAGCAGACGCCAGCACTCATTTATAATTTTATAAGAGACTGGCCAGATACGCTTCTCCCTACCCTCAGAACCGAGGGAAAAGATAAGCAAACGTCAGTCGGCACATACCAACACCCGGTCCTCCGCGAAACAGATTCCGAAACCTCGTCGCAAACACGGTGGCGTCAGAGTGCGAACCGGTGTGCAGACCCATTAATAGGTGTAAACCACTATTTCCACCAACGTGCAGTGCAAGTGAAGCAGCGACTATCGAAGAGTAGGCTGTGGAATACGGAAACACAGATTTTCTACCTGGAACCTGGGAATCTGGAATTTTAACGGTTCTCTTTTGTTTTTGGCGAACCCCGGGAATACTAACCAGTATTCAGGAAAACAATTTAGAATAATAGATAATAGACTTAATCGCAACCATTTTGGGAATACGCAGCACTGCGATCTAATATCATAAATCATTTAAATGTCATATCTTCACGGAATGGATGTCGTGGTATTTTAAACACTCTTTTACCTTAACATTAGCAATCATTCGCTCTCTTTCTCACTCCTTATCACCCTCTTTCTGTCGCAAATGGACACATTTCCAACTTCCACCTGTGCGAACACAGCGACCAGTTCGACTAGTTCGCGAACGCGCTGGCGTCACGGGCGGGACGACACTAATATGCGCCGGAAACGGCTCAACCGAAAACTTATTGCAAACGCTGGCCGTGGCCACCAACTCTGTGTTACTCGTCCAGCAACCTGTGTGTGAGCGAGCGAGAGGACCAGTAATGGAGGCGCACGGTAATGGAGGCGCCCGCCCCTAAGTGGCACAACGAACGCACGAATGCTAGGTTCTGTTTCAAATGGTTGCACTCGTACATAGTTGCACTGCGGTGCGCTGGTGCTGGGACTCGTTCGTTCCAGGTACTGGCCGGACACTACTGCCAGCCAGGAAGCTGGCACCACCGACCGAGAAATAGCAGCAACAGCAGCAACAGCAGCAGCAACAGAAATAGTACCAACAGTAGCAGTAGTAGCGGAGGTAGTAGCAGTAAATAAATACCTATTAACAAACTGTACCGGAACCACCGGTGTATGTCTACCGGGGGGGGGGGGGGGGGGGGTGTCGCGTGGACGTTGAGTGCAATATTTTGGACACGGTAACCCCCCCTTCCACCCACCTCTATTAAGATACAGACACACGGGAACTACATTCGCGGCGACGCGGCGAGTACCAACACCCCCTTTTTAAGGGAGGATCCAGCATCCGCAATAACTACTGCTACTGCTGCTACTGCCTGGACCTGGTTCGCATACGGAAGCGTGTGTTTGTTCGCTGCCGAGATAAAACAAAGTTGTCGTCACAGTTTGTTATGCTGAGGGGGGAGGGATTGCCACGAACGCACCCTTATTCCTCCACTCCTCCCCGGGGGGTGGGGCAAGGGAAATGGTGCCTGTCTAATGGGTGGCACCACCACCATGGTGGCCAATTGCAAACTTTCCCACAAACCACCACGGGAAACCGGAAACTAAAACTACAAACCCGGTGAACCAGTGCCGGACGGCGCGGCCGGAAAATTGAACGGAATCCATTAAAACTATTTATTTTTCTCATTTGCTGCGACCACCGAGACTGCGCTCTGGTTGTCGCAACCATGACCACGATCGCGTGATGTATGTGTGTGTGTGTGTGTGCGTGTGTGAAGCTTGGGAAGCGGGAAAGATTTATGAAGATACATTATTTGACAATTATGCAAATTATGCGGGTAAGACTGCGCGAACACGATGTGTGCGTGTGCGCGTGAAACGCAAGTGCCCCCTCCTGGAGGACAGGAAGTGTGGCAAGTGATTATTGCAACAGGGAGTGTGGTTCACCCCTCGACATACACACACATACACACACGCACAGAGGCAACATAAGGCCGGTTTGCTGTGATCGTTAATGGTCGGTAATTAAATCACCATCTTGCCAACCGGCCAGCACGGCATCGAAGTGTGCATCGACCTTTTGCAGCGCGATTGATAGGACCAAAGATGTGGAGGTTGTATGATTTTCGAGAACGCAGCACATCCGGTACGATGCGCGCCCTCTCTCTCCTTTTCTCTCTCTGGCTGTCCTGTGCCAAATGTGCATTCGATCGACCCAACCGGCGGTCGATGGGCGTTTTTCGGGGAAGGGAGGGGTCTGGATTAATCAGCATTAATTCCGTGTGCCAAGCCGTATGTGACATGACTTCCGTTTCCGTTGATAGGAAAATAATTTCATGCGCATCGCGGACGTGCTTTAGTTTTAGCGAAATCTTCTCGTCCTCTCCCTCGCTGTCCCTCGTACTCGTACTGCCCGCGAAAGTGCCGCAATTTCGGTTGCAAGAAGCCGAAGCGAGCGCTTTAAGGTGTGTTCGTCTTTCCTCAACAAGCGATGGTCCACCCCCGGGGAGGGAGTTTGGGTTGGAGTCCTTTGAAACCTGCTGCTGCTGCTGCTGCCGCCGCTGCCGTGCAGTGGAACAGTATGCCACGTAGGCCACGCGTTCAATTGATTAAAATTTGCTGAGCTTATAGAAAATTCGCCATGAATTTCGCACGTACTGGAAGCACGGTGCAGGCCACGTTTCTCAGCGTACTGCTGGTGCTGGTACTGCTGCTCCTGCTAATGCTGCTAGTACCGCGAGAGTGATGGCTTGCATTCGGAATTACTTGTGAAAAGCGATGGAAAATATTAATCTCTTGTTTCAAATAGGTTTTGTGCCTTCATATTTCATGGCACTTGTGCGGCACATTTTCCCAATAACTGCAAGCACTTTTTTATTCAACTTTAAATATCAAATGTTAGTAAAGGGAGGAGCAAAATTATTGCAGGTTAGCAACATTGGCGATAATTACTACTATTACTACGAACAGAGTTTGCATAAACTTTAATTATAAGCATCGACTGTAAATATTATTAGTGGAATGTCTTCATGGAAATTGCACAAATAAAAAACTCTATTAAAATCGTAGTTGTTCAAATTGTAGCTGTATTGCTGCAGTGCCAAAAGAGTGACGAATGGTTTAATCTTTTTCAAAAATAGCGGATAGTTTGTGTGAAAAATGCACTTTTTAAAGAGTTTAAAGAGAGTAGTTTGATAATTAAAGACTAGTTTTGTTCAAAAATAAGTAGAGCTACATAAATATAATTTTTTATAAAAATAATATAAATAAACATAATTTTTTGGCCGCATTGACCACATTGAACTGAAAAAGGATTTCGTCCATTGAAAGAACACACAACCAGCAACCGAACCAATTATAGCTAAGGTGCATTCGTTTCCGACACAAAACGGTTAGACCAACGGTTTTTTCACCGGCTACGTTAGCTTCAGTTGTGTAAATTCCGATGAAAGTTTTAATACATTTCCGAAAAAATGGAAAACGTTACCCGAACCACCATCGGCAGCTGCGATGTAATATTATGGAAAATTAGTTTACAGTTCCCGTTACGGATCGATCATTGACTTATACCTGGCGGTGACATGAACTCGTTGCATTTTCATTCCATCTCCATACACCAACCTGTTTTCCGAGAAGCCCTCTTTTGTCTTTCCTAGTATCGTATCGCCACTGTGTGCAATCGTGTAGCTTTTTAATGTGTTTTCTAGAAAATTGATTTATAACAGGCAGGTCATGGAAGATGCGATACGTTTGATAGACTGTATATTTTTCCATGATCCCTACAAGCAGACGATTCCAACGAAAAACTGCCGTTGGGATGAAAATTAATTGCCCACAGCCATTATACTCGATAACCGTTCCGGGTATTACTGAGGCAGGTATACTGAGAAACAGCAATTCAATCAAGCGAACACACATTCGAAATGACTGTAACAATGCTAAAAGAACCTAACAAAATAAAGTGCCTCTCGCTCATTGAAACTCCTGGATCGATGGTTGTTAATCGACGATTGATTTGGAAACAGTAACATTAGGATTGCCTTAGACCATGCAAACACAATTAACAGCCTTGCGACAGCTCGAGTCAAACCGGGCGACAAAACGCAAGCCGTTTGTGGTTTCTTCAGTTCAAGTATGGACCTCGCCTTGTTCGTACCTGCATCATTCCTCCTGAGCGTCGTTGTTGGGCAACTGCTCTTCACCCAACGCGGCACGGTATGTGATTTCCACACCTTCGAAAATAAGTTCAAAACGGATCTGAACGTCATCGTCGAAGGAAGCCCAACTAACGTTTGGTACATTGTCGCGTACCACCGACCACAACTTCCGTACGAAACGCTCTACGATTTACCGCTGGACATTGAAACACATCGCCACTGCTACAAGGTTGTGCTGGCCGTACGCTTAGGAGTGATATTGGTGGACTTTGCATGTGGCCCCGGAGGGACCATGTTTGGCTCGTGGACCATTCTTACCCGGCCGGATGAGATGTACATCACCGGAAGGAAGGGTAGGCAGGAGGAGCACTACTTTCGTCTCGTGCAGGTAATGCAGCTCACCGAAGATATGGTGCTTCTGGTTAGCTGCTCAATGCAGGTGGACACTTACGGTTTGCTTATGCTCAAGCGAGCACCATTGACTGTTAACGATCGGGAGCAGATTTATGCGATTATCGATTCACGCATTAACTACGATTGGCGCAGTTGGTTAAACTTCACGATCACGGACGTCGGCCAGGTGAATGGGTCCTGCCAATGCGCGAAGCAACGGCAGCTCAACGTCACGGACGGTGGCCACCTTCCATTGACCAACGACAAGCGGAAAATGTTTCTCATCATCACGCTCGCCTTCTGTGTACTGTTGGCCACCATCGCCAAGGTGTTGCATCGTGTTATTTAGAAGAAAAAAATACATCCAAGCGTTTCCATGCAGTGCTGAGTGCGTTGAGTCGCGTCAATAATATCGAGCTTTTTAGGGCGACATTCGAAGAGTGAACGGATTCGCCGAGGGACCAAAACCATTAGCGACCACCCCCCCCAGAGAGCAAGCATTCACGTCTAGCGGTGCCATGCATGCACACATGCCTCGGTCCAGTTCGGATGGAACCGGAGCCAATAAGGGTAATCAGCATTTTATTTCAAAGTTCTCCGTAACCCCCAACCCTCATACTTCACAGTTCGGTCGAACGTCACTGTCCAGCACTTTCAGCACCATACGGCTCAAAGGAGACGACCATCTTCCATCCGAAGCCACCCCTCCCATGCATGTAATCTGCATACATTTATTACACATAAAGTGTAATCCCCTCGTGTAAGTAAGAAGTAAAAGCGTAGCGAACGCCAAAGGACTCCGTACTGTCCTGGTCTGCCGCGGGTCAGTGGTTCTCTTTCTCTCTCTCTCTCTCTGTCTCTGTCTCGGTCGGACCGTCCACTTCCTCTATGTGCTGCCCCGCAGTCTCCAGTAAACGGTGTGACAAATTCACTTTTGCGCTTTGCGTTCGTCCTGTCAAAATCCTTGCTTAAACATGGTAAGCCATGCCACTCCGTTGCCGACCGACCATTCGTCGGTACGGAGCACACTTGGGGTGTGGGGGGCAAACTTTGTTCGGGATGTGCTGCTCCTTGTGCTGCTCCTTGCGCCTGGCGGGAATATGACATCGCTGTGTCGCTGGCCACCTGCTTGATCGTGTATATGTGGCTTATGGTGTGGTGCAGAGTCAGATCGATGGAGCAAACACACTACGCCAACCACCATGCCAGGAACAGGTGAAGCCCGCTAGGCCAACGCCGGGACCGAAGATTGGATCGTTTAATTGAAATATCTCACGAGTTCGTTATCTTCGGTACCAGTTTGCACACCTTTTCCACAGTGGGACCTGTTCACGGTTCCGCGGTTGGTATCTGGCGCTTTTTTGCTCTCCCTCTCTCTCTCTTGCTCTCCTGTTACAACCAGCTTTTCAGTCATGTCGCTTAAGCTAATACTGGCTCGGAACTGCATGGCGGATGAGTGCTTACGCGCCCGTCGTCAATCCTCACGACAGCGTTGTTAGAAAGAGACAGAGAGAAAGAGAGAGAGAGAGAGAGAGAGAGAAAGAGTGAGAGAGAGAGCCCAATGTGGAATTATGCTTCGTGGTTGATAAGACCCGGGACATCAGCGGCCACACGAGTCGCGAATGCGCTTTTTGCCACCGACGACCGAGAACCGCACGAAGAACTATCGTCCGACGACTGAAACGGACGAGAAGCAAGAAAATCCCCCCCGGGAGGGGGAGTGAGCCGGAACCAGTTGCTAACAGGTAGGAAAATTGATTAAAATAGTTTGTTACATTGTAATTTAATAACAAAAAATCGAAAAGGGTAAAACGCCAAGACGAACCGAAGTCACACGCTCGCCACACAGCGTGGTGGCTGGAAGAAAGTTTTCCCTTCCTTCCACCGTCCCTTCCACGCTGCACCGCTTCTGCACTGGCTCCGGCCAGATGGTTTGGCCCAATGGCTTCGGGTTTTTGTATGCCAGGTATACCGAGGTTTGAGCCGCAACATCTTGGCGTCGTTATAACCATGCATGCAGGAAGCGATGCGAATGGAAGCGCAAGAAACAGTGCCGCGCCGAGCAGCGCCGCGAGGAAAATAAAAACTTTCCCTCCCCGGTTGCTCATTCTCGTAGCGCTTCTCGGCCTCGGTTAACGTTTGGCAATGTTTTTGCTTGGTTAACCTCAATTAGCTTGTCCTTACTTCTTTCTGTCGACGTTCTGAGAAAACGGGATGGTGAATCCCAAGAGAAACTCGCTGCTCGGTGATTAAGACATCGAAGAATCGAAGAACTATCCTCGAAGGAGGGAGCTGGCGTGGCGCACCCGTTTTGTCTTCCGACAAGCCTTCGATCTTCCTTGAGTATAATCCCTGCGTCAACTTTACAGGATTGGACATAAAAATTGTAACTTTTGAAAACAATACAACATTTTCAATTGCTTTTCTATTTGAATGAAACTAATAGTCGTCGCCAATAACATGAATGTTAAGAACCAGTTTAGATCTTTTCGATATGCTGCGTATTGATCAAATTATGGCCTTGAGACGGCAAATGAGTGGCTTGGCGGTATTATAGCTAAAAAATCTTTCACTTTTATCATTCTATGTTATGATTTTATGCGGTCCACTTTCTGGACCAATGCTACAGTTTGTGGGCCGATACTCAAATTATTAAATTACATTTAGCTAATGAGGGTTTATGAGTCACTAGTGTTTCTACAACTAATAATGAAGCAATCAATTTAACACGTGTGGATTCTATTAAGCATATCTTTTTTGTTACGAAACTTAGAGAAAAACGCTTTAGCACGCTTGTAAACATTAGTATGATCCATTCTTGAACAAACTTTTAGCGCGCTGTAATTTATAGTTTAGCAGAAAAGTCTATGTAAAGTTTGTTGCATTTTTCATGCTTAACCCTGTAAAGGCCAGCGGAAACATTTCAGAGCAAATGAATGTCGCGCCGTTGGCGCCACTCATACAATTCTCTAGCTTAGAGAAAGCACCCCCACCTCACCCACCCATGGGTATGTAAATGTGCGCAGACTAGCACCCTCTCTCTCTCCATTCCCTTTCTCCACCACCCTTAACACCATCGTTAACCGTGATGAAGTGATATTGTTTTTACTTTCGAATGGCCCCCGGGCCCGGGGGCTCTGCGCTCGGTGCCAAAAGAATGGAGCCGAAGATGAATATTTAGGCAGCACCCAAATTCAGTCGCCCAAGACTTACGATCGGTCATGTGCCGTACGTACGAATGTCAAGTTCATGCCTATTCGGTCCGACCGGAACACATACGAGAGCGAAAAGAATCGAATCTCCGCGCGTCTCGGGCGCACCACTCGCAGAATAGCTTTTCGGCGGCGACAGAGCGAAATGGAAGCTGCGCTTTCCACTTTCACTTCATTCGCAAGCGCGCGCGCAAATGTGGCAAATGGTGAACCGCGGACCTACGGTCGTCGCTAGTTCCAGTCTTCGCTAGTCACCAATCTGCATAAGTAATCAAATCCGTCTAGACGGAAACCGACGAGACGCACTGGGAACGCACACTGGGTGTCTTGGGAAAAAGGAAGCCACCGAGCGACGCGTAGGCCACGACTGGTGACAACATCATGTGTCCATTTCCCGACGGAGAAGGGTTAGTTCCACTTAGAATCGGAATCTTGATGGTAAATGAGAGACCGGCTTGGGTTTTGTTATCGTCGCATCTAGAGCGATGGATTTCCACTTGATTCCAGTTTATGCCATAGAACAATAGTTCATGAACTGAAACACACACACACACACCGACGAACCCATAACCATACGGAATCGAGTTATTGATACATGCATGACAGACCGAACCATGGTCATGGTTTGCTTATGGTTCATCATGAATCCCGTCTAAAGCGTTGCATCCGCTTTCATTCGCTACGGAGTACAGTGCTCGACCCTTCCGGACCGGAGAGCGCTCTATAAATTGGCAGTAATTTACAGCAAAATTTAATCATAGATCACTCCCGGCCACCGACACGACCGGCTGTCGTGTTCAGCTCATGTTCGCGGCTTTGTTTCGCAGTCCATGGCCGCGAACCGGACGGATCGTCTCGCGCCACGTTCGCGCCGCGTTCACTTCCGAATATTGGCGCCGCTCTGGCCTGCTGCGATTGACACAATTCAGTCGCTCTTCCTTTGTTACACCAGCCTTCTTCCACCAGACCGCTCGCACACTGGTTCGCATAACTTTCGGCGGGTAGGCGGGGAGTGGTAGAGTGGAGTGGCCATTTGAAGTGGCCAGCCTGCAGGATAATTAGCGGCAAACAGCGAAAGAACGCGAACGCGATGATAATTTGGAAACCATTGTTTTCGAACGAATCCATCTCGCCACCGCAAGATGCCACGGCCGAGCGCACAACGGAGCAGCGATTGGAGTGCAGGGTGGCCATCCGTCAGTTTCGAGCCACTACTGCCTTAGTTCAGTTTGCTGGCATCAACCATTGTTCTGCAAAGAAAAGGCATCATCACCAAATCGGTGGCCAAACAGCAGCTTCTCCCCGTGAAACCAAAACCCGAATGTTCCGTATTCCCGGCCGTCAAGCCCATGCAGAAACACTCGTTTGCTGAGGCCGTGTATCCTGTGTGTGTGTGTGTCTGTTTGTCGATGTCGATTCAATGGGCAACGGTGCGGCCTACTGTAGGTGAAATGATTTATATGAAATTTGCCATCAACATATTCGGAATAATACATCATTATTTCTACATCCCGGTGCCGCAACGGAGGGCACCAGTACACGTAGAAACTGGAAGGCGTGTAGGCGTTATATAGGCAATCAGTTTGTGCTGCCGGGTGCTGGTTTGGTTGCTCATTGTACGGATGCTGCTAACCATACTCGCACCCGGTGTACATCAACATCAGTATTCCTGCTCGCAGATGGGAATTGCTCTCTCAATTTGCATCCGGTAAAGGTGTTCTCCGGGGCACCACGACCACAACCACTGAGAACCGTCGGGATTCAATTTTCATCGATCTCAACCCCGGCCGGTTGGTGCAAAATGGTCAAGGCCGGTTTGCCCGGTTGCTATTTTCATTTATGAGCTCACACAAATGTCGGTAATTTGTTAAACTCGTTTGGCATTTGATAGGAGCATAAGCAGGAGCTATAGTATGTAACATTCCATGACGTAATTCATTTACCAAGCAATGTTTGTTCTCATATGGTTTGGAAAAATAGCAACCTATAGCAGCGGCAAATAAACGCATTCGAGTATCATTAATTACTTTTCTTGATCCTGATGATGAAGTACCTGTATCGGTTTGACTGTAACAACTAACAAATGGATGGGTTTATAATGATGTGGAAATCGTAATTGAAATGATTTTCGATTGAATTTACGGAGCACGCTAATTGAACTTCAAAATAGCAGCATCTGCTTGAATCATAGAAAACCTAATTCATAAACTAATTCATAAATTAATGTTTCTAATCCAAAACTACTCAAAAATTGCTCCAATATCCACTACTGAGTTAGATTACTATTCGTGAATTATTTTGTAGCATTATGAACATATCATGAAGTTTTGGCCTTTTAACTTGAAGTAGATTACACAATATCTTGAATTGGGATTTCAATCGCATATTGTTATTATGGTTTATACTTCACCAGTTTTACATAACACTTTAAACCTTCAATCTTAAGTACATTAAAAAGAATCAAGGCTTAATCATCACAGAGCATATTGGGTGAAAAAATCAATTCAACAACAAAACAATTATATTCTTCTATTTAAACATCTGTTACCCAATGCAGGGTCACCACTCGATCTCTTTTAGTATCATTGCGCAAAAATCTTAACCCTAAATATTAAAGTATCCTAACAATTTCATTCCCATCGATTAAGATGAATGATGAACTTTTCCTTTATTTGCGAGAATGTTTCGAGTTTCAAATGATCTCTATCGAGCATAATTTGCCCAATTATTAAAGAGGCAATTTCTATCGAATTTACAGCCAGACAAGCAAGCATAAGTGATAAATCGTTTGACTGTTCCTAAGGCACGCGGCCACGATAGGTAATATCCGTTAAATCCCGTTAATAAGAAGATGCAAGAAACTAGCCGTCGCGAAAGAAACGTTCTTTCAAATCCATATTGGCCTTACCTAGCTCAGTTGGATATTCGCTTAAAAAACGTCTCAATAAACCAACCTCAAGTCCCCCAAAATAGGCATGCGACAATGTTGGTATGCACTTAAGAGTTGCAAAAGAAAGCTGCTATTGTGAATGACCTCTTAAATACAATTACGTAAGACGTCAATAAATGTTTCCAGTCAGCGAAAGTTGCCCCAATAGTCGTGTACTTTTAGAAATAAAATTGACAGTAGTTAAGCGCTAAACTGACAGAATTGAGTGTGGTTAACACACGAATTAAATTTTACAAATTCCAATTCAAACCAACCATTTTCTTTGAAGTTCCCTATTCAACAATTTTGAAGAAGCATATTACGGGTAAGCATTCGTAGGATTAACCAACATACCTTTTACCAAAATAGCCGTGTTAATGAAAGGAACTCATTTCGAAGACAGTACAAACCGCGCAAACACAACTAGCAAGATGGTCTATGCCTTTGCCGAATGATGCAATCGCAATCGCGCACCTTCCAGAACGTGACTTCCCTTCCCATTCGCATTCGCCGAAACAAAGCACATTAATCAAGAGCGTGTTGACGATGATGGTGGTGGTGATGATGATGATTATGCAAACGGACTCGATCGCGCCAACCCCAGAAACATCGCTCCCCCGACTCCGCTACATCTGGAGTCACAGATTGATTTCCTTCCCGCATTTCCCACAACCACTCCGCAACACCCCATCAACCCGCCCCAAAACCCAACGCGGAAACTAATCAAACATCCATCCATCACTTAACCGTCATGCTTCATTAAAAGCAACCAACGGACGGCTCGTGGCGTCTCGCGCATCGCCTCAAGGACGAACAACCTGCACTGCACAGGTGCCGTCGCTGTCGCTGTAGTAGTGGTAGTGCATAGTGGAATTCCGGATCACCTATTCACGGTTATTGGTCCGTTCGCTCCGATAAGATATCTGCCACGGAACGGCGCGAGGAGAAAACTCCGGAATGACTTTCACAATGCACGCGAGACACGCGCACTTACAGCCCGAGCGGTGCGAGAAACTTATAAGTGTGCCCGTGCTGCCGGGCAAGCGCACCCAGAAACTATCAATTTTCCATCGAAGGGGGAGAAGAGGATATTCATTCGATTCCGATTACTTTACCTGTCACCTACCATCGGACCATCACCGGTCCGCCGCACCAGATGTACCGCGTGTTGACGACGATGCTGCTGCTCCTGTTCGAAACCAATCTTACTGATTCACTCACTTCATTTCCCGCTGCTGCTGGAACTGCTGGTCTGGGCCTCCGGGACGGGTAGCATTCCGGTTGGGCTTTGCCTCTGCCTCTGGCCAGCGGAACAACCGGAAGCGATGAGCACGGGCATGTTACGACAGCGTCGGGGAACGGGAATGATAAGGAATCAACTTTCAAAGGAACAGTGCAATCTTACACCACCTCCTGCACTACCACCTGGCACGCTATCCAGCCGTTCAATGCGTTCAGAACCAAGCAGCAGCAGCAGCAGCAGCAGCATCGGGATCCAGAGTTGGTCCCTCGGACTACCTTCCAGGAACCTGAACCATACACTTTGGCTTCCTTTCGTTTGCCGCAGCCACTGCTCAGTGATGCTGAGGGAGTCGCGGCAGTCGCGGTACCGCCACGCGCCAAGGTAAATTACTTCCATTCCCACTTCCGGCATTTCCGGCCAGCCAGCCAGGCAGTGCGCTGGGCACCTGGAAGCCGAACTCGGCGCTGAAAATGGTGCTGAAACATTGCAACATCATCCAGCGCTTCTTGTGTATGGCACGGTACGAACGAGAGAAAAACCATCGATTGGCTCCTAGAGTTTCCTGACAATTCATGGCGCATTCGCTGCTCCGTAGCGCTGTTCCTTCATTCATAAACGGAACATTCATCGGAAGACCTCGCGATCGCACTTCGGATTCCATGATTGATTTGCATCCAGGCGATGGCGATGGTGAGGTTATTGCTATATTAATGTGAAGCGTATAAATGAAAACTTGGCCCACAAAAGTTTATATTGCAGTTTTAGCAGCTGCAGCAGTTTGGGGCGAAGTTATCCAAAACTGCCAAAAGGTTGGCAGCAAAAGATGGCCATCAGTAAGAAGAAAAATCATCTCACCCCGAGGCAAGTGGCTTACTTCGATCGAAAGCGTTCCGTGCGTTTTTTTTTATGGTTCTTCGCTTTGTTTGTTATTTATGATCGTGCCGGCTGTGCGACTGATGCTGCTGCTGCTGCTCTCCAATGCACGTCAATCCCAGGCCACTCCTTATCGCGATGGCCTGGCGAACGATTGGCTCAAATCTAATTACGTCAGCTGCATGCGGCCGTGCACGCGCGTGTGTGTGTGTGTGTGTGCAGTGGTTTTGGCGATTGAAAACCATTGACGGGGATGGCAACCAATCCACCAAAGTCAATATTCATTACACTGAGACACTGGAGTGGACTCTCATGACTCCCAGAGCTCACACCCCGGGGGAGGGACGGAGATCCTGCACCGGACGCAAGCTTGTCAAGTAATTATGGTCCGAGGATCTCGTGCAGCTCGCAGCAGCAGCAGCAGCGTACCATCTGGTCGCTGTCGGTCAGCGCAGCCAGCACCCAACTAATCCCCGGTGCCGGTCCACTGGTCAACCGTGTCCCACCCGGGGGGGCACACACACGCACACACAGGATA
>NC_064874.1:44996902-45024402 GCF_943734745.1 Anopheles darlingi
GAAGGCGTAACGGAGATGGGAGTATCGTATTTCGAGGCGTTGACAGTGGAGTAGTAGTAGCGCTGGTTTTCGCTTATTACGGATTCTAAATTTGTGTCTCGGTGTAGCTAGGTTAAAGGCCAGTAGTTCCGCACACTTCATCAACATGGCTCATGGTACGGTGCTCCTGGCATTTGGTGGGTTTTAATATGATATGGTTTGTGAAATCCGAAGAAAGAAGAACAATTTAAATACTAGAGGTGTTTCGGATGAATTCGAAAAGCTGAAAGAGTGCTGCTAGTATTCAGTGATTGGCAAACAAAGTTAATTTTAAATATTGAATTAAATCTAAATTTGATTGTTTCTATAAAGTTTGTTCCTTAAATGAGCTGTTCATTCGATTTACAACTGCTCGGCACTGCTCGCATGGGACACAACCGTAAAACAATTTTGATCCCACCCTTAGTTAGATTCGGTCTCTTTTTCTTCAGTTACTTGTCTATTACTTAAGATGAAGCTATCCAATGCTTGCTTTGCTGCTGCTTATAAGCCTCATGGTAACAACAGTTGTTGTTGCTCGAGCTACGTTCCACTCCTTAAATCCTTTAAAGAATGGTTGTAAGCTGTGGTGAGGGGTGTTATGGAATCTATGTTTGGATAATCATCACAAAAGGATCGCCTTCGAGGCAACGTGCGTGATACTCAATACTGTAAGTGGCAACGCGACAAACATCGCTCGATGCATTTCTATTGTATATTATTAGTTAGAATATCACATTGAAAATCTTGCCATGTCTTTACAAGATGCACTACTTAAAACAGTGCTAGAAAGTTTACAGACGCGCTGTGAACTAGTAAAAATAATCTTAAAAGAAAGTCTATTGTGACCTCGATGCTGAAAGTAAACGCTGTAAGAGGAGAATGAGATTAATAGAATAATAGAGAGGAATAATAAAGCATAATAATCAGATTGAAAGTATCTGAAGTGAAAAAAAATATGAAGGTATATTGGCGTAAATGCAGAAGCTTAACAGGACTGACTTCGTACCAGGCAATTATTTTAATGCAACAGCAGTTATTCTATCTCACGACCTGCTCAGTATAGCGGAAAACGATTCTATTAGCTTTGAAAAAATGGACAACTAATAGGAAGGCATTACAGGATTTTCACGAATTCCGGAAAAATTCAACAAATTTCAATAATAATAATTTTCATCCTTGAATATGGAGAGATTACTGAATCAGAATGCATCTTAAGCAGAGCATAATCATGGTCCCATAAAGCAAAGTTTGCCGCGTCAATGTCTTTAGCAAATTGCATTGCACAACATCCCACATTGCTGTTGCAGCTCTAATTAAAAGTTAGCCAACTGCAGCCTCAAAAATAACAATGCATCACAGAAGATAAACAGATTTCACTCTCCACTGGTGTTATGCTTGAAGCGATGTCCATCCAACGGAGCATGTAAAGATCATCTTGAAGACACTAAACTACTAGACACCATTGACAACAACCCCAATTCCAATTCCTGACACAACACTCAAAACAGATAAATCCATCCAGCCCACGTGTTTGTCGCTGGGGGTGGTGGTACTGTGTTTATCGCACAATCACCGCCCAATAGTCAGAATGACGCTTCTTCTCGGATATTTTTAGCCCCCCGCGGCACAACACCAGAAAGCACAGCAGCTTCTGCAGCAGCCCATTGCACATGATAATGAATGTTGGCACAGTGAGGCGAACCGTTCAATCCCTAAAAACAGGCCCCCGGCATCCTTGATTGCAATCAATCGAGTGACCCCATCCCAGCCCACCACCCCCCCCCCCCCCCTCGGATCCAGGGGTAGGAAAAGGATTTGATTTTTCGTCTCGCCAACAGCAGCGCCTCGAAGCAAAGCGTTAGCCACAAGGGATTCGCTTGATGGAAGAATGCAGAGTACACTTCAAGGTGACCCCCGCACCCAGGAGGGGTTTCGTGTGCTTTTCGCCTGAAAAAACGGCCTGGTTTTTGATTTTTTTTTCTTTTGTTTTCCTCCTCGCAAATAAATCGAGCTGAAACGAAAATAGACAAACAGCTCGCTCGCTGGTAATTTGTCTGGGTTATCCATAACACGCGGATCGCTGCACAAAAATAGGCAACCGACCACCGAACACGACCAGCCCGACAATGGATATGGTCGACCGATGGAATGGTCTGGCATGCCTCCGCTGCCGCTGCTGCTGCTGCTGCTCCAGCTCTGCGTCTGGTTGCAGCAAGAATCGCAACGGAACGGTTGGCATGTACAACGGCACGCGAATCCTTGACCATTTTGCAGCCATCAACCGACCGGCGCTGTACACGACAATCTCGAGTGCCGTCGGTTGCCCGTGAGATGGTGGCATCCTTTCCCCCCTTCCCGGGGCCCTCCATTCGTTTCGCTGGCGTGGAAAATCAGACAAAACGACTGTGCCAGACCCATAAACCATTTAATTAATTATTGTTCTGTTCTCTGCGTGCCAAACGCCCCCGAAACGGCTAAACTACCAACATCCAACCCCCAAACCCCATCCAACCACCCCGACAGCTCCACTTGATCCACGGTACACGGAGTGCAATCAAAGCGGTGCACATGGTTTGATGCTTTCGGTACGCTGCATACAAGCGAACGATGGCTCCGGCTTTCCGGATTCTGGTCTAAGCATTCTTCAGCTTAACTCAACGTATGACCTAGTACAAATCAAATTCACCTTTTACCTGATACACGTTGCCCAACACGTGCCCATGAGGCAGATGGGCAGGATCGATGAAGCGAACCAGAAGCTCCTACTGCCCCTTGAGTTGAGCTTCATTTTCGCTCAACGCTTCTACAGCATTCTTGTGCTGTGAATCTTTTACTCCTGATAGCCACAAATGATTGGCATTTTATCTAGATTCATTTGCTGGCAACGAAATGCATCCGAGATGCATTACAACAAACGAGTCCGACATGTTGCAGATTTGAAACGTCGGAGAGCGTAATGTTATGCTATCTACTACAGTCTTCTCGCTTTGTTCACTCTCCCCCACGTGCATCATGGATGTTAATTTGAAATTGGAACAAAAAACGAACGCAGCACTGTTGTAGCGCCAAGTGAAAAGGCATTTTTTCTTCTTCTTTCTTCAGCGATCGACACGCAGACAAAAGGAAGCTGAGCTGGAAACGGTAGCCAGCTGCACAGACACACTCTCGGTCGATCGTACCAAGGTAAAAACCCGGAAATTATAATCACATCAAATGAAGAATTAAATGTTTTTCATTTAAGAGATTTTTTGCTCACCCTCACGTTGCGCACTGCTCGATGGTGTAAAGCCCGGTTCTGCTGACTGTGCACCTCGGTGCTGTGGTTTGTGTACTAGGGTTTCCATCTTTTTTTCCGTCCTCCTTTCATTCCCTGGAACGAAACCTATACCGTACGCGATTGCAATTACCAATAGTCCCCGGATCGGTTAGAGTGAAGCACCGAGAAAGTCACGTAAACTCACTGCTCGTTGCTTCGATATCTCACCGATCGGTACGCAGCTGTAGCTGTTGCTACTGCTACTGCTGCTGCTGCTGTTGGTGTACTAATGAAATTTTCGTGCAATAATAATTGTGAATTAAATCATTAAAATTTATACTCGATATCAATTCAATACCAATCGGCAGCCATTTTCAATTTTTTCCCCCTTCCCGATAGCTTTCGCTAGGGACATTTTCTTCGCACTTTTCTCTTCACCAATCAGACATAATGCTTCTAATCGAATCAGGCGGAATGTGATTTGATTCGTTAAATTATTTTACATTAAATGCCTGGCTCATAACCGACAAATCAAAATGTGGCATAACTTGGTTCAATGTCAGGCCCTGCTCTTCAGTGCAACTGGAATGATAATCGTATAGATTGCCCGTACCCGTTGCTACCTTCAGGAGATGATGCTCTGCACGACACCCCCCGCTCATTCCGTGGGTGTAGAGTGGCCTGAGTGGCATTAAAATTTAATTAAATACCACAATTTATGGTCAATTGAGCAGTTACACGTGTACGTGTTGGCGTACCCATTTCGATTGGGGATCATTTTACCGTTCCGACTCTCCGCTTTTTTTTGTCGTGTTTGTTTATTTCCCTGCTCCGTTCGTGGTGCTGTTCTGATGCATCGACTCGATAGGATAAATTACATGCTTCATAGGCATTCTTCAGCCTCCCGGGCAACGAACAGAAACCAATAATTTACAGGCTAATGGAGTGAACGGATGGTACCGAGAATCTTTAGAGGGTCTGTTCATAAAGCAACAGCAAAAGCAAATTCTGTAACGTTCGCTTTTGCCGTTTGAATCGTACTAATCTATGTTACCTATTCGATATGTCTATTTGATAATCTAGTAAAAGTTTAGTATAACGTTTAGTATTTATTGTAAGTATATTAGTGATATCGCTAATTAGTCTTAAATAGATTGTTGTGAATGCATTTGCGCGCGAGCCTGTGTATAAAAGGAATATCTAATGTGAGCTTTTCCGGGCTAACCGAAATACGCTTTAAGCAGCAGTCATCGGATGGATGCTGAGTAAATATACGTGAGACACATCCGTTTAAAATTACAAAATTTATTTTGAGAGATTATTATTGAAAGAAAACAATAAATTATATGCTCTATTTTCTTATTGTTTGAATTATGTTACTGCATAAAAATAGACTATTGAATGTCGAATACAATGTTTCTGTGCCTAAAACACTACGTTTGTTGTTCACAATGTAAAAATAGCTCATTATCAGACAATTGTTATTCCAATCACTCAATAATTCTCGGAGAACATGTTTTTAAAAGTTAGAACCCTAAACTTAATTCCAGAGAGCGGAAGCGCTCATTTTTGGAATTCAATTCTTCGATTATTTGATAGAATAAATGTACTGTTTACTTGATTTTCACAGAGATAATTTGTGAGCTACTTGTTCGGCTGTAGGAAAGCTTCCATTTCTTTATTAACAGAAGAGATAAAAAAAGAAAAATATTACGGCTCACAAAACTTTCTGCTGTAGTTTGGGTTTTATAACAGGCAAATCTAAACCCTTGAAACTTGAAGCCCTTCAATATACATAGAAACGAATTATTACACGAACTGCGCGTTTAATTATTGCGGTACCATCTATTATCGAGTGACAATATAACGTTAATCAAATAAAGAAGTTGCGAAGGAAGTTTATGCACCACATTATAAGTTTCTAGAAATGGATTCAATTTTCCAACATGTTATGCATTGAAAATAGTAAGCTTCTTGTTCGTGTTCAAACGAAAAACCTACTCCACAGTGTGTCTGTAACAATCGAGTTTACAGAAACATTTGCATTGGACTTGTGCAGCTTTATCCCCACTATCGCCGAGCGTTCTTTGAAATAGGGCCACTAAATGCTTCATTTCCATCCATCCCGAGAACGTAGATCGAGCTGCTGTGGTTCCTTGACTCTGCCAGGAGGCCATTTTCGAACGACACACCGTAGCAAGCCGCCGTAAAACGGTTCCACATCTGGCCACCGGCAAGAAGCCGACGGGTATTGTTATGTTAAAATCCTCCATCGGTCGTTACACTAGCTATACACCTACACTAGCAAGGGCGCGTCTTGGTCTCGGCGGCAAATAAAATGAACTTCGGCGCAAAACACATTTTTCACACCCAGAAGCGTTAGATTATCTACTCAGGCGGGACTAAATCTTGAATCCTGCTCAACCCCAAACCATCTTCAAACCAAAAGCAGCAGCTCCAGAAGCTCCAGCCCCACATGTAGTAGCAGCTGTGTGTGTGTGTGTGTTACTGTGCCTTACGCTCATCGTCGTCATCGTCGTCTGAGTTGTATCGTAGTCGTGTGTACTGCTCGAACTGCGCTAGGAAGTGAAACGAGGGTGGAAAGTTGGAGGGAAACGGGTTAATTTTCCGCTTTCCACTCGTTTGCTGCCCGTGAAACTCCACGCGACGCAGGACGAACCGAGTGGCGGCGGCCGGTGCTACCGCATGAGCCATCCAGAACATGCTAATTACAAGTGGGAAAAGTTTTACCACCCCACCACCAACAACCCTCCACCCACTCGCATTTCCTCCCTACCAGTCGCGTACGAACCGTGGCGTGTGTCAATCGGTCGCGAGCCGTGCGCTCGCTCAACCATTGACAGCCTTCTCTGGGCTGATGTCCTCGCTGGCCGTCGCTGGCGTTGTAACAAGCGAAAGGAAGCAACAATCTGCACACCAGGGAGCAGGACCAGGTGCGATGCGGCTCATTCGAGCACACTACTGCTGATGGTGGTGGTTGGTTGGTGACGGTTTCACACGTTAACTTATCCCCGGCGTAGTTTTCCTCGGTTGTTGCTCACACATACCACAGGAGCAGCAGTTCCATTACCACCGCTCGCATCGTCCAGATCGTCAAATCCAGATCGTGCGAACCGACGGTTCGCGGTTCGTACCCGTCATCTTGGTGTACTGGCGACAAACACACATACCTCACACACACACGGCACTCGGAAATTGGTGTACGATTTAGACTATTAAAAACTTTCTCCAGCGTTCCCGCTTTTCGTTGCCTTTGGATGGACTTGCCCTGCATACCGTTGGTGTGTCAGTGTGTCTGTGTCTCTGTGTGTGTGTGTGTATGTGGGTCTGGCGTAAGTTAAACAACTATCTTCCATCTTTCATAAGACAGCAGCGAACAGCGTGGCCTCGGTCCTGGTGCCTTCAAATGGTACAACTTCAACCAATGGTGCAACGGTTCACTGCGACAGCGACGGCAACTGTCTGGCACCAGGGTGACGGGTTCGGTTTACTTGGAGGCCGAGAAGACCGGGAGAAAGATAAACACTCGAGATCAGGCCGTCCGCCTCCTCAAAAACCACGGCCAGTGTATCGGGCTGTCGAGGAGAACTGGACTGCCACTACAACCTGCTGCTGCTACGCTGCTGCGGCTGCGTGTGGTGTGTGTTACATTAGCTCATAATTCTTCCTTCACGCAATTGATGTACACATCTGTGGTGGGGCTCCCGTCACGTTAACTGGAGGTGGCAACACATGACCAAGACGACTAGACCCTCATCTCCATCCCAACACACACACACACACATACACACGTTCGCGGTTGCTACACGGAACAAAACCATGACGACCATGGCTCGTGGAGCTTTTACCAGCAGCATAACATAACCTCAATAGCCGTGGCCACACGGGGCGAAAATTTGCGCGCAAATTTGCACATTAATGCCAAAATGTTTTCGCTTCGTGTGGCAGGGGTAAAAACCCGAAAATTTATGCCGAAATGTCAAACGTATTGTTTTCATCTGTGTTTTGGCCGCTGAAGTTGATTTCCGAATAAATTTTGCAGTTTTTAACGATTTTGTTGCTCTTGCTGTTATATTTATATTAAAAATGCAAAAACAATACGAAAAGAACCTACATTTTCGTAAATAAAGCGTTCGATAGCGTCAAGGGTTCAGCGAAAAAGTCCGCGGACGTATAAAAGTTTGACAGCGTGTAAGGGTTAAGCGAAACCGTTTTGGCATTAATTTTTTCGTTTGCGCTAGAGTTTTCGCCCCGTGTGGCCACGGCTAATCACCAGCTGTTTCGTGGTAGGTTTTGCGCCCGGACTGAAGCTGTTCATTGTTCGTTCGCTCGAGTTTTTCGAGTTTTCCATTTCGGTTTTGGGTTTTTTTTTCTTTTTACTTTCTTTCATTCTTTCGTTTCTGTCCTCTTTTGTTCCTGGGCGCTGCGAATGTTTGGCAGCAACATCATCATGCTTGCCTCTTGAGTCCTCCTTCCCAAGCGGACGCTTTCATTTTCGTCCGTTCGTCCGGTTCGATCCGGGTGCATAACGGCGCCCATTGCCGAGCTCATTGCCAAATGTGGCCCCGCGGTCCTGCGTAAAAGCCACCTTCCTTTCCTCTGCGTAGCATTCCCTCGAAGTTGGTTCGATTCGATTTTGATTTGGTCGCTAAAATGGTCGCTACTGGTTGTGCTTCAGCGCTCAGTGACCCTTTTTGGATCGTAGCCAGTACCGCAGGGTCTGTTACTCAGCACATCACTGGCGAGAACACTACTGTCCGTGGTGGCGCTGGCGATACGCCTTTTTGGAGCGATTTTATTGAAAACCCTTCAGCGCAACCGGAAGGCTTTTTTCCGCTCACTGTGCAGCTCGTGGCCGATACGGCCGTCGCGAGTAAGTAACAAAAACGTCATTTAAATTCAATTTAAAACATCAGAAACGGTTTCCATGTGTTTCGCAACGGGAATGATGGATCAGTAAGCGCTCATCAATCACCACCAGCGAGATGGTTGTTCCGTCGTGTGTGTGTGAATGCGATCCGTCAAGCGACCCTTGCGCCCCGTGTTGGTTGGTGAGGGTAATCGATCTTTTTGCTTAATTTCCAGCAATAAATTTAGTGGCATTTTAACGAACGGAATTCGCAAAAAGGGTTACGCACAATTGTTCGATTGTTAAACAGAAGATCAAACTATTACTGTACAAAACATACTTACGTCCGAGTATTAAAAACGCATACCCAGGGTGGAGTAATTTTGCTTGCGCCAAAAACCGTCAAATCAAGCTGTTCGCGAAATAATACGTTATGCACCCGATTTTAGCGAAATAACATAGTTCCGTTCGGTTCTGATTGGCGACTGGCCCTTATCTTTATTGTTACATTAGCAATAACTTCTCATATAAACTTCTCCTTCGATGGCGTTCCCACATTTGATCTTTATTCAATACTTAACACAAGCGAAATGAAATTCTTAAAATGATCTTCTTTTATTGCTATGGCGCAAGATCCGTGGATCCACGGAAGGACAAAGTTACCAAAAATCATGAAATTTCTCCAATAAAAAGTAACAAAATTGAATTTAATAGACGCTAACACAGCAAACATGGCACAACGAAACAATATACAATACATTCTCAATACATAGTTAGATAGGCGAAAAATCGATAGTGCTTAGCATTTATTTGGTACTTCTTATTACACTTCAACCACATTTTTAGCCGAACGTCAATATAATACATTCGTTAAAACAACAAATTACTTTAATTAACAATGTCTATATTAATTTATAACAGTATACAATTATAAAATTAGTGTATAGATGTATAGAGTGCATAAGACAAATCCTCTATTATTTGCAGCACATACTAAAATGTCCACTTTGGAATTCTATTTGCTGTAGCCGGTTATAGAGTTTTACTTCCCTCACTTGTTTTTTTTCTTATTTTTGAAAACTTACTGATACAAATAACTTCAAGACACCAAAAAGAAGTGTTTTAAATGAGTAGAGGAAGGAATAAACACCTGCGTATGAATAGAACGATATCCCTTATCCGCTTATCGTTCATAGAAAAACAAAGTCCGATAAAGTGTTGAATTTCGAAAGATCTCTTAAAGAAGAAATATGCTTGGGAAAATATAAAACAAATTTATATCGAACTTGGATCGTCAACAAACGTTATCATGTTACTGAACCATCACGTAAGTCAACAGGCTATTAGACTGTGAAATATATTCAGCTTAAGTTAGTTAGATAGGTTGGTAAATAGGTTGAAATCATTCACCTATAATGTTAGACAGCTACCGCACTAATTAATTAATAATAATTACGGGAACAAACTTGCCTTGTGAACCCATTATAAATTTTGCCAAACTAATCATAATTCAAATCCATTTGAGTTTACAAAGAAGTTCAAACCACAATAATCCACCTACTGCTACTACTACTTCGAAGACCCCCGACCAGATTGCGAGAGCGAACGAACATTACAACCGCTGATAGTTTACAACATTCAATTTGTGTTCCGAATGCTTTGCGTATCTCAACGCGATGATAACGAAGAATAAATTCATTTCTCCGAGCAATGCGTCTTGCACCGAACCCTCCCTACACCCTGTTTTCACCATCGTATGACAAACTTTGGCAGCTCCATTTGCATCGGCTTCGCTTTTCCCTCTGCCACAAATGCAGTAACTTCCACCAAGTAGCGGGCAGACGAAAAATATGGACGTAATTTGTGCTGTGGCGAAAACTTAACCGCAACCGTGGTGCTGTTGCTTCGAGCGCAAAATAATCTAGCGAACAATTTGGAAAATATTCATCTTTTTCGGTTCCTCTCCCGCCGTCACTTCCCCTTTCCTCCCGAACATACTGGAGTGCAACGACGGTTGCATATTAACGGAACGTAAAAGCCAAATTGTGCGCGAAAAAACAAGCAACGGCAGCAACAGCAGCACCAGCAGCATCGGGCAAAGTATCAGCAAAAGTTCAAGGAAAAGCGTAAGAAAGCATGTTCCCGGTGCACCAGGCTACCAAGCGCGTGGCCAACCGCGCTCGGAACCAGCAATCCCGGGGCAAAAAGAAGGTTCCTCCGAATAGTAGCAGCAGCAGCAGCTAACAAGAAGCCATGGATCGGAACGCCATGGCATGGATATGGGGTATTCGCCGCAAGGAACATCATCATGTGCGAACCCCCCTCGTGGCCCGGGGAGGTCCCTGAAATGGTGAAACCGGTGGCGGTCGGATCGCGGGAGCCCAAAATTGGAAAATAAATGTTTGCAAATGCACTCGAGCAAAGGATGTGCGCGCTAAACGATGGTCCCGCGTCCCCACCATCCCCATCCACACACCACAAGATGCCACGCGTCCGGTGCAGTAAACTCACAATTTGCACCCACCCTGCGCCTCCCCGTCCCCCGGACCACTGGAGCAACTGGATCCTGGAAACCCCAAATGTGTCTCGAAGACGCTACCAGGCGCCCGTTTCCATTCCATTCTCTCTATTCCCTTCATTATGTTTTCTTCCCGAAAATAGAACACTGACGACGACGGCGGAGACGACGACCAACGACACACTGTGTGTGTGTGTGTGCCTCGGAGTCTCTCGATATTGATCTAACTTCGAGCATCAAATCCGTGCCAAACGGAGAACGTGCTGACCGGTTCCCCATCTACCGCCGGTTCCGTTCGGAAATGGAACACCAAATGGACCTTCGATTTGTCTTCTCGTGGTCGGAGAAGGTCGGAGGAGGGCACCACATTCAAGTGGTTCGGGATTTTGTTTCTTTCTTTAATGCGCCAGAAAGCGTCACAGTAACGGTCGCCTCGGTCGTCGCTGTCACGCGGTTGCTTCGATTTTCAAACTTTTTCGCAAAAACCGCCAAAAACCATCATCAGTTTTTGGCTACCATCGAATGACTATACAATGTGTGTGTGTGTGTGCTTGTGTGTGTGTGCAGCGAGATGACGTCTATTTGCTTCATTACAGCGCCGCAAACGGGACAACACAGCGCCGTGCGCGCTACTCCCAAAAAAACATTCCAAAGTCAAATTTATGGTGATTGTGAAGCATAAAAAAATTGACTAGCTCCAAATGTGATTTTGACGATAGCTTTCGATACGTACGTATACGCGCGATCGAACGAGCGACCGACCGACCAAGCATCCTACGAACGTTACTGCCACTAGCAATGGCGGTAGAGCGCTAGGGCCAGGACCCTTAACTGGGCCACTACTAGAGTGGCGCTGGTGGAGAACAAGAAGAAGATGAAGAAGAAAGCTATTCGCTTCATCGCGACAGGTTTATGGGAGGAGGCGTAAGAGGAGCAGGAGACTCCCTATCACAACAACATCACCATTTCGTGTGGGTGGGGGGAGGCTCTGCACCGATCGTGCAGTTTTTTTTTATGCGACGCAGACTATTTCGCGCTCGTTACAGTTGCATCGCGCGGCACCATTGCTACGATAAGCCGCGGCCCGATAGCGAAGACCTGAACCTGAGCCCACTATAGCGCTCTCCCTCTCTCCCTCTCTCTCTCTCTATCGCTCTTTTCTATCCTCCTCCTAGCGATGGAATGTGCTGCTGTTGTGTGCCTCGCAGCCAAACAACCACCACCGATAACGCGCGCGCGCGCGCACCCGCAAGGATTGATGCAATCTGAAAATAAATCAAACATTTTTATGAAGCCCTCAGCACCACGAACCCCACTTCTCCCATCTGTCTGCCTGCCTCACCAGCATCATCCCGAACCGGGGGCTGAATCCGATAAAATTCGATCCAATACACTGTGCGCGCTCGGGAAAATCATCCAACAGGGGGAGGACGATGAAGCGTACGGGGCTAGTAGCTAAACCATTCAGATTAGCGACGCCCTCCCCCCGGGGGGCTTCATGCGAACATTCCACGTTATTCCGTTTTTGGGGATGCGACGCACAAAATGCGTTGCACATTCCTCGTTGGTTCCTTGTTGTTGCTGCTGTACCCCAGCAGCAGCGCGAGCGAGCGAAAAATGTGCTTCGCATAATTTCATCAACGTAGGCCAACGCTGGCCGGCGGCCCCGCATCCAATAATAACCCATGGTTTTTTTTTCTATTTTCGATTTTTCGCTAGAAATCGTCCTCGACATCGACAACCATCCTTGCAGCCGCTTCTGGGCAGCTCCCCCCAGGTTCTGTTGTGCTATAATTGATTGTTTTCAATAAGAAGCGGAACGGAAAGTTGGGACACAACAGGGACTCTCGTGAATCTAACGTCCAAGCAAGCGTGTTTTGTGCGCGTGCTTTGCAAAACTATTAACCAAACCCCTGGGCCAAACCAACCATATGGTTCCGCGCGATCTGCGATAAGAGTGCCTAGGAGGGCATGGAGATGGTGGACGGAACGGAAGGAACGGTACGAGAATAAAAATGCAATCGGACCGACCGGTCGGGCTGGCTCCCCCGTTGCACTTCGCATTCCGATCGTAATGAGAAAGTTCACGAACGGATCGCGTTGTTGGTGAACTCCACGGTGCAGCCGCATAGGGCCGGAAAAATCGGAAACACGGGAAGGTGGAAAGTTGTTTATGGTCACCGGTCTACGAGCGAAATAGTTACAGTCGAGTGTGCGCGTGTGTGTGTGCGCGCTCGCTGGTCTGTGTTTCGGTCATTTTGGTCGCTTTGCGCGAAACTGCGTTTCAGCGATAAAGTTAAAATAATTATAGTTGGACCAGCGTTACACCATTCCCCACCCCATTCCAGGGCCTTGGTATGACCTCGAGGAGCAAGCCAAGTCATATTTAGAGCTTATTTTAATTGCGACAACCGAAACCGCCACGGAACAATTAAACTGAATCGAGCTGCTACTGCTGCTAGCTGCCATTTTGCTGATAAATAAGCAAAATCAATAATGATGCTTCGATGCACCACACGGCGAACTGGCCGCCTGGGACCGCCCAGAACCCAGAAAGCCGTGTAAAACCAATTAACGCGAATGGAATGGAATTATGATGAAAATGTGCAATGCCACATTGCGATCGGTATCGACGAACACATCCATCGCTATCATCGGCATCCCACTTATCACACCATCGCCCTTTTGACAATAATGGCTGACCTTCACATCCATCCCAGGGGTATCAGGATACGGTGCAGCATTATCACCGACCCGCGGTTTTGGGACTTTTTCTCCTAGCGAAAAAAGAACGATGGAAAATGTTTGCTGCAAATATTATGGCGCCTGCCACCAGGATAAGCATAATCAGTGGTGGTGATGCAAAAAATAAAACAACAACAATGCTTTGTGGTGCGCATGATGCACACGATAGCTAATCACCTCCCGCCCCCTCTTTCCCAGGAAGCAGCGTGATAATGGCGATAAGCTATTTATCGAATCCATTTAATTGCGCTTCTCGTTTAATTCAATTTTACACCGCCTGCTAGGGAAGCTGTCAGCTGGAGGGAGCGCTACAGGTGCCATAGGTCACCGGCTCACCGAACGATCATTTCTCTGTCCACATGGAGCAGGCCATGAATGTCATGAATGCAATCCGGTAAACGGCAGCTTCACTTCACTAAAAGGCATCTCGTTGGTTGGTCTTTCCAAGTGCAAGTGAAATGGATCAATCCGCTTACGCTTCCTTACGTCACTCTCCAGGGACCAACCGGAGGCCGACTATCGGATTGTTTGTAATGTAAATTCAAATTCCCTTATCAAAAGTTGTGCCACCAGCGAGCGAGCGAGCGAGCGAGAGAGAGAGAGAGAGAGAGATAGAGAAAGAGATCACAGGAATCACAGGAGAGGAACCGCTGGACGCGCCAAGCTGGCCATTTTGCTGTCACTAAATAATTCAAAACCCGAGCCCCAAACACCGGTACCCGGTCCAAACCCGGTCCGGTCCTCTTCGGAAGGAGCGATCATGTTACATCCTTCCCCGCTGTTGCTCTGGCATAACAAATCCACGACACGATTCCATCGTTCCGTGACGGCATTTCGCGGTTCCAGGCGTGCGGGCAGACGGAGCTCGGAGAGCGTCACTTCTTCTGCATCCCGATCGTCCTTTTCTCACACTCTCGCTGGGTGCTCCCTGGGAGGAAACGTTGTGTACATGTGTTTTTGGAGCAAGAGCAGGACGCAGACCCTTGGCCCCTGGCCCCGATTCATTTGCATAACAAAGCAACGCGTACCCCTTCACTCCCGGGAGGGCCGAGAAACTGGACTGTCCTGGTTCAGGTGCGATCCAGCGTTCAGTCCAGTCTACGGGCAACACACAACCACACACACACACGGGGAAAACGAGACCCGTAACGTCTGCCGGGCGTTCAACAACATCAAACACCGATCATTGGTGGGAATTAGCAAATCCCCGGATCCTCGACCACCACCACCACCACCACCACCACCACTGGCCAACCGTTGTTGAGGCTTCTCGTCCTCATCCTCTCCTAGGCACGGTTGGTATGTTGCTTTATCTTTGCATACATATTAATTAAAATAAACATTTTACTTCCTTCCGGGAAACTTCTTGCATGCTCCTTCCCCTACCATCAACACGATGCATTGCGATCCGATGCTCCTGTGCCCTGTCCTTCTTGCCCCTTAACCGCTACCTGTAATTGTGCCCCCGGTGGAACAACGCAGCTCAACACAGTATGGTTGGTGTTGCTGTTGTCGATGTTACGCCCGTTACAAATCTCTTCTTGCTCTGGTTGCTCGGCCCAGGGGCTGCGAGACTGACGCTTCAGTGTCGGTTTAATGAAATATTAAATCACTACACCCCTTTCCACCGATGACACCCCCACTCGAGGGGGTGGTGTTATCAAGGAAAGGCGCAGGCAGGAAAGGGAGGCTTAAAAGGAAGGAAATGCCCGCGGTGAGCTAAAGATAGAAAATGGAGCGCGAGCACGTGCGCCCACGCTAGAGAGAGAGAGAGAGAGAGAGAGAGAGAGAGAGAGAGGGAGAGAGAGAGAGCGCGCAATGGTGGCAGAGAAATTAAGCAAAATCCTATTCCGCAGATTGAGAAACGAACCGTTCGGTCGACCTCTGAGCATCCCTGACAGGTTGGGGGTTGAGGGAGGGTGCTCAATGGTGATGGTGCCAAAACAAACCACCACCCACCACCGAAGCCCCCTCCCCCTTCCTCCCCATCGCCTCGAAGTGAAAGAGTTGTTAATCATCATTCATGCACGAGTTAAGTCTCATATCAATTACGAATTCATTAAAACTGCCTTCACCGGGGAAACCGGAGTACGGAGAGACGTTGAAACGCCACTCCTCGATCGTAAAACCAGCTTAAGTTTCGCCTTCGCCCCTCCCACCCCGCCAGAAGAGAGGATTGACGGTTGTACGGAAGAAGATTTTTAATCAGCTGCTCTCCTCGCACCGCATCCGTTCCATCGAAGTGAGCCCCGAGGGAGGGAACGGAGGGACGGGTCTTGGGGTGGTCCAGGAGTGGACTGCCTCCAACGGTACTCCAGGCGGCAAAGGGGCGCCACGGTACGGTACCATGAATGGAGGCCACTCGGGGCCACTGGGTTTTGGCTTTTATGCTCTGATTTATGCTCGCTCGGAGTGTCTTTATCTGCCTCGGTGGACTCCTGCCCTTTAATCTCGCGAGCGCTCGCTGTCCCAGGGCCCTCGACGGGGCCGAGAAGAAGTACTGTCGTTGCTGCTGCTGCTTCTTGTTCTACTCTTACGCTGCTCTTCAACAACTTCTGTCCTGTGCCCGAACGAGCGAACGAGCGAACGAACGAACGAATGGTTTTTGCTGAGCCGCCGCCCCTTGCTGAAAGTAGGTTGTCTCCGGAGTAATATTAGCATAAGATGGTATGCGCACTGTCAAGCTTTTGCAACCGAATCACGTTGAAATGAACACTCGGTAGCGTTCCGGTAACAGTGGAATGCCGGAGCCGGGAGGATCGGATAGCAATAAACGATCCCTCGGATTGTAACCGTTTGCTGCTGCAAAGCGCAGGCATTTACAATGACGCGCCATGCGATGCGACAGGTAAGCAGAACCGAGCCGAGAATCTTGCTTGCTCCATTTAATGAGAACAGTATACCGAATGCGTGTTAATGCGTCACTTTCCGCGCGTGGGTAATATGTAAAACAATAAACATTTTCGCGTTTTGCATCAATTATCGCAGTTGGCTTGGGGATGACGAACTAAAACCTTGTAGCATAATTGTTCGTTAATCAATCACGCTTTCATGTTTTCAAGTCATAGTTCAAATAGCAAAAGATAATAAATTGAGATTAAGTCAAGAATACTAAAAGTATTGTTCGTAGTACAGGGATGTACATAAACATCAACCAATAAAGACTAATCGACATTAAATCAAACATGCGTCAATCAAACATTAAACAAACAATAAACATGCGTCTTACCTGTTTCTGTACTTGTTTTCTGAAACAATCTGGCGCATGCAATTAAGTTATAAGAAATTCAGATTCATTATCGGTTGTTCTGGACTAAAAAGAAAATATGCGAGATGCCCAAATTTAGTCTCTAATTCTTCAATTTATAAACATTAGGAGAATATTTATAGATTAAGTCGACATTTTTTAGATTTCAAACTAAAACACAATAAAAACTTTTACATACTTACTCGCTTACTTGCTTATCAGGAGCTACAACTGCCGAGTGGTTGCCAGCATGTCGCAGAAGTATCCTTCCACCTGAGATCACGATTTTAATTGAGGTTAAGAATCTCAAAATGAATGAATCTTTATTTCTAGGAGTAGCTCCGTATCGTTCCAGGAATGTTGGTTGGTTGGGTAATTAGCGTGTAGGTAAAACATAAACGAGTAGTTGCTTTTGTTTGCGAGTGGTAATGAGGAAAAGGATGATGGTTAATATGGTGTACTATACACCGCTCGTAATCAAGCATCGTCATCTTCCAAGTCAGCAATTCTAGGTTCAATGTCAATAATGTCCTCATATCTTAATCTAGACCTTCCTGGCCCTCTGGCTGTGTTTATGGCACCATTTAGTAAAAAAAAACACACATAGTTTTGTAACTGCCTGAGACGATGTACATGGAAAGAGCTTATTCAATTCGCCTGCCCGAAGGAAGAGATTATAATGCATAAGATATCGATACTAATTTGCTATGTACTTCTAGGAGCAAATTCGTCAATTAAGTACTTCTTCCAATACTACGTTCTATACTTATTATTTCTTACTTCTTCTTAGCATACTTCTTTCCTATACTTTTGAAAGTTTGAAGATATAGAAATAATAGATACAAAATTAAATCGATTATACGAAATACACACAAACCATGCTTGAATATGCTCGCCCAAAAAGAATCCTTTTTGCTCATTTCACAATGAGCCACAGGGAGCCTCTAGCGAGCTCGCATACAAGCAGCTGATGGTAGTTCTTAATTCGGATCGATTCGGATGGTCCGAAATCCCATTTGCATAATCAAGCGCGTGGTATCTTCCATTTTAAGAGATTCATTCCTCGCACATGATTATCCGGTTGCCATATTCCAACTTCTGCATCAAGACTCAAACCGAGACAGTGTAAAATCGCAAACTAAGCACCGTATACCATCTCTCAGCAGCAGTGCGGTTCCAAGAACGTTGGCTGTATTTTCCATTGCTTTATTGAATGGCCGGCTTAAGGGTTGCGCGTCGAAGATTTCCAGCATTTTTCAGAACCGGTGGTGACGGTGGGCTCTGAAGTCCACCTCCGTGACACAGAGGCGAGTAAAGCCTGTCGAGACGTATCTACTACCAAACCCAAGCCCCAAACAAACCACACTGGCCTAGTTGGACACAATTCGTATGCGACGTACGGAATCGGAATCAATTTCCGTAATCCCGGTACCCTTCATCGGAGTCGTTTAAGGAAGCCACTCGAACCCCATGATTAATCCCATTTTATTTACCTCGAAAGGTAGACCGACCAACCGACCGGGGGACAATCTTAAGCGCATTTTTGTCAACCCTACCCCTCTGAAAACGAAACGGGATCCAACCAATCTCTCCCAGCAGCTAGACCTCTCTGGAAACGAACCGATGGTCAACAGTGTCCGACGATCTCCATCTTTCACCATAAAGAAACCGTAATGTCCACAATATTACCATCACAAGCCCGTCCCGTCCCGTCCCTTACCGGCCGGTGCTGGTCGTCTTCACCGAATGGCAACAATATTCCTTCAACCAGTCCTCAACCAATCCTACCCAAGATGGATACTATTGTATAATGGAAAGAAGTAAAAAAAAAAACCTTTCATATTAGGTCCATATTTATGGTCGATACGTGTTTCCGGTTATTCTTTCCTAACGGTACGACTACGACTACTACGATCCAACTACTTCCCGTGATGCGAGTGCGGGATTCAAAATGGACAAACACATTGACAGAACCATAGCGTAGCGGGCCCGGGGAGCCATATCAAACGCATCGACATGAAACAAACAAGAAGAGCGCAATAGTAATACCATTTACAGGGATACCACTTTTGGGGCCAAATGTCTAATCTCCAAATGCTGCCGCCACCAATGCCGCCGCCATTAGCTTCGCGAAAGGCCACGCCAGCCAATACTATCGCCAACTTCAATCGCCACACAACTCATGATGGGACCGCTGGCCACACAACAATCAATGACAATTGAACAAAGTTCGACGCACCGCACATTACCGGCCTCCGTTACCGGACCGGGGGGGTTAACCGATAAAACCATTCGCTACACGTTTACCCGTTTAGCCATCGGATCTGGCAGCACGGTTCTACGAAGCGAACTGTCGACCCGTTTACCCAAGAGCAACCACGGAACCACGGAAGTAGCAACAACCAAAAACAACTGCAACAACAACAGAGCTCAGTACTGTCTCTGCTGCTACTACCAACGATGATAACGGTGATGATGATGATGATGATGATGGCGGGAATGGTGGCGGGGTTCGTAACAACCGGCACCAGGAAGTATCTGCGCTGCTCAGCGCTGTGTCCGTCCGTTCATCCGTTCTTTTGCGCGCAAACGGCCGCTGCGGCCGGAAGCGTTCGCTAAACGGCACAAACAGCACACCGAGCACAACACTGTCCAATCGCTTAACCCGTTTTTACGGCCCGTTCCCTCGGCCTCGGCACGCCACCAACACCACCAGTACCTACCGCCGAGAAGGGGCCCAATAATCGTTAAGCTTAAGGCGTTTGAATTTTAATTCAATCTTCCAATCCGTGTCCCAATCTTCACTGATGGTTAATGGATTTTTGGGGGTCCGGGGCGAAGGGGGAAGAGGGCTGCCGGTCCGCAGCGAGAGCCTCCGGTCATCGTGGCCTGGACTGCAATGGAAGTGGACGGAGTGGTGCCGGTGGTGCCTAAGAGATAAGAGCCGAAAAATCATGAAAATGAATTCGGCCTTCCACCGGGTTCCGGTTACCCTCTGTCCCGGTCTGGACCTGCGCCTGCGAGAAACCAGGTGGAGGTAATTGCGGCTAACCCGAATGCGAATTCCGAATTTTCCACGAAAAGCCCCTTCCCACCGGAAAAAAGGCACGGAGGGGAGAGGGGATGTTGGAAACCTCAAGAAGGGCCATCCCATCCCATCGACCGGTGCCAGCATCGACTAACTTTCGAGGGGGACGAGGATTTCTTCTGTTTTTTGCTTTTCATTTCCTTCCACATCAACAACCGAACAAACGAAGCAAATGGATGAGTTCCAAGAAGGCATTGAAACGACGGACGAGACGAGAGGAATCAGCAAAGGGAAGAAACGGTAGCCTACTAGATCTGCTCGTTGTCCTTCGATTACATGTCGTACTAATGCTTGCTTGGGGGCATTTTGTTTGTTTCGAGAACATTTAAACATTCCCTGAGCTCAGCTCGAAACCAAAAGCCACAGTTCCCCGAAAAATGTAATCGTTAAATGGTCATCCAACCGAAAATCCAAATTAAGTACACTGGATTCTCTTTCTCTCTTTCTCTCTCTCTCTCGAGCTGCAGTCCGTTGCACAGCATTGCTCTCGAGCGTGTACGGCAATTACAAAGCCTGAGTCATGTTTCATGTTGACTGATCCACCTGCGACCATGGCCATACACATCCATTATGCACTGCACGCGCACAAGAGCAAGAAAAACCGAGGTAAGAACAAAAGAGTTACGAAAGCGAACTTTTACGGAGTGTTTCCCGGGGTGGAAAGGAGGATGGGGGGGGGGGGGGGGAGGCAAGACCAAGGCAACCCTCGGACCCCGGACCACGGCCCATCGTCGTACAACCATTTTCCATTATGAAAATTAATTCACCCTTCACGAGCTGCATGTGATGACATTGTAAGAATGGGTTTACTGTGCAGTTCGCCAGCGCTTTTTCTATGGTTTCCTAGCAGTGGCCGGCATGCCAGCCACTGCTATTCGTAGTCGTAGTCGTTTAACAGTTGACCGGACCGCCGGACAAGGTCTCGGAGATCTCGGGTTGAGATGGTACAAAAGCTTACTCCAGTCGGATTGATGCAAATGCATGCCAAGCTCATTTACATTTAGCTTCGTATTCCGATGGTTTCGGTTTTAGCTGGGGGAATTTCACGAATGTATGTTTCCATGATTCCGATCGGAAGGACGCTGGTTCAGGTGGGCTTTGTAAGTGGTACCATTGCTGTTTCTATACTTTAAAAACACGGTCCAGTGTATTATACTCTATGGAACAATAGTGCATGCTATTCTTTTGATAATAACAAAATAGTTGATAACTTCATATTATAGGAAGTGTCAATTGATAGCAACTTCTTTAGATTTTCATTCTCTTTTTCAACACATTAACATAAATTAATTATGGAATAAATTCTCTTTTGTGACCCGGGATATAGCGATGGATAGTGAGGGAAATGTCTTACCCCATCATTTGTTGTCGTTATCGTTTATAAACATACGGCTTGTCCATCCTCAAATAAGTTATAAAAAACAAGTTTCTTTGTGTTGTAGATTTCATATAAACTTACTAAAGACCTTACACGACTAGGGCCTATTATCTAACAGACTAGATGGAGACCTCGGTCATTCCATGGACGCCATCTTTTGACTTTCCTCTGCCAGTCCGTCTGATTTCAACAATTCCAAACAATTCTCCCGCAGCAACAACAACAACAACAAAGTAATGCCGCTACTCAAGCTCGGTGACCTTTTCGGCGATGGCCGAGAGCGTAGAATGGTATTCGCATATTACATTTCCATTTTATTTGATTTTATTTTCCATCCAGACCGACGAGACGAGACATGCGAAAGCTATGGGGCGCCAGGCGCCTCCATTCATTAGCCCAGCTGCTCTGGTAGGCTTTGGTGAGGGAAGTGAAGCGGCTGGCGCAATTCAACGCAGCACAAAAACTTGACTTGGACGCCCACCGGAACCGGCACACCGGCTCGATTCACTGGCACACAAACGGTACAAACGAAGGTACTTGGACCTGTGGGAAGGATTTCAATCATGCTTCAAGGAACCTCCATGCCTCTCAATTATCATCATTACTGCGCATTTGGCGACGTTTTTCACTGGTGATAAATGGTGGTTTTGTTACGTAAAAAAGCGGATCGTTCGCTTCTGGCTTCCTTTCTTTATCGATGTTTGCACATTGATGTTTGAAAATTGAATTCCAAACGCAGTTCCAATCACAACCGGAGCAATTCAGTGTCATTCCCCGGGCACGGACGATCGCAGCGACAACCAGGGACCCGGCAATGGGGGGTAATCATCCGGTTAGTACTACGGTGATCGTTATCCCGGGGATACCGGGGAGCACAGCGTTTTTCGTTCGATTCTGGTCGATTAAGGGCAAATTAACAAATGCTGTGATAAATCTGAATCTCTGCGCTTGAAACAGATAACAATTTATCATACTTTCCGGGGGCAGGGGTTCGAACTGGCGCAAACGCAATTAATCTTGACCTCTTCGCGGCCTGCCAGGCTGCTGGCTTTGGCCATGGGAACACGGCAAATCTAGCAGCAACAGAAAAAAGCGCACGCACACCCTAGAACACATACCGGAACGCGGCGTAAGATGTTGTACGCTCACAGCGCCCTCGGTGTCACTACGCACGATGGAACGCACTGGCCTTTCGACGCAGGGTACTCGATTAGCGCTAGCCTGGGCTGGCCCGACTCCCATCGATCACTAATCGATGGTTGATGCCCGCTTTTCGGCACGATTGAACCACGCGATGATGCCGAACGGCCAATCGATTGTGTCAGCATTGTGTTTCGCTATCACTTCAAATCATTCATTCCTTTTCGGTGGGAAGCCAGAGCGAAAGTGGAAGAAGAGACGCAGCAGCAGCAGTAGCAGCATCAGCAGCACTGGACTCCCCTACACCTCCTCTCACACCCCCCGGGGGGGATGCTCTAATATTTTCCAAAAACGCCCAAATGAGCGTTTAAGTGAAAAATTATTCTCAGCTATCATCAGCAAGCCAGCAGCAGCAGCAGCAGCAGGACAAGCACCGAGCAAACACCATCGACACTCCGTGGTGCGGGGAGAATGCAGAGTATACCGGACCGAGCCCCGGACCAAGGCGTGCAATTGGCTACTCGAGAAGCCCACGCAGGGGACGGGAATGGTTTCCCATTTTCGTCAATCAATCAAATTCCACACTTTACACGATGCCACGCCGCCCTCTTGGATCTGCGCGCCCTACGATGACTCAGTCGTCGTTCGTCTTGCTGCTTGCTTGCTTGCCTGCTTGCTCCGCCACTGACGTCGTTTTCCTTTTCGCCCAGTTTTTAGCATTTTTTGCGCGAAAATCCACTCGCGCCACTCTTGCCACTGACGGTTTGCTTCTCAAGGGGCGTCCATATTGATGAACGGCAAACGAATCGACGCCCTGTGCGCTGGCTGGCTGGCTGGCTGGCCTCGCGCTCCCTGACACGCCACCTCGAGTGCCGCTTGGCGTTTACATTTACATCGATTAATTAATTTTAATGAAACAAAAGCGACACTTTCGTGGGGGGGAGGGAGTTAATTTTGCAGAACAAACCGTCGTATCATCCCGTGATAGATTTGTGGGAACGCCGTTCTGGGCCCTTCCCTGCCTGTGCTGCTATTGCTAATGGCGTAAGGTGAATCCGGGGTTTTCATTTGATGCCTTACAGCTTCAACTAATTGTTGATTTCTTTGTTGGAAAAATTTGAAATATGATGCAGGGGAATTATCAACGACAGATAGAACAACATTGATTTGACGTTTTCGATAGAATCTTTAGCTCAACTTGAGTGTTAAATTAAAGGAAAATAAAGGAACTTCAAAAACGCTCCAAGGAAATGCTCGCATTCCGCCTGTTGATCGTGAAGTTTCGAGCCCTAAATTTTAAGGAAAAAGTGTTTCGTTTTAAACATTCACACAAGTGATTGGAATCGCACAAGAGATATTTCTTTCAAAATAATTTCGTTGCTTTGTCGGAATTAGTTCATTAACTTGGGTAGCGGATCTGTGAACATTTGTGAACAAAATACACAAATATGACACGGGTTTTGTTTCCAAAGAACTGTCTTCACCAAAGCTATCTTTGGTCTTCTTATCTTATCTTTGTAAGCCATTTGGATAGAACATTTAACTGTCTTTAATCAGTTTATGTTGCATAGTTACATATTACTAGCTACTCTGTTGCGGATTGTGTTGTAGACAGTAACATTAGCCAGCCAAACAAGATTGAGTAATTGATTCCGTCATCCACAGTTCTATATTGAGTCAAAGAACAATCAAATCAGTCCAGCTGGACGCAGTTCCTACGAAAGAGACCATTAGTTTTGCTGAAGTAACATAAGCTGGACTACCTATTCCCATTAAACATGGCAAACTTTCAGTGCACAGTATCAATCTAACAGTAAAGAACACGTTACAGTTTTTATACGAAGCTCATTTCAGTTAGTTTAAATTCCTATTAACGTCAATTAAGGATAAGTGAAGTATTTTAAGCAAGATTCTGAATAAAACAGATTTTCTTCAATGTTAAGCTGAAGGTTTCCGAAGGGTAAATGTTTTTAGCAAGCCACAAGTGCAAAAAACGTAGCAAACGGGAACGAACATGAAGCCATTCACACGCGACCATCCGATGGTTAACAATAGTCTAGCAAATAAACATAATTCCTACTAATAGAAAGCAATTTCACTCAACTATAGAAAATGTATTCAACCTTTAAACTTCGGCAGAGGGAATACATTGCTTTTCCACTTATTTAAAACCATCCCAAATGGGTATCTTTCCATTTAACGACCTCTTCACGACACGGTCCGTTCAATGAACTCGAAGGCCGCAAAAGGTACTCTATTTTATCCGCAAACAGAGACTCGACTCTCTGTTTGAACATTGTGTGTCTATACACACGGCACGGCATAAGGTTTTTACCTCCGAAAAATGTGCCCCCTCTCCGCCCTTCCCCATTCCATGTCAGGGCATAAGTTCAAGATCGGAATCATTCAAGACCGAACCACCAGCACCAGCTCAAGTGCATGTCTTTCTCTCCCTCTTCCTCTCTCTACCTCTGTTATTTACGCTCCTGTCACTCTAAACCCACTCCTCGTTCGGCTGTTCGGTTCTAGAACGTTCTTTCTGCACAACCCCCACGCCCCCCACCCACACCCCCTCTACACAAGGGTGCTTATTTCACGTACCAGCATAAACAGAACAGAAGCCATCCAGGGCCCGAAATGGGGCCAAAGCAAGACGTGGCCCTCTTTCTTAATGGTAGTACACTTGCTCATTGTGTTGCTTCAGTCGAGCGGCCGGTTATCTTTGCCAGTGTCTTCCAACCATTCCCCATTGTGACCCAAAGGCTGCTGCACTGCCTGCCACAGCGAGCACTGCACTTCCACTGCTATCACCATTACCACGGACCAAACCAACCAGAGAGAACCGAGGCAGTACCATCTCAGCATCTCATCCGGGCTGACCTGCACCATCCCGGGGGTGCTCCTGGTGCTGCTATGCTCGTATTCGGAGTGAAATTATGAAAATTAATTTGCTGAAACAGTCCACCCACAAAGGGCACGGACGGACGCACAGCAAGAGCTTCCCGTCACTGCCCGATAGGCATAGTATTTGCAGATACCACCACCACCACCACCACCAGCAGCAACACTAGCAACACCACCATAATATTGTCAGTTTATCACCCAAAAAGTGGCCAAGACTTGGTTGCTTGCTTGATACTGGAGGGAGTTCTCGAGACCACTTGGACACTCCTCGTAGTCGTCGTCGTCGTCGTCAGCTTTCCCATTCCGACTGCTACCGCATTGTATGGCATTGCTGTTGCTGCTGCTGCTGCTATTTTCTCAGTTGTCATAATTTTCCACTCAAAAGTGAACGAGACCCGCTGCTCTTGTTGCAAGGAAGCGAAAGAGGAAAAATTCAATTTTTCTCTTATCAAACTCAGCCCACACACACACACACCAACCAGCCAGCCAGCCAACGCAGTCCGAAGTGAGACAGAAAGACAAAAATGGTGGCGAATCCCCACCCCCGTGCTTGGTTTCTGGCCTATCTGGTCTCATCGAAGATGCCAAACAATAGCGCCTCTTGGAAGCTTGGAGGAAACCGAGAATGCAAAATGAGAAACGCAGAGAACAACATCACGAACAACGAAACAGCAACGATCGTCATCACCAAACTTGGGACAGCTCGCCGTTCGACTCGCCGCGGAAATAAAAAAAAAAACTTCCGAAAAGTGGATGCGAATGGCACTTGGGTCAGCATGTTTCCCCGAGGGGGGGGCTGGGTTGGTAAAAATGGCCACCGCATAAACGCTAATGATGAAAATGGTAATAGGTATAGGGGCGAACGGGAAACTTACACCGCGACCAAGGTTGGTGAAACGCCGGTTGCTGTGATCCGGTGCGTTTAAGACCGGTCGTCTCTCTATCAAATTCACGATCCGCTTCTTCACTCACTATCCTCGATTCCAGCGCGATGGTTGTCCATTCTGCTTTCGACGCCCGGGTTCGATTTCGATCTGGCCACTTGCTCACCATAAATAGCCCGCCTTCTGGGCGAAGACCTTGGGAAAGGTGAGGTCATGAAAGCGGAAATATACGAACGACCCAGGAACTCGCTGAAGCAAGAAGCGACCGCAGCAGCAGCATCATGATTCGTTGCCTGTGGACTAAGCTGCCAATCGAGAGAAGGTTCCTCCTCTTCACCCCTCTGCCTGCACTGCACTTCCATTTCAATTCTCCTCGTCTGTCCGGAAGACAGAGAGAAACGATCGAGAAAACCGCAAAACCACGGTCCAATCAGCCGCAACGATGACGACTGCACAAAACAACAAAAATATTTAAAGAAAATTGTGCTGAACCCGAGGGGGAGGAGGGGGAGGTGCTGGTAGTGGCACTGGCTTCGACCATTGTTTTACTGAACTGCACCTTACCAATGGCCAGGGCCACCGATCCCAATGTTGCACCACTTTATGCAAATCGGACTCATCGGTGAACCGGGCAAACTGGCATAACAACGACTCCGGGCTTCATTTCGGTTTCGGCCACCGGTTTCACGGATCACGTGGTGCAACAGTTAGGAACAGAGCAATGGCGATGGGGGTGGGGAGGCGCACTTTCGTCGAAGTTTGGTTCAGTTAATATTTGGTCAGCTTTTTGTTGCTCTCTTCTTGAAGCAACCCCCCTGGACGGAGGTTGCTTATCCATTGTTGATCCACACACCTACACCAACGGTTGGCTTGGGGGATGTGTTTTCATTCGAACACGATGCTGTTGCTGGGTCTGCTGCTGACTGCCTTTCTGCTTTCTACCTTCTCTTGATTCGCCGTTGCTGTTGCTGTTTTTTTTCCGCGCGCATCAAACTCATCTGAATATCTTTTAATTGCCGTATCAAAGCTGTTCAAAATGGTGCTGCTGCTGCTGCTGCGGACATTTTGCAACATTCCACTGCATTACACTGACCGCTTACGGTGGCCGGTCGCCGAGGCCAGGCCAGTTGGAAACAAAGCTCAAAACGCAACTTGTGGCTTTTGAGCAGACCAACAAACTCACCGTTCCCTTATGCGCCTCCCGTTGTGTTCCATTACCGCCACCCTACCGGATTGACCGCAACCGACGTCGACGCACACGCACACGTCGAATGCAAAACGCGAGCTGAGCGCGAGCTGGGCCGCCGTTTTTCTCGCGAATCCCACCACGACTCCGTCGTTTTTTTTTTCCATTTCCTCCCAGCCGGAGCTGGGATCGGATCGAAGAGATAGCAACGGAGCAGCAGCAAATGGGGCAACGTGCCGTGTTTGGGTTGTTCATAATTTTGA
>NC_064874.1:45029402-45036902 GCF_943734745.1 Anopheles darlingi
AAGTTGTAAAGCATTGTATTAACAGCATCCGTTGGATTCTTACTAATCGAACACCTACAAAACGCCAGCAAAAATGGTTTCTCGACAGCCCTGAGATGAAAGTGTCTATAAAGCAAAGAGGTGAAACTATTCAAAAATGTAACGTAAAAGCTTAGTCAGACGATTTTGATAAGTTCTTTTCTCTTATTGCAATTAAGCAACTGTTTCATTCTTTAAATCATCGCGTTACTGCCGCTGTTTCCATGCGTTCCGTTTCTAAATCGAACGATAATCGAAAACGAATTCACTGTTATCAATTAAAAACACTTTATGTTACCAATTTTATGCCTTTTATGGATATGCGGTTTTTGTTTTGGATCTTATTGTAAAAAAAGAAGAGGTTCTCCCACGTTGGGATCCGGTCCATCGAGGCCAACATACAATCATATAAACATATTCAAAGCACATCTCGCTCGACCGAATGTGCCATCGATATGATGCTCCGAATCGTACCCGCAAGATGACAAACGATACACCATTCTCTGCCCGCGAGTGGAAGTGCTGGGCGCAGAAAAATAACATTCCTCCTACACGACCATAAAACACGACGAGGAGCTGAAGCGTAAATCATATCGGCACATTTCTCTCCGGGCCGAGGCAACCGAGGGTTGGCCGTGGCGGTGGCCACAAGAAAAATCACTCGAATTCGCGGAGTCACAAATGAAAGCGATGGCTGTGGCAGTAGCAGCAGCAGCAGCAGCAGGCGGATGAACCCTCGTTTGGAATAAAAAACAATCCATAGTCCTTGGAGGGAAAGGGAGCAAAAGGCGCGGAGCGAAACCATCGCAACCACCAACCGGGGGTGGTCCGGAGGGGTGATTTTGCTCGCGCCTCGTTTGAGTGTGATGGATCCGTTTTCCGTATCGTGCAATCGGGGGCACCATCAGCCAACGAGCTGGCGAACTGACTGGCGGACTGACTGCCCGGTGGGTTGGTGCGAGGTGGCTACGCGGTTTGACGCCATCGTGTGACTTGTATCGGCTGTGTTCGCGGTACGCGGCAAAGAGAGGCTTAATCGCGATAAAACAATCGGCCCCGGAACGATCTGCCACCACAAACCCTGGCTAGCTGGCCGGGGCTCATGGCACAACCATTCACACCCAGCAGCGCGTCACCCAGGGTCGGGTGTGATGATGGGACAGATTTTGATAAAAAGAAAAACTTTGGCTTTACTATTTTCCCAGCGCTTCTCTTCGATCGTTTTTCCGAGCATTCCCGAGGCCAACTTTGATCCGGCACCGAGCTGAATCTCCATGGTGCAGCTCCAGCTGCGCACTTTACTGATTTGGGAACGATGATATCTCTTCATTTCGTGCATATATCGAACGAGGTTGAACCATGTGCCTTGCCCGGCTGTGCCCACCGCGATACATATCTTGCATGTATGTGCGTCAATTGGTGCGAATTCATCAAACCCGAAACCTACGACCAAACACCACCGGACCGCAATGGTTGGTAGCTTTGAAATCATCTCACAAAACGGAACATTAAGCCATCAGACTGCAATCAGCGGATCCTGGGACACGATAGCGCTGCAGCCGTTGTAGCGATTTGACGAGAATGTCCTTTCATGTACAACAACTAACACTTTTCCCGCTGGTTAACGACGCTTTGGTTGCGAGAATCAAATACTCTACCTCAGTGTAAAGTTCAGTTCACGAGTTTTATCTTTTATTCATCGAAAAGGTCGAAATCATGCGAAATACATTACACTGAGCAGAAGTGCTATAGAATTCATGAATCACTACAGACGATGAGGTATGATACATTGAAATGTAGTCCTGGTGACAGTAACTGATGAGGTCGAAAACATTTTTAATTTCAGTTATTGATCTATTCCAGTGCACGAAAACCACACGTCACCGACCCGATATAGTACTGTGTACTGTTTGCGTGAAGTGTTTCGCTTAAAATTGTAAAATCCGGGTCTTTTGAACTTTAGAACAATAACTTTGTCACATTTGCCAACTATATTTCTACAATTTTTATTCCAGGTGATTACAAAATTGATAGTACACGCAAGGAATGAATAGTAGAATGAATAGTAGTACTTATCCATACGTAAAAGATGAAAAATGTCTCATCAGACAACACAATCTTTTTTGGTTCTCTTGAGGAGTTGAGGAGTTCCAGTTTTGTCCAGTAGTCAAATGGCGCTTCATCCTAAGCTCCAAATATAACATTAAAGCCATCTTTGGCCAATGAATGTATACACAATCTTGAGAAATGTGCTTCAATTGTCAACTTACATGCATTTCAACTTACATTTGAAGCTAACTTACATGCATTTCTTTTAACTTTTTTCTTTAGCCGATCCTTCTACTGCATTTGCAGATCGTCTCTTCTTGGTGTTCTTTTTCGTGTCTTCTTGAAGAAGACTTCGTTTTATATGCTATGCAACTAGAACATGGTATCCTGCAATCGCTGGAAAATGATTCAGAAAAGGTTTACTCAAGTAATAATCTTTTCACTATTACATTTTAAGACAATTTGTGGATTTAACATGTTTCGTTTGATTTTTAGATTTTACATAACACATTTATTACTGAAAGACATAATACTGTAATCCATTAGGATAAGGATAATACGATCTAGGATGAATCCCGCGTTTCAAGCGACAGTCTAGAGATGATTCAGTGATAAGCATTGTCCACTATTAAGCGTGTAAACTCCCTATCCATGTTGCTACACGGCGCACAGTAATGAAGTAGACCGGGAAACATCCTGAACAGTTACAGAGACTCATACAGTTGAACAGCTCGATGTTTTTTTGTATTACCATTTGTATTTATTACTAAACCTCATCTCTGCTCGATGAACCAATGCACATAAACAATTCATACAATGCATACTACTACAAGCAACATGCTGGAAAGACACTGTACTCCATCAATACCGACCACCTACCATTCCCAACGTGAATGCTAATTCCAGTACCAGCAACGGAACAACTCCTAAACCCCTTCTAAGCGAAGTGCGAGCGACGGTTTGATACTTAGTACTAAGCCGCACCACTCCAGGCGAGCCCCGGTTAAACCTCTGATTTGTTACACAATTACACTGGCCACCGTTGTATCTCCACCATTCGCGCGCCATGTTGTACAGTTAAACTCAGTTGCTGTTTCCAGTTGCGCACCCCTAACAGTTCAACGCCGGTAAGTCGAATCCGCTCGGAGCGAGGATGGGAGCGGTGGGAACAAGAAAAACTGAGCAGATATACTACACACCTTGATCCTTTGCAGTGCGCCTGGACGCGGCCGGTTGGCGTTGACGATGGCCGCTAGATGCCAGCCAGCAAACCCAAAACCCTAGCCGAGTACCGACCGAACCGACCAAGGCACAAGCTTAATGACGATGCTTAATGGTGTTTGGGATTAGTCAGATTTATGATGCACATGTAAGGCGGAGGAGTCGAATCCGCCTGCCCCGGTACACTCCTCCCGGTACACGAATCGCCTACGGCAACGCCACGCCAACGGCCACCGCTAGTAACCGCGAACAGCAACAGTGCACAACCCACAGGAAGCAGCTTGTTGCACTGACCAAGTTAATTACTCCTGACCCCGTACCGGACCACGTTATGACCGTTGGGAAGTACGGCGAGGACTTTCCACCACCTACCTTTCATCGAAGTGAAGTTTGGCGTACAGCAACACGCCGTGTCCGTCAGTCCACCAGGGTGTCAGTCCACCCGGAACCGATCTCAGGCCCCTGCTACGCTGTCGCATACGCTGAGACCAGCGACGCGAACTTTGGCCGCTACTGCCACTACTGCTACTAGCCGGAGCTACTTTCCATAATCAAATGTAAATATTTGACTTGGATAGTTGGTGCAATCCATTTACCTCTCAAAATCGTGGTGCCTCATCGTCACGATGCTACCACCGGAACAGCGACCACAGGCACATCCCTTCACTGTATCTCTTACGCTTCCCAAGCCGTCGGACAGCCATCGAGTCAAGTTTGGAGAAGAATTTGCGCAACCGAATGAATAATGGGGAAGCGAAGCCCTCGGGTTTTTTTTTTTGTTGGCCTACACCAACGAGGAAAGGAACGGACCTGTCCTCCCGTGTCCTTCACCTGGGCCGGTTGTGCTCGCCGTTGCATAAGCTAATTATTCAAATGATTCAATAATTAGTCCGAACAATCGGTTCCATTACACAGGAACGATTATATGTAATAGAAACCGCTGCTGATGCTGCTGCTGATGCTGTTGCTGTTGCGGCTGCGGTGTGCTAATGTTACTGCTCTTAAAAAGTATCAGATTAAATTGCCTGGAAAAGCATTTTTGTGGCCTGCATTCCTGCAAAACTGCAACATCCATGGCGCCATCCAGCGGCCAGCGGCATCGGATACCTTTTGTGGTGAACCATTAGGGACCTGTGCCTGTTCGTCGAGTGCGCCATGAACGCCAGTGTGCACCGCGCATGATAATATCGCGCGTCGGTCCGTAGCGGTTTTTGCGGTCAATTGACGTGGAGACTGCATTTACAAAAACACAATCGCACGGACCGTAGCGGATAGGACGGTTTCTAGTTACGCGCGTTATATGATGATGCTTTCCACTGCTCCGGACCGGCTGACCATTCTGTGCGTTGCCGGATTGCTTTGATGCTCGGCACGATGTTTGTCCATTCTTTTTCATTCCATTCATTAACATTTGCGGCCAGTATTTAATCATTTTACACGAATTAGTATCATTGACTGATGTGCCCACGGAGGGGGGAGGGGGGCTGGGGAAGTGGAGCTTGATAAGGCATCATGCTGTGTCCGGAATCTCCCCCCCGGGTGTGGGGGGGGGCAAACAAGGCCGCAACAAGGGAGAAACGGCAACCTGCCCGGAACCTACATCAAACAATTCTTTATGAATTCTAGAGCTATTAGTTGTGCGGTCCGACCACACACACACACCAACAAGCAAACACAAGCACAAACACCGTATGGCCAGGGTCAGGGTTCCTTTGACGACATGCCCCCGGGGAGGTGGAGCATCCAAGAGCCCACAGGGTGCCGCACGGACAACAGAATCGAATCATGGAGGAGGATGACCGAAGAGCGTCAAAGATGTATAAATTTCCCTCAGTCATCACCACATCCATCAATCGTTGAAGTCCGTTACGTGTCGGTGTCATGGTCGTTGTCCGAGGAGAGTGGGTGGTTGGGTTGTTTGGGGGTGGCGGTGGTGGTGGGAGTTCTGTGCATGGGCAGTGTGGGTCGATAAACGTCTTCTCGACCGGGCCCATTCATCTTGGGCTACTCTGAAGAGAGAGAGAGAGAGAGAGAGAGAGAGAGAGAGAGAGAGAGAGAGAGAGAGAGAGAGAGCGCGCACTTCATTCCGGTCCGACAAAGCGAGCGACCGATGGAGCCGGAATGGATGCTCCATCAAAGTAAAGTCCTTCTGGTCGGTCCTTGGTCGATCTCGGTTTACCCAAATTGCCTCGGATCGGATCGTTATCTTATTGGATGACCATATGCTGTTCCCGGTATCACTCCATGCATGCTCCACGGTGATGACCGCACGTTCCGGCGCTGTGTCCGTGTGTCCGTCCTGACGGCTTTCCTCGCCTTCTTCACGGCCCACCGAGGGCGAGCGCCATTTGCTTGCTTGGTTTCACGCCGCTCGAAAGCTTATTTATCGTGTGTGCGATGAAAATGGAAAATGTGTAAATCGATAAACCCAAGTACCAGAGTGCCTGGCACCATGCCTCAGGCATGGAATGGTCAATGCAACACCTGCCCGGTGGCACGACATTCCACCACCGACGAAGACGACGACGACGACGACGACATCGTCTGGAAAGTGAACTTTGCGACCGCGTACGGTACTCACTTACGCTATTCATCTTGATCAATGTAATTGCTTTTCGCATGATGACGCACTTTTCACTGCGATTTTGATTCAGTTAGTTTAAAGAGAGTTTTATTTTTTATTTTATTTTTATTGATTGAACTTCACGCAGCATCACTTCTTGGGACAATATGCAGTATGCAAAAACAAAAGTTTATCCATCTCTGCTGATTTTTCATGGAAAACCTAAGTCAAAAACGAAATATCATATATCATTCTCAGCATCTTCAGTTTTGGTTCTACTTCATTTTGTTTTTTTCCTTTTTTCAGAAATATTCACTGCAAATTTATATTAGAAACAGTCGAGTAATCCTTGCGTTCATGTGTTCGTAAACCTCTATTTGAGGTTTGTCTTGTTTAATATTACACATCACTTGCAATAACAAATCAGCTCAACAGCTTTGGATTAATTCTACAATAATAGCACAACTATCTGGCATAGTTGTTCTTTTCAAACAGTTACAATCTCTTACAATAAAAAGCTACATTTGTGTTTGCATGCTAATTGAATGTACCCTTGAAGATCGATCAGATTTTTCGATTCGATTGTAATTGAAGAACATGTCTTCACTTACGAAAATGTTGGGTTTTAAATATATTCTCTCTTATTATAATGTTGCAGCTTTGTTGAATGCGTGGCTGAAGCTCATGTTCACCTCACCTCAAAATAATAAAATAATAGTCTTTTATCCCCATTTCAACATAGCCATTGACTTCATTGCTTTCAACTGCATCTTTTGGGACCCTATCGATGGTTTTGTCCTGCCGGTCGTTGAGAAGATGCACTGGAAAATTATTGGACTGCCCCGCCGTATGAGGAGAAGCAAAAAAATAAGGAATGGAACGAAAGAGAAGCGGATTACATCTTTTGGCCACCTCTCAGCACCTTTTCCTCTTTAAAGAGAATTTCTTGTGCCGGAACTCGAAATAGCTTGCTGTCGAGGAGTGTTTCACTTCCATTCATCTTTCGCCAGTTTGTCTCCGTTGAAGACCGAAGACCTTTGAAGAGGAGAAACCAAAAAACCAAAAGAACCCCAGAAAGGCCAAAACGTTGTGGAGGCAAAACATGGAATGCTCATTATTGAATTGCTGGCCACCGCCCCCGGAGAGGGGGGAAGGGGGCACCCTCCCAAAAGGGGCTAATATATTAAACATCCCCGCGTTAATTCGTAGCATTCCTCCCGTTCCCCCCCCCCCCGGGGGATTCGCTGCTCCGGTCTTCAGCAAATCGCGGGTTAATGTAAAAATTCCACTCAAAAGATGTCTCCCGGCACTCGATTACGGCCTCCTTTCCTCCTCTTTCCGGGGACCCGGGCCTTCCCCGTGGCCGTGGCAGTCCTTCAACGACGCAAATCAACGGCGGGCCGCGCTCTAATGGCAAACGGCGAGCATTAGATGCGTTGGAAAATGATTAGATACTGACTGGCGCAGTACGAGGAGAGGCAGATAAAAAAAAAAAAGAAAAGGAACCGAAAGAGAAACGGATTCGGCCCTCCAGGCGAGGACTCCCGGCAGGAAATGGTCAGCTTGCGAACGAACCCCCGACGTCTCGGCCACAGCCGTTTACGGCGCACAACGAAACGCTTCAAATGAAACGCAAGCATCCATCGAGG
>NC_064874.1:45039402-45044402 GCF_943734745.1 Anopheles darlingi
ACTTGTTTGACGATCAGGGACAATTTGCATAACTGAATTTGGACCCGGAGCCGGCGCGTCGATTGAATGGGGCTACGGATGTAAGTGACTGTCTGTGAGGCCGCCGCTGAACGTTATATGGCCCTGCGCTTCACTTCCAGGTCGCCCGGCCATCGTTCCTTTATTCCCAATCTCCTAGGAGATTAGCTGCGGAACAACTGTTGCTGCGATTGCGATGGTTGCACCGTCAGCACCGCATGTGACCGGTAAAAACCGGTCACCACCCGGTCCCTACTGTGCTGGCTGTTCCACAATCCGTCGCCGTGCCTAAGCATCGACAATCGAAACCATTCGACAGCCGGTCAGATCGTCCTTGCCAACCGGAAAAGTGGATCGTGGGCGGGGCGGCGGGGGATTGGTTTTTCGATTGGCAGCGATCGAAAACTAATGCCCGATAAAACCGATGTGAGGCGGCAATGGACTCCCTGCCGTGTCACTACCGAATGCCGAGTAATTAAGCGGCTCATACCGTGCAGAGAGTGCATTGCGAAGCCAATGTGTGTGTGTGTGTGGGTGTTGCTGATTGGTGTGCGGGTGGGAATGGCCGAAGTTCATTTGCTACGGTACTCCGGGAGTGAAAGGAAATAACTGGCTCACAACTTTGCAGCAGCTTCACTAAATTAAATTCCATTCGATTGTGCTTTATGATGATTGCCCCAAAGCGCCATTCAACAGCTTCCAATACCAAAAAGGAGGGGAGACTGCTGAGCTGGAAGTGGAAAAGGAAGGTCAGACCTGCACGATCCGGGTTTTAGGCTGGCCATCCTGTGCAGGACAACTTTGTCCAATTTGTGCACATTTTCGCCCCCTCCCTAATCTGTTCGATTAGCATCAGCATGGGTAGCATAGATGAAAGGATGAATTCCTGAAATAAATAAGCATTTTGCATTACATTTTCAGCTTTCCGGGGGGTGTGGAATATGAAAAGTGGGTAGACATACAGTGTAAAAAATGAAAAACGGAGTTAAATTTCAATATGCATAAACGTCATTCAGTATAGGTTTCTATGAGATGGGTTTGAAATCAACTTTGAATGTAAAATTCAGTACCATGCGTAAACGCTTCACCGAACTTTGTTTGAAAAAATCAGTCTGTGCTGTGGTGGTGTGGTGAGGCTGTGGTAATGAAAATGAGGCAGTTATTTTAGTTTTTCGTGAATGGAATATTATATATTTCTGCATGAATATTGTTTCTTAACACAGCACATTGACACATAATTAAGTAATCTCTCTAAACTCATGTATACATCTTCGTGACAATTATTACGCTGCGATGTTAGAGAAATGAGTGAACACCGTGTATTTCAAATGTTTTTAATGTTTATTTTTTAATATTCATATATGTTTTCAAATATGCATATGTGTAAGTAATGTGGAAATAGTGTGAACATGTTTGAAAACAAGATGTAATAAGTATGAATGATCCCTCTACAGTGTCCACCGTCAACGTACAGCTTATTACATTAACTCTTAAAATGTAAAATTGGATCTAAAGTAACATTATTACACAAAAGCGTTTGAAATACAACAAACACAAATTTAAAACGAGATCCAGACATTCTAGGCAGAGTAAAATCAAACACGCTACGCGGTTGATCCGTAAAACAATCGGCAAAACAATGGCGCCGGACTCGGCTAAACACGAAACAAACGTGGTCACCTACCCTCTGCGCCACAATGAACAACTTTTCCATGGAGGCCACACGCGCGAAAGGACACACGCACGGAAGGACAAGCGTTTGGAGAGCGTCCACAGCCACGCGCCCCTTCCACACTCTCTCCCTGAAATTGTAGCAATTTCATTTCACATTCGACCACCGTTTTCGCGATACTGCCACTTGTGTTGTATCGCGACACACAAGAGAAATGGGTGACCAGAAACGGGACAGCACAATTTATTGCAACTTTGTTATTACGCTCCTAACGAGTCGGTTATTACTTGGCCATGATCTGCCCAGGGCACCGCAGTGTGTGGCGTATTGGGGCCACATAAGCGCCCTTCCATGCTTGACCACTTGTGATATCGCGCTTCTGGCGAATGTTACGTGTATGTACGACCCGACCAAACAAGAGCATTATGGAGTAGTACAGCACCACACCGCTGTTCGGGCAACGCAAAATGAGGAGCAGCAGCTCTTGTACCACGATAAACATGATCGTTTTTTTTTTCAATATCTCTTTGGAGGGATAGCCAATGTCGCCGCCGCCGCCGCCACCAGAGACGAAAAAAAGTTACTTCGCCAAAAATGTTACCCTTTAAGATAATAAACAAACAAAAAAAACCACAGATATGGTTTTTGATGCAACAGAGCGTGGTGGATGTGACCGCCGCACCCCAGACCTAAGCACCACTCTTCGTTATTAAACGGTGATGCGAATCATCTACCTCGCATAACGTAACACACGACGACAGTTATGAGTTCTTTTGCTTCGCGAAGCGAACACGCGGTCCCACAACGCGACGGCAGCAGCAGCACCAGCAGCGGAGTGTTAATGTGGCCAAAACATTCAAACACATAGCGACGAGCTCGCGAATCGTCGCCACCACCTTGCTACGATATCTCCCTGCTCGCTGTTCGCTGCGACCCATTATCGCGCGAACCAAACCAAAACAAACGTACCAACGCACGCAGCAGCGCAACATGGCCAAGACAAGGCCTCCACCAAGCAGTCGGTGGTGGCTTTGCTCTCTTATCGTATCGAGCGGCTTTGTGGTTTGAGTCATCAAAAGCCCCCGAGGGGGGTGAAGTGCGAAGTATCGTGGCGACCGATAACGCTTCACGCAGGTATGCGATACCGGACCGTCGTGGTACCTCGGACGAGCCGGTACCTCAGTTTCAGTTGACGGTGGTCCTGGTTCGCTTCGATTCAACTGTCCGCTGCCGGCACAGTCAGTGGCGTCTGGTACGTTAAAACGAGTGAGTTGTACATGCGAAACGAACGGTGAAAGATGGACGCTCTCGACGGTGTGCCCCGGTCGGTGCTCGGTTATCCGGTCAAGACGCGAACCCAGATCGTGATGACCTTTCTCGTGCCGGTCATCTTCGAGATGCTGGTCTACATCGTGCTAACGACGGCCGACGTGCTTGTGACGATCGAACACTTTCGCAACGGTAACACCGCCTGGGGTTGGACGACACTTGCCCTTATCTGGCTGCCCTCCATCGTCTGCTTCTGTTCCATCATTTCCACACCCGAACGCTGGCCGGAAGCGATAGGGTGCGATGAGCGAACAGGTCGATTCGTGTTCAAAAATTTAGCCATACTATTGCTCTTCCCACTGGCGGCCCTCTATCGGTAAGGTTTTGTGTTTTTGTGCCAAAATTCTCTGTCCCATATGAATCATTCCACCACTATCTTCATCATCATCGCTATCAACGAGCCTCTCGCTCACACACACAACGGTTGCTTGCTATGAATTCTAGCTTCAATCGACGCATCTTTTGGAGTGTTGAGGCCCTGTTTCATGACAAAGGCTCCTACGGACGGGCACAGTCGGTGGCAAAGATACTGGAAACTTCACCCTGCGAGCTGTACCACTTCCTGCAGGCCTTCCTACAGGCTGCCCCTCAGATGTTACTCCAGTTGTACATCCTACTACGGGACGATACGTTCCGGAATTTCGACACGGTGACGGCACAGGTGATCAGTGTGGTTTTTTCCTTCCTCACGATGGCAACCATCATCACCACGTTCCAGCGCTTCGAAAGTCAAAAGATCGTCGGTCGTTGCTATCCTTGGAGTACGGTCCAGCAGACGTGCGCTCGGCGGAACCAGTTGCTCCGTACGACGAGCACCGTCGAAAGTACGCTCGCCGCCAAAACACCATCGATCGCCCCGGAAGCGGATCCGATCGTACCGAACATCATGCGTAACTTCTACTCCAAGTACGGCGTTGAAGATAACGACGACAATAATTACGATGAGGAGTCGGTCTACCGCGTACCACTGACACCGGCTAGCCAGCGCAAAACCCTCAACGTAGATGCGATCAACTTTGATCGCCAGCAATCGAAGGGATACCGCGATCCGTATGCAAACTTCACCGATGACGATAAGGTTGGTGCCGGTGTCTCCGATACGGTAGACGGTGGCAATCGGCAATCACAATCGTTACGGATTGGGCGAAGTGTAAGCTTTAAGCTGCACGATACCGAGCAAGAGCTGAAAGCAATGGCACAATATCTGCACGACGGTGACGATGGCAGTGGTGCTCTCGATAGCATTACCGAGGTGGACAGTGATGATGAGTATCTGAAACCGGACAACTTTGATGCCGTCCCGAAGCGAGCCGCTCCTCCAACGCCCGAAACAAGCAACGGTGTCTTCCAACGTATGTCCGTCTTCCGGAATATGCTGCTATACAATGCCGAAGCCTTCATCAAGGAACGCGTACCGAGACTACCGGAGAAAATGTTCGATCATGGCCAACCTGCGGCTTCGGATCAGCAGATGAACAAAGATCAGGTGGATGGTGACATCATCTCGCTACCTTCGCGCCGACAAACCATCGTCGGTCTCGAGCAGGACGATATGGTCGGCAAAGCGGTAACGTTCGTCGGTTGGGTGCTGTTCCTGCTGATGCGCATGCTGTCGCTGTCCGTGTTTTATGTGTTTTTCCCGCTCTACTTCTGGATGTTGTGCGGCAACCACTATCTGCTCATGATCGCCTGCATCGTGTATGAGGTGTGGACACACGAGAAGCTCGAACGCTACTTTTTCTACCTCTTCCTGGCCTACATGTACGTGTTTTCGCTGCTCGAATTCAAAATACGCTTCGTACACGTGCGTTGGTGGTACATCGGCTACATTGGGATCGTGCTGCTCGAGAACGTGGTCATGCTGGTGCTCTGGTTTAACTTGGGCGCGTTCGAGTCCTGGTGGTTCTACTTCCTACACCACACCATCATCGCTAGTGGGGTGCTGAGCGTGATGTGCTTCCTTTTCTATTACGCCTTCCTG
>NC_064874.1:45046902-45064402 GCF_943734745.1 Anopheles darlingi
CTTCCCAAAACTTAAGGATTCAATAGGAATGATGCTAGAGAAGTAGAGAGTATACGAAACGGTTAACATCAACTTATAGCTGTTCCTTGATGGGCTTCGTTAAATGTTTGCCATCCATGACCCAATTTCTCAGCGCTTTGCTTCGATTCTATCTTCAAAATGTCTAGACACTAAAGAACCATCGCTGATTCAAGAAACATCAAGTTTCCTGTCCCATATGAGTTAAAGGCTCCTCCGACGAGGATGATTGAGACGCTAATTTGGAAATTTGGAACACTTCTTGGCCCCGATTTTGGAACAGGCGCATTTGGTACGTGATATTCTTTTTGCATCACATTTTAATTCATCCATCTGGTCCAATAATGTACTTTGGCCATGAAATTTTATGTAATTCTTGAATCATTCGATCAGAGTTTATGCATTTTCCAGATACTTTATCATGTTTGTTATCCATATGTTGTTTCGCGAAAAACTGTTGGCTAAATTAGGTGCACTCAGTTTACTGTTGTCATTCATTTCTTAACTGAAAAAAAATATAAAAACCACACTAAAACTGCTAAAATATCTCATAAAAGATACATTAATAAATTAAAAGACTTACATTGCTGTTGAAGTTTGCTATTCATTATGTTTCTAACGTTTTTATCTCAAAGCCGATACTGTAAGCATCTTTTTTTGTTTGGCGCACGGTACATCCTTGGGATGATTTCATAAGCAATCAATGGACAGCAGCCACAATAGCACACAACACCGCTTGTCACAAAAATATCCCATTAATAATTGGTTATGAAAGCAATAAGAATTCCAAATAAAATAATCAATGCCACCATAATCACACCCTCAAGAGCACCACCCGCCGCCCACACCAAAGCAGCAGCAGCAACGGTGGCTTGTTGTATCACACCATACAACCCGCTTTCCGCAGCTGTCCGATTGCTGACTTTTCCGTGTGTGATTTCCGGCGGGCAAAGAAAGCCGGAAACTAGATCTATTCATTCATTTCCTCTTGCTCTCTCACGCTTCTCTCCAGCGATTCGTTGGACGAAGTTTACGGTAGCTGCTTGCAGCAGCGTGGCCACCACCGTCACCGCCGTTGCTGCTGGTGTGCTTCCAATGAACGTACGAACCGAAGACATTCCAGTTAAACATTCGATAATCCTTTTTGCCATTGACAATGGCTAATATTGGCTGCGGACGGACGAAGAACGTCCCTATTGGCTTTAGCGACGACTAAGGCACACGGGCCGTACCAAGCAATCTGAACCACCCGAACAGTGTTTGTGTTCCACCGTGCAGCTACTGCTACGGCTGCAACACATCACCAAAAGGTATGGGGCCGAAGGTAGGGAAGGGTTCGAGGTCGAATATCCTAGAACGACCAACATCAGCCCTAACCACGCCGCCGCGTAATCCGGAGCCAGTGCAAGGACAAAAGGCAAACGAAACCCCCGTTCGTTCGATAGTCATCACTCGGCTGGCTTGGGGAAGGGCGACGCACGGTGGCTATAGCTGCTACCAGGGGTATGGCTGAACGGGGGATGGGGGAAGTTGGTTCCTACCAAGCAGCGCCCGCACTATGCCGGAGTAATGCGACCACGTGAAGATAACAACGAACAAACTCAAAGCTGTCTCCGTTTTTCTCCTCTCCTAGGCGTTTTTGCGTCAATCCGGGGGCAGGCAGTCAGAACCCACAGTCCAGAACCCAGGCCAGGGTATCGTCCTTTCTGTTACTCCTTTATAAATCCATACGGAGACAGAAAGAGATGAGGAACAAGCAGCAAATCCACCGATGGCCTTCCGAACACAAACGTGACGTCGTGTTGCCTGGAACGGGAGAAAGAACGGAGGAGAGACCATCATAACGGCCAAATCAAACCAAAAAAAAAGGACACTCGCTACCACCCGGCATTATTGGTTCGCAGTCGCAGTCAACGGCGTCACATCGGTCTCGATTGGTTCGAGAAAACGAGTTGAGCAGCAATCGGTGGGGAGGGAGCGGGGACCGAAGCGCACATTGATTCAACTTTTTCAATAACTAATGGATTATGGTTATATTTTTTATTCAAAGACAGAAGGCAAGAAAGAGGAGCGGCGCAAACGCCACTTTGGAAAATCATATCGCGCGTAGAGCGATAACGAACGTGGAACGGACCTCCGGCACTCCTCCTCACCATCTACCTTTCTGCCTCACTAGCCGGCAAGCCAACGCCGGGACTAGGCACGTAAACTGTGCAGACCGCAACTGTTTTCACGTCGCACAACGTGCGTCGTGTGACCCCGCACCACTCTGTATCTCTTCTGGAATGTATGATTTGCGTCAGCAGTGGGCGCACGGAATCACAAATGGTTTCCCTCGCTCCGACAAACGCATTACTAACGGTTAAACGGTCCTTCAGAATGAAACAGCAGAGGAACATCTCGTATCGGTTTCGTACACCGGCACTGAAGGTCTGCGATGTACGATGAAGAAACAATCAGCAAGGAAGGAGCATCCTCCCCGGATTCGCACGTTCGGGGGCTTACACAATCGAATGGCATAGGGGGTGTACCCCGCATGACTGACGTTCTCCGATTGACCATTATCATGCACCCGGTCGGTCGGTCGGTTAGGTATGTACGTAAAGCCGGAATGCTCCCATCCCCGGAAAACCAACCCAGTGCACATCGGAGTCGAGTAGAGAACGGCGCGCATAACCACCCCGACAAGGTCACCAAGGTCTTTCCACTAACAAGAACCGTTACCATCTCCCATATGGTCGTACAGAGTGGACACAGTCGCTCGTTCGCGTTCTGTGCCGGCGAAATAAATCAGGAAACCATTCGAAGCACCGTCGACCACACGAGACGATCGAAGCAAACTCGGAGTGGAGAATCGAGCGAAAAGTCCAGTTCTAAAAGTTTCTTCGCCCCTTTTTGCACGAAACGAATGAAATAAAAAGTGTCCTCGATTGCACAACCCCTTGGGAACACCACACTGTCTTCAGTCGGATTCGCCGATCCCCCGATGGCCAACCTGGGACAAGGTTTCAAGGATGCACGCGGATTGACCGTGCATAAGGAAAATAATACATTTTTACCATCGTACTATTCTATTACAGTATTTATAGCGTGGAATGCGCTGTTCGAGTTTCCCGATTCATGTTCGTACCGCCAAAGTGCGGAACGATTGTGTCCACAAACTTTTCAAGCCAGCCCAGCAGTAATCTATCAGCGCACTCCAGTACTCAGCGATCGCTCGACACACAGAAAAGCCTCGGTTCGGCAGATATTGGGCGACATGGTCCGTAGTTGTGTGGCCGTAATCCGGATAACGGATAACATGACCAGCTCGCAGAGGATGGTCACAGTGGAACGATAACAACAACAAAAAAAATCGGTAATATCATCGTTGCGCGCGAATTCTCCGCAATGGCATGTGACTCCGGGATCCATGCCGGTTCATGCCATCCACTGAAACATCCGCCAATCGAAGCAGACACGATGCGATGATGATGGCTAGCGAAAATGTTTCGAAAATGGTGCAACCACTCGGATGAAGCCACGGAACAACAGGGAGCATCTACGCCAACATCACTCGATGTGTAGAGATCGCAACGGAACGCAGAATCTTCTAACGTCCACCAGTGCCTCGATGGCGGTCGGTGGGGCGGTGGAGTGCGGTACATATGGCATCCCGGCATCAGCATGGCAGCACAGCACATTGTTGTACGTGTGATATGACCTAAATTTTAGTGCGCTGTTTCATATTGTTTGAGGAACTAGTTAGCTTTATGGATCATGATAAAATGTTTGCCTTCGGATGGCTTTCACGTCTAGTCGGTGGACGACCATCGACCATCGGCCAGCTGCTGCTGACGTCACTATGTACTGGCAGCAGAAGAAGCCATCTCCGTCCGTCGTGGTCGTGCACGACACAGCAGATCCCCGGTCCGCGCCATCCAGAACGGCAGCGATAATCGGTAACCATTATCGATGATTTCCCGGGCGTTTTTACAGCCGTTTGCTGATTCGTTGTGTTTCCCCCCGGTTTATCATTACACTCTTGCACGGTATACAATCCGTTGCACCGTTGTGTGTGGAACATTCAATACCGGTTCGTTTGCGATAAGGTAACCCAAGGGTACATTTTAATCGGCGCGGTTTCTCGAGCGACCGTTTTGAGACCGGCGGAAACTAAATAGCCGCAATACATAGACATTTAGTTTCCATCGGGAACTATTCGGCCTTTGTGCCCAAACAGTTCCCGCCGGGCTCAAAATGTCCACCTCATATGTGTCTCAAATAGGTTCCATCGGGAACTATTCGGCCTTAGTGCCCAAACAGTTCCCGCCGGGCTCAAAATGTCCACCTCATATGTGTCTCAAATAGGTTCCATCGGGAACTATTCGGCCTTAGTGCCCAAACAGTTCCCGCCGGGCTCAAAATGTCCAGCTCGCAAAAAATATCACTTTGCGAGAACGAGAAAGCTAGAGTAAGAAAGAGTGAGAGATTCAATGCCGCAGTTGTGATCGAAAGTGGAAAAAATCACTTATTCATTGGTGAACAATTCATAGGTGAACACTTATTCGATGGCTGAACGACGCGTTTTGTTCAAGAAACATACGGGGACGTTTTATCGAAGATATAAAACTACTCTTGAGCGCATTCGAGATGGTAAGTATTTTTGTGTTGTGATAATTATGTTTTTAATGCTGATTCATTCTTCATTAATCTCTAATAGATGCAAACAGGGTTGTTAATGTGCCCGTTTCCTGCTTGAATGAGTCTCGTAAGTACCACATTTTTACCATTTGTTTACATTATTTTAAAATAGTTAACGTTATACTCTCTTTTGAATCTTCTGTATACTGTTCAGGTGTTGCTTATTATAATTCGGCTCATGGCTGTATGTGTTGTTCCGTTACGGGAGAATATTTCGAAGAAACCAGAACTGTGGTATTTCCCCCCTTCATAGGAACATTACGCACGGACATTAAACAATGTTGGAAAATAATAATATGAAAATTAATAAAAAAAAAAGTGCTCCAAAAGTACAAAACCCATGTAGTTTTGTTTTATTATTAAATATGTTATTTATTATAAAATATTTTCATAAAATGTGAAAACGATCCAAGCAGGCTATAAAATCTAAAAATAGAATAAAAACGCTCCAAGCCGGTTTTAAAACAGTGTCCAAATAGTGTCCGCCGGTCGCAATTTGTCCCACTACAGCGTCCAAATAGTTTCCGCCGGTCGCAATTTGTCCCACTACAGCGTCCAAATTGATGCCCATCGAGAGGGACAATCCGCGGATTGTGCTGCGGCCGAATAGGTGCTACGGACGCAAAAATATATGGAAAATTTGCTTGATATTTTGGGATTGGGCACCTCTTTGGGCATCAGACAATCCGCGGATTGGGCATCAATACGGTCTCTCTTTCCTCGTTGGGAAGGGTTTTCTCTTGCTTCAGTATCGACCAGGACCAGTATCGACCATCATATGAATCCGCGTGCAAGGACCCAGAACGGAAGAATCATACTCTCGACACATAAATGGGGTTTGCGCCAAACCTGGTAGCCATATCGTTGGGGTCTCGCTGAGGCTTCACGTGGTGATAGGCAAACATCGGAAAAGCCATTTGGCCAACATTTCAAACCACCGGGAACACTTAATTTGGCTCACCACGCGGCCAACCATATCATACGCATTGCGTGCGAGACGTTGATGCGCCTCCGATGCGTCGCACATTGTCGAAGCAAGAAAATCCGCCCGTAATGGGTAGGATTTCTTCTAATGCTGCCCCACGCCTTCTTAGCGCGGTTTGTTGTTCCTTCGTGTGAGGGAAGACGACCCCAACAGCTTAGTATGGCGCCAGACCATAGGCGAAAGAGGACCCTGGGTGGTGGTGTCTTAATGAAGTTTGTCCAAATATTGACCATCTCCGTCCGTCTTCGGTGTCGTGTCGATGGTAACAGTGCAGTGCGGTGGGCTTCGGCCACTTGGCAATCACCAGATTTGCACATGCCCTCCACCTCACCTCGCCTACTAGGATGCTCTTTCGTTCCGGAAGACGACAGAAACCCGTGTGTGTGCGTACGATGTGTGTGAGCGCATCCGAGATAAGGAGCACTAGTGGCATCACCGGATAGGGAGGGGGGTCCTGACGATCTGCCATCTCCGGACAATGAGTCGTTAAATTGACCAATCGAGTGACAATGATGAAGACCATCGTTTAGTTTCGTGGTTGTTTGACGGAAGCACCGCATCCCCTCTGTTGGCCATCATTTCGTTCCGTGGCAGTAATATTATCTTTCGCTCGCTTCCGTTCCTCCCTTTGGGAATTACGTAGGAATGTAAGCTGTTGTCTAATGCTGGGAACAGCGAGTGGTGAAAACATTACAAGCCATCTACGCGAACCAACAGCAACACACGCCATACCCTCTTGCATTTCCGTTTATCACCAATTATAACTATCCTTTTCACAATTTCATTTCCCATCGGCATCAGAAGCGGCAAGCAGATATTACAAGGCCTGTCCTAAAAGAAATAAAATTGAAATAACATTTGCAAAATTTTGTTTAACTTTGGAAACTGTTTTACCAAACATTGAAGGGTTCGAATTTCCACGGCACTCGTACCGGCCATTTTCTTTGCCATTTCCAAATTGTCGACAAGGCACTTCACCTTAACTTAAAATTGATCTTCAAATCACTTGCGGAACTTTTTCTGATCAATAGTTTGAAGAAAACTTTCTAGAAAACCGTCACAGACCAACACACTCATCGACGCTTGCTTGTATTGTACGATCGCGAGTTCTATGCTGTGGCGCAAGGAGGTGGGGCAGCTAATTTTTTAACGCGCCTTTGTTCCGTACTTCCTGGAAGCCATTTTGCGCCCTCTCTTGAAACCGCCACCGCGCACACTTTCACGTTCATTCTTGTGTCCGCCGCTGATCGCGAAAGGTTCTGCAAATCGAGCACGTTTTCTGCACGGAGTGTTTTATATCGTAAAACTATCTTACTCAAAGTGTGAAAATGCCTAAAGAAAAGAGAATTAAAACACGAAAACAGAAAATCGACATCGACAAGAAAAAGGATGAAAAACAGCCGGAAACGAATGGCGAAACGGTCGATCCCAAATCATCCGGTTCGGCCTCGATCGATGAACTCCGCAGGCACGTGAACCGCTACCACTGTTCCGAGGCGCAAGTGGCAAGTCTGCTGAAGCTGTTGGTTCCCTACATACCGGATTTGCAGAAGGAAAATCCGAAGGATTTCCGTAAGAACACCAAGGTTGTGAAAACCAAGAAGAGTGATGAGTAAGGTAAGTGATCGCGCGGTGCTTGTTAATTAGGATATTTTGTCTTCTTAACTTTGGAATCCTTCCAAATGCATTAATGAGTTTTTTTTCTCTCTTGGTGGTTGACCGGGAAAAGATCATCGCCGACGTGACGCATGCGCCGTACATCCGGAACCCAACAGGACAACGGATCATCAACCACAAGAAGCCATAACCTCAATCACCAGTTCGAAAGCAGCCGTTTGCCGGTTCTTCAAAAGCAACATCCAGTATCATACAACATACATTGTTACCATTCCCACCAGAGTTACGGTTATCTGTTGATGTCTCACTCTTCAATAAAGTTCAGCATGTCGTCAGAGTAATGCTTGATGTTACTATTTTCCCTTTCGGCACCCCGAAAGAAACGTTGGTAGCAGCGTGTCTTAAAGGTTTAACGGAACGCAAAAGAAAAACAGGTTAGATCGATTGGTATTCTATTACTTTATCTCTCAAGACATGGTTCAAAATCGGATTGTTTAGTTACAAACGTTACATCTTATGCTAGCCACGACCCGCCCGCCGCTTCGTCGGCACCCGGTCCCGCTTCATCCGGAACATCCACGGCACCCACAGTGGACACATTCCACGACTCGTCCTTCTTCCAGCTTCGATTTAGGGACTCGGCAGATGCAGTTCGTACCAAAGTTCGTATCCCTCGTCTGTATACACCGAAGACAGCACAGATTCTCGTACCCGGACTTTTTCCATTTCGCTATCAGGTTGCTGTCCGCGATCTTTTCCTTCAGACAGTAATCGTACAGCTCCCGGCTGATGGCTTTCCGGCGGTAGAACAGGTCGTAGATGTAGCGCGACTTCTGATGGTGGATCTTGAATATTGGCCACAGTGATTCCGTAATTCGTTTTCCTTCGTGTGGTTCCGTCTCGGCTGGAATTAGGGACACAACACGGTTAGCCTACCCGAGATAAACGCGGGAATGTAGAAACTTTACCTTCACGCATCTTTTGCTCCAACTCTTCCAATGTAGGCTCAATGAGTTCCCATCCTTCTGGCGGTCGTTTGCGGCTCCTTCTTACCTTGGGCATTTTATTTAACGCGAATAAAAACGAATAAAACTGTGAAATGCAGGAGGACGCGCGATGTGCAGGTTTTCAAGGCAAGCCGTAAACAAGTTGCTTGAATCAATGATTGCTGCGCTTTCTTTTCTATCACTGTTGCTAAATTTCTCACTATGCTGCTCACGACTTTTGCGGTTCTGTCCACGACGACATATGTGTGTGTGTGTGGTGGCGGGTGCAAGTGTTTTCAAAAAGTGTGCTCCGTTCCGCGTGCTCTGAAAAACTCAATGTCATAGTGGCCAAAATGACCGATAAAACACAAAAGAAATCCGCGACCGTCGTCGACCTTACCGAGGGCGATGATGCGACCGTCTGTTCGGAAATGCGGTCACCAACAACGATGAGTAACGGCAGCACGGTTCAAGAGTATTGCGAGGTAAGTGCGCAGTTCGTTCACTCTGTCCGCATGTGGGTCGTCCGGCCGCCGGCGCAGCTGAGAGACGGCCACGAATAAACATACACTCTTTCTGTTGTGTGTTGCTCAATTTACCACACTTTGTAGGCAGGACAAAAGGTTCTGATGGAGGGGATGCAGGCGTGCAATGCAATGCCGTCGGGCAAGTCGCGCGATCTCTACTCGTCCCACTCGAAGTTTATCGAAATCATGGACAGTCACGCCGATAACGTGCTGGGTATAATATCGGGCATACTGCAAATGCAGGGAATCAAAGGACACATTGAGTTGTAAGTAAACGGACGCGAAAATTGGCTGCTCCTGCGTCGTCACATAGTAAGCTTACGGAATGGATCGCTATTTTCGTCATTTCTTTCGCAGACGAGATCCGGAAGAGCAGCTGGAAATGCTGCAAGAGTTCAACGACAACATGCTAGAACGGATACACAGCAATCTGGATGAGATGGCGGGTGTGAAGAAAAAGGTGCCCACGGTGTTGGTGGAGCACGAAGTGCAAATAGCTCCCGAACCACGGTATCGTTTGAGTGGCGCTTGGAATCAGCAAAACAGCAGCAGCAGCACTTCGTCGCCGCTCAAAGCAACCCTCATCACCGGTACGAACATAGCTCGGCCACAGGTCAACTTTAAAACCCCGATCGACAACTCGATCGTGAACCCATTCGTGCCTCGCATTCGAGACAAACCGAACTCGCTGAAACCATTGGCCGTACTGCCGGAGTATGACGACGGCGGAAACATCGTAAGCTATCTGCATCCGTACGAGTTCGAACTGGATCGATTCCAACCGGCGAAGGACGTGTTCGTGACGGTTACACCCCAGGAACCGCTGCCACTCGACACTACCGAGCTGGTGTTTATCGATCGTGAATCGCAACTGTCGGCTTTACTGAGCGACCTAAAGGCTGCCCCACAAATCGCGATTGATCTGGAGCATCATTCCTATCGCACGTTTCAAGGTTTTACCTGCTTAATGCAGCTGTCTACACGCAAGAAGGATTACATCGTCGATACGCTAGCGTTGCGCGATGAGCTGCACGTGCTGAATGAAGTGTTTACTGACCCGCGGAAGCTGAAGGTACTGCACGGTGCGATCAGTGACATCGAATGGCTGCAGCGCGACCTTGGCCTCTATCTGGTGAACATGTTCGACACTGGCGAAGCAGCACGCGTCTTGCAGTTCTCTCGTATCGGGCTTCAGTTTCTGTTGAAGCACTACTGCAACATTGAAACGGATAAAGCTTACCAGCTAGCCGATTGGCGAATGCGCCCACTGCCGCCTGCCTTCATCGAGTACGCCCGTAAGGATACGCACTACCTCCTGTACATCTACGATCGCATACGGAACGATCTGCTCGAGAAGGGTGGCGATAGTTTGCTGCAAACCGTGTACGACAAGTCGACCTTTCTGTGCAAGCAGCGCTATCAGAAACCGATCGTGAATGAGGATAGCATCATGAATATTTACCGTCGCTCGCGGTATGTCTTCGATCATCGGCAGATGTACGCGCTGCGCGAGATACTGTACTGGCGCGACAAGATTGCGCGCCAAGAAGACGAATCGCCGGGTTATGTACTGCCCCAGCACATGGCCCTTGATATTGCGTCCAAGTTGCCACGTGAAATGCAGGGCATCCTGGCATGCTGTACGCCCGTGCCATCTCTCGTAAGACAGAATCTTCACGCATTGCATCAGATCATGCAAAAGGCCCGGGAACTACCGGCTGTGGCCACGAGCCAGTCGGTAACGATTGAACAGCGGGCAGACAATCGGTACAAAATGCAAACCATGTACGACATCAGTAATCCACTGATCTGTCCCCATGACGACGCCGGTTACCAGGCACACGGTACGGAGGGAGCGAACCTGCCAACTCTACTCGGTGATTTAGCTAGCAGTTTCAATCGTTATGCGTCGGTTGGTGGCGCACCGGCTACTGTGCATCTCATGAAACGTACTCCAGATATGGCAGTACTGGAAGCAGCCAAAATTGTAAGTATCCCGGACAGTGGTATCGACAGAATGTACGGTGTTTCGTGATTTATTTAAACAAATTGTTCCATTTTGCAGCGACCACTAACTTCTAACGGTCACATAGGGCTGAGCAAGAACGATATTGGCGAGGAACGATATACTAAATTGATTGCCCTACGCTACAACAAGACGGTAAGTAAAACACCCTTACGACAACAAGCGATGTATTTTTAACCATTTACGTCACATGCACCCTTGTAGCCGATGAATGCGCAGCCGATAAAACTAGAGCTGGATGAAAGTCTCAGCTACGAACAGAAACGATTTAATACACCGTACGAACGTTATCTGGAAACGTGCCGTCTGCGCCGTCTCAAGGAGCTTAAAGAACAGGAAGAAAATCGTAAAAGGTTCCCACTGGCCGCGTCCAAGCTTCCCGTACAACAGGTGGCGGTTGTAGAATCGGGTCATAGTGAAATCAACACACAAAGCAACGAACCAGAGGCAGCGGCAGCAGCAAGCCCACCAAAGGAAGCCGCGATACCGAGCAAATTGGCCAAAAAGATGAGAAAGTTGGCGGCCGCAAAGGAACGGGCAAAGATGACGCAGAAGCAGCTTAAGCGACGCGAGGACACAAAAGAGCGCCAAGCGGCAGCAAAGGCTGAGAAGTATTGCTTTAACGGGACCACTCAAATGACTCCCGAACCGAAGCAAAAGATGCCCAGAACGTCGTTCCCTCTTGCGATCGACGTCAGCAGCGGTGGCAACAACGGATCGGACGGGGTGGGGGTGGTGGTAAAGGAAGAAGCAGCCGCACCAAGCCAACCGCCTCGCATGGAACCGTTCCAAGATCCATTGAAGGTTCCAAAGAACGATCACGACGATGAGGAAATCTGGGGTCGGAAAAAGCCGAAAAACAAAAAGGCAAGGCAGCGTATGCGACAGGAAGCATGGGCGGCCAAACAAGGAATCATGGTGCCGAGTAGTTCTGGGGTTGGCACGAGCCAATCTTCCAATAAGCCCGTACCGATCAATTACAGCAATGTTGATTACACTCGTTTCAAGGGTGGCTCGATACCATTGGCACCGGCACGCAAAGGCAAACGGGGATTCGCAGGAGGATTTTCGCTTAACGTTATGCAGCCAGACGGTACCGCAAGCATCGCCGAGGTACCACGGAACCTACATCCCAATAGCCGGATGGCGAAAGGAATTAAGCGCACGCAAAATCTGTTCAATATGAGCAGTACCAATCCGAAGCGGAAGTAGAGGCGTATCGTAGCGGAAGGGCAACGAAGATGAATAAAATTTAATTTGCATTATTCATGTTTTCATAGTTCTTGTTTTGGATTTGTGGAAGTGTACAGTAGGTAAATTTTGCGACTCAACTCAGGCCCTATCTTTCGTGCAGTTGTGGCAATCGGACCACCGGCTCGGCGAATCGCGATCGAAGCGAGAAGGTTCGGTGCATGCTGTTCACCGGCAACGCGAAATGCTTCCATCAGTGCGTTTAATGTCGGATAGACACTGAGGATGGCTTCGGCGATCTCGAGGGTTACGGATGGTATCTTTATGAGCTGCGCTTGGAACAATTGCTGCAAACCTGCCAATCCTTCAACTCGCACGCATCCCTTTTTCTCATTGCCAAAGTATTGTCCCTGGTCAGCGCCACCGTACCGCTCTTCCTGTTGCTGTTTGTAGGGTCGTTCGGCGATGCTTCGCGCCAGTTGAGCCACGAATGTTCCCACCTGTTCATCCGTTTCCAGCAGCTGATGCGATATGTCCTCGTAGAGTTGGAGTTCGGTGAGCGCTTGCTCAGTCTGCCGGCGGCCAACGCATCCACGGTGTTCCCGGCAGTAGCTTACCAAACCAAAGACCAGCAAACTCAACCGTCTGTCCAGTTTGTCTCCAAATGGTCCGGCCTCCAGGAGTCCTTGCTTTACTGATCGAATGATGGCCAGAAGCTGGTGGTTTTGTACGTAGGTAACGAAGTTTGCGCCATCGAGCAGCAGTACGGCGTACGGTTCGTCTACACGTGTGTCCGATACGGTGCCGGTGACGGTTACTTTGGTCGGAACGGTGCGATAGAAGGTAACGGTCGATGGGCTCGATTGCTGGTGCAGCTCATACTTGCAGCCCAGTTCGGTGAGCTTCGGCAGCACCTGGGCACCGTGCGGTTCTCGCAGGAAAGCCGGATCAATGACGACATGCAGGAAACGATTACAGTGTCCCGGTTTCTGGTTTCGCTGGTCTTCGATGTACGCTAACCGTTTCAGTCGATCCGGATTCGATTGAGTGGACATCGTATCATCGGACAAACAAATATATTACTTGGGTTTACGACAGTACTAGCATTGGTAAGGTAATATTTAAGGTAAGGCACAGATTCACAATTCCTCGAAGTTCCGTTTCGCGCCTTATTCAATTTTTGTTTGTAAACAAATGGAGCGCCAGCTTTCGGTGTGTTCCGGAACCAACCGGGACCGAGATTAGCTGCCTTTGAATTCTTGGAATTCAGTAAATCAGAAAAAAAATTATATGAGTAATTAAAATCAGTCTCAATATGGAACAGTTCTGCAAATATGGAAGGACTTCCCGTGTGCTCTTTCTGCGGCGTCATGGCAAATAGTAAGCTGTGACCTGATTGCGTTGTTCATGCTTTTTTACCCGCAAATAACAGAATGCCAGTAACTTTGGAAGTTTTTTAAAGTTTTGGATCAAATATTAAGTATCTTGTGAACAAATTGATGTGCAAGTGCTTCGTTTTGTACATTTAAGTATTGTTCTGATTTTTTTAAAAATCAAGTAACCATTTCTTTACAACACCGCTTTAGCAAAGGCCACGTGTTTGTATAATGAAAATTGGGAAGATTTTACTACTAAATCATCTGGGTATAAAAAGAAGTGCAGTGGTTTCAACCTCGTTCTTCTCAGTTGCATAACAATTTACAAATGCTTTTCTCTACCTTTGCAACGAATTTAAAATGGTTTATTGTTTTCATCATGATCTCGCAAAACCTTTCATCAAAAAGAATTTGAGAGAACAAACTAAAACGTGTTTCAAGTGTAAATGACCTTGCACAGGTTTTTTTTCATTCATTCAGACGACAATGCACCACGAGATTTGTGGGTACACGAAACGAGAAGAATGTAATCAAAACAAAAACTCCCAATCTGAGCGACATAGAAGAAAAGAAGCAGAGAGAACGGAAAAGAAGCTGCTATAGCGCCTGTTATCACTGAGGGGCCGGGATTATTCTCTCTCGTATGCGCACGCAGGAGAGAGAGAGAGAGAGAGAGAGAGAGAGAGAGAAAGAGAGAGAGAAAGAGAGCGAGAGAGAGCGCGAGGAAAATCAACGCATTTTCTAATGCTAAAATGGCGCCGTCGCGGTCGTCGTCGTCGTGGTGGTAGGGTCAACTTCCTCGAGGATTTCCCATAGTTCACGAGCGCGGAGCGCGGACCGATAATTTCAGAGAATTGTCGACCATGGCCGTGTGAGGAGGGTCGTCGTCGTCGTCGTCCGGTACACACGCACGCCAGAAGCGCCGCCAACACACAAGTGGGAGAGCTCCAGCGGAGGAGTCGTCGCGTCGCTTTAAAGGTTTGAACCTTAGTAGTGTGTGGTGTGTGATTGTGCAATAAATGCAAATGCTGCGATGGTGACGCCGTGTGTGGTCCCAGGGCGGTAGCAGCCGTCTCGCGATGTGCGCTCGTGCAATTGCATCTTGTTGCTTGGTGATCTGTGGGAGGGCCCGTGTCTAGGGAGTAGTTGGTAGAGACCCCCTTCAGTAGTAGGCCTCGCCATCGTCGTCGTCGTCGCGCGTGGTGATGTGCGGCTCCATGACGTGCTCGGTGTGCTCTAACCTCATTCCGTATTGACGCCGCACAGTGTGTGTGTGTATGTGTGTTTGTGTATGTGTGCGCCGTGAGGGCCTCCCCGCGCGGCCAAACCCCATAATCCCGAAGTCATCGAACGCGATGGACCAGGCACACTATACTATTGGGGTCGAAAACGTTTCGTGATCGATAAAATGAAGCACCCAAATCGGTGCTGGCGGGGTGTGTCCGCCACACTGCCACCCCGGTCAGGGGGGTGGGGAGGGAGGGAAGGTTGTGCAAACAAAGGGAAGCGACGGCAGCATGCACATTGGTGACATTTCGTAATCGTAATCGTCGTGGTGTGTCTCTCTCGTCGCAGTAGTAGTTAGGGTTCTTCGGATGTGTTCGCCGAGGGGTCGCGTTTTGAGCCAGTGCCATCGCACTAACTCGACGACGACGACGACAACGACGATCCGACTCACCGAAGGGGGCGTAAAGCATTTACATCAGCAGCCATTCCACCCACCAACCCACCAACCCACCCATCGTTCACCGCCCCCTTCGACCACGGGATGCGATGATGCGGTTTGTTTGGAAGAGGAGCGGAACGAAGAAGGGCCACCATCCTCTCCTCCTTGCGGCGGACAACGCGTGCTCTCGTTGTGTGTGTGTGCAGGGTTCTAGGTGTATGTGTGCACGCGCAAAGGAGGAGGTTCCTATGATTCAGCCCACTACCGAGTGCGGTTGCCCCCGGCGGCGGCAGTAGAGGGTGTCATCGCTGCAAATACGACGGGACGAACGGAGGGGACGGACCACGTTTTCGGGTGTACCAGGAGGTGCTAGAGGGGGAGGTTGGCAGGCGCATGAGATTAACAGATCTCACCTTCTCGCTCTCTCGCTCTCTCTCGGGCTCGCAATTCTCGGGGTCGTCGCGCGCAGTAATCGTAGTAGCAGTAGCAGCAGAAGTAGAAAAAGAAGGGAAACAGAACACAACAGCAGCAAGTGTATGTGCGTGTGTATGTGTGCAGTATTGCTGAGAGGATGAGCTCGATGGGACGACGGCTACGCTTAGTGGCACCGGAGGGATGTTGAACCTTTGACCCCAGGGAGAGTCCACTGCGCGAGGACGACGACGACGACGACGACGACGAGTGACGAGCGACGCGATGGCGCAAAACCCCCCGGGGGGTGACGGTGGATTGCCTCTTTGTGCAGCGGATTACCCGAGTTTGTGTGTGTGTGTGTGTGTGTGTGTGTGTGTGTGTGCGCTTGAGTCCCTATCTCATTCGCGTCGTCCCCTATTTGGGTCTTCTTTACCCTCACTCCCCCACCAACATCAGCCCTCCACTCCACTTCGCTAGTAGAGGTGCTTGGCGGGGCGCGCAGTCGAACTGATGGCAGGACGACAAACATGTCGTCTCAATTTACACCACTGGTGACTTATTGATTTCTGTTCCGTCTGTCCGTTCGTTCGTTCGTTTGTGCGCCACCCGAGACCCCCACCGTCCTTGGACCTCCTTGGTGTGGCAGTGTGCGATTTGGGGTGGTGCGTTTCGGACTTGCCAACCCCTTTTGCACGTGTGTTAGGTGTGTAGTGTGTTAATTGGCAGATCGTGCACTCGTAGGTCCCCCTCCATGGCAACGTCGATGATGATAATGATGATGCCGATGATGGCGACGATGATGCAGAGATGGTTATGATAATTTGAGTGTTACCATTTTCCCCCCGTTTCCGTGTTTTTTTTTTCATCCCTTCCAAACGTGTAGGTGTCTCTCGCAGTGTGTGTACTATGCTGGGACACGCTGGACACTAGAGACCCACCACCAGTCCGGTTCCAGTCAACTCCCGTACCGGGATATCTGCAGCAGCAGAGGCAATCCTAGTAGTGGTCGATAGAGTGCAACGTGCATATGCAGCAGGCGGCAAACCCATCATAGGCAACCATGAGTAGTAATGCTGCAGCGGGGTTAACGCAGCAGTTCTGCGTTCGATGGAACAGCCATCTAGGCAGTCTGGGAGCGGCCTTTCCACAGGTATGTATTTGCTTCTGTCGTCAGTGTATTTGCGGGTCTGTGAAGAGGCGGAGGTCCCTTAATTAAATGCGCACTCCATCGCTGCTATCAATCACATTCGCTTGGTAACCAGGAGGCGACCCCAAACGAATAACGTAAAACACCCCCTCCGGGGTCCCGACCGCCTACTAGGGATGCTGCGACGCCATCGTATCAACGGGTGTCGTTTTCAGCGAGGGTCGATTGGGCGGGATATACACACACAGTAAGGTTGTATGTGCGCAGTTACATCGCGGCTATCCGAGCAGCAACCCTCCTCTGGCGGCACTCGTTGAAGGAGGGTTGCCTGGCATGTTTTCCTGACGATGATTCCCTCAAAGAAGAAGGGTCCTAACCCTCCCAGCCGCCCACCTCCTCCTGTGTTACGTGTACACTTGGGTGGCTTCTTCTACGTTCGCCCAATATTTGTCTTTGTGTTTGGATGATTCTCTTTCGCTCTCTCTCGTTTGTCTCTTTGATGATTGGTGCGTCGTGTGGTTGTTGTCGACGACGCAGTGGTTGCTATCACCATCATCATCATCATCATCGGGTCGTGTCTCACTACTCATCACGCGGCAGTGAGAAGCTGTACGTATATATCCGAGAGACGCGCACGTTGGGTTGTCAATGGTAACAACATCGACCTCGGCCCCCTTCCTCACACCCGACGATATAGTGGGGCGTATTGTATTGTACGCACGCAGCATCATGTTTTGGCCTTGTTGCGTGCTTCTGGTGCGGTCCAGTGCGTGGCTCATCTTCGTTTTCGTTTTTGTTTTAGGTTTTTTACTTGTCCACAACACATGTTACGCAGACGAAAACGGCATATAGTAGGCTGCGAAA
>NC_064874.1:45069402-45071902 GCF_943734745.1 Anopheles darlingi
GTTCAATCAGCTCTTCAATGCTTCCGGGGCTCCACCGCCCATCTCCTTTACACTGCGCAATCCACGAGGCAACCAACCGCGATCGTACAACACGGAAGCCCTGTGGGCGGCCCTAATGGATGTGAAGGCGGGTGAGAGTATCTATAGGTAAGTCACGAGCTCTATCACACACACACACCGGTAGCGAGAGAGTGAAAGTAACTCAATTATCGTTTTGTAGAGCTTCACAAATGCACAAAGTTCCTCGGAAAACGCTGCGCAACTGGATGAAGCGCTGGGACATTAAGTCGGCCTATCCGATGCCGAGGCAGCTGAAGGAAGCGGCGGAGAAGAAGCGCATCATCAAGGAACTGACCACCCAGATTCAATAGCATCAGCAGGAGCAGCATCAGCAGCAGCAGCAGCAGCAGCTACTGACTGGGCTGCCAGTGACAGCATCGCCAAGTTGCCAACCCGATCCAACGCTCCACCAGCAGTTGATCGTCACTTCCGCCCCAACCACTATCACCCTGCCCTTTGCCACCACCCAACACTTTGCAAACGCCTCGATCTTCACCACGTCGACCTCAGAGCCGGGAGTGGCCACAGTACCAGAGGCAGCCACCGTAGTTGCAGCTAGTGCAGCTGCAACCGTAACGCCAGTCACCGTGCTGGCCAATTCCATACCAATGCTGTGGGGTATCTAGGTGTCGATGCGATGTATGGGAACCTTACTTCTCGCGGAATTCGAATCGAATTAGTTTTACTTTAGTCTTCTCTTTTATTTATAATTCTCACATCATTATCGGATAGCCCCATCGGAGCCAACTACACAAAAACATGAAGCCAAGGAATATAGTCAGCAGGATAAGTGTTTAATAAGTAAAAACAAAAAGTATATTTAGATTTATATATATACATCTATATATATACATACATTTAGATGTTTGGATTTAGCTGCGAAATGGGGGAATGTTTCGCGAAAGGATAACATAGATGCCAACTTAGTAGATACGATGGACGCAAGTCGAAGGTAGAGGGGAGGGGGTTGGGTGGGGGTAGGAAGAGCTCTTAACAAGTGAAGAAGAACAAGAAGAAAAAGAATACATTATTTTACAACGGAACCCATAGACTAGTGAACAGTAACGACAAACAGGTAGCGAGGTAGAAACGGCAAAGGCCGATACACAATACACAGGTTAAATGACGTGAATGGTCGAACATGTTTTCCCCCTGGATCCTTTGGAAAGTATTGATAAAACGCCACTTCCTTCTCCATATGCACTCCATAATAATTCCTAGTTTTTCAATGGACCAAAAAGCCCAGTTCTAGAATTCCCAAATATTAGTAACACCGTGTGTGTACCCTCTTTGATCGCTAAGTGAGAATCTGCGTTCAAATCGTAGTTTAGTCTTAGTTTCTGCCGTTAAAGCACTACCTCCTACTCGTACTCTTAATTTCCCAGTAGTGCTGTTTATAGTCAAACCGCGGCACAGCCAAATAGCGCCAAAAGAGAGATAGAGAGAGAGAGAGAAAGATAGAAGGAAACAAACAAAAAGCCAAACAGTGTCGCGCTGCATAAGTTTAGAAGCTTTAAGTGTTTCCAGAGAATTCTCCAAACATAGTCCAAATAATGAGTTAAGTTCTTTCTTCCTTTTTGTATGAAAAAGTGGAGGAGTGGGGAGGGGGAGGGATATGCAAAATCACGAATCTTTCTAGTCAGCGTCTGTTTCATAAGCAGCCATGCATTAGATGTAAAGTTTTGTTTCCTTTTTCAGGTTTAAGTGAATGTCTGTGTCTGTGCTTACGATCGTAGTACACTTTATTATTTCGTTTTTAAGTTCGTTAGCAGAAAACAAGCTGCAATACTAGTAATATGTTCGATGAGCCATAATGAACCGGGGCGGCGGGGCGGGGGGGAATAAGTATCTTGTGCGAAGCGCCATTAATTGTCCGTCACATTTCCCGGTGGCGCCGTTTAGTTGCTTTAGTTCCTTTGGAAATCATAGTCTCACATTCTTCCTTTGCGCGTAAGTTTTTCAATGTAAAATTAGGACACGACGAACAAGGGAACGCAGGTTCGGTTATCTTCCACGTTTTTCTTCTCGTCGTAGTGTCGTCTCTTCCGTACTTAATATTAATGTGCCGAAAGGAGGAGTACTGTAAATAAACGTATAACTCTGCCCCATGTGCTAAATCGTGAAACTGAGAAAAACGATGTTGAAATCACTAGAAAAACGTTTTGTAATATGAAGTTCATTATGCAGCCAAATTGATAAAACTTTCACAAAAGCACTTCACAATGTACAAAATTCTATCACAATCTATTTTTTCGGAAGTCACTTAGAATTTGTTCCAGAACGGTCACAGCTTGCTATTGGACGTCATATATTTTGGAACTTGTTTCAACCATATCTATGGAACCATACATCCTATCGGGATTGTATTCAGTTTTGTTCTTATATGCCATTAAACCTACCGTTTGGCTATAGTTAACACTATAGTTAAAACCGCCCGGCA
>NC_064874.1:45079402-45084402 GCF_943734745.1 Anopheles darlingi
CGTCTTTTCGAAAGCTCACAAGGATAGGGGTATCTGCTTCTCGTTTAGGAAAGTTCTGCCGAACGTTTCGTAGCCTTTTCGACCGCATTCATAACAGTTCCGCGCATCGATCCCTGCTCCAGCGCATGTACACCGTGGATGGTGGCACCACCTGGTGAGCATACTTCGTCCTTTAGTACGGCTGGGTGTTTACCGGTAGCCAGTACCGTCTTCGCGGCACCCATGACCGTTTGCGCTGCCAGCTGAAGAGCCATGGCACGTGGAATACCCTGCTTAACGCCTCCATCGGCTAGTGCTTCGATGAACTCGTACACATACGCGGGACCACAACCGGCCAACCCGGTAACGGCATTGATTTGGCTCTCCTGTACTTCGAAAGCGAGTCCAAGCGAACCGAGCATGATCTTCAGTGAGTTGTACAGTTCGAGCACAACGTCAGACATCTCTTTACTAGCGGTGCAGTACACGGTACATCCGAGCCCGACCTGCATCGGTGTATTCGGCATTGTGCGAACGATTGTTGTGGTCCCCAGAGCAGAGAAACTCGAATACAACCGTTCCAACGTGATACCGGCCAGAATCGATACGATTATTTTGTCCGTACAGTCTATCTTTTGCCAATGCTGCGCGTAGGTATAGATCGGTTTGGAAACCGTCGCTAGCATCTGTGGTTTGATGCACAGAAAAATGATATTGCACTGCTTCATCAGTGCGATGTTATCCGTTCCCAGATGCGTCACTCCGAGCGGGGTCCAACGTTCTGTAAGGTTCTCAACCTTCGTTGCTGTAACTTGGATTTGGCCGGGTTGTAGGATACCTGAGAGGGGGTGAAAGAAGAGTGTATAAGCATCAGCATCACTTGAATGTCCTTCGCCGCAGAGGAAGGACGGTTATTGCGCACCATTTTTCAGCAATCCAGATGCGATGGCATATGCCATGTTACCACCGCCAATGAATCCGACCGTCAAACCGGACAGACTGCTTTCGTTAGACATGGTTTATGTGGTCTTCCGTTCCGGCCTGTAAAGGATACCTTTCGACTCACCCACGGCACGTGTCGAGAGAAGTGGATATAAAAAGAATTTACTCAATTTGTTGCGTCGTTGCGTCGCGTGTAAACAATCCGATTGTCCCGTATCTCGTCGTTATCTAATCACGATGCGCTTCCTTTTTGCCACCAGAACGCGCTTTGTCGGTGACAGCGGCCATGTGTTTACGCTGTTTGTTGGTTTTGTTGGTTTTGCACAAAGGACGAGCACTAATGAAATTGTTGGTCAAAACTACATCACTAGAATTTGCTGTTTTATGCCGAAATGAAAATATGCAGTGCAATTTATCACCGTAATCATTCATATCTCTCATAATCTTGGAAAAATGTTGTACAAACCAATACGCATTGATGGCTGTTCAACATCCAAGTAACCTTGGCGCCCATCAGTTACTACGAGCGTGGCGGCAATACTCGAAATGGCGCCGAGCCGCTTTTCTTCCATTCCAGAGGACCGTGAAATACATCGGGTGGTATCGTGTACGCAGATCGATGACCTGCGCACCATTTTCGCTGCACGTAATGGCCGGCTTAAGCGAGAGGAATTGCGGAAGGTTCTAGCGGCCATCGGTTTACAGTACACCGACGAGCAGTATCGAGCGCTGTTTCTGCAGATCAACACTGATCACGACGAATTCTGCCAGTGGGATGAACTACTTAGCTATCTGATCCTGGGCTTCCAGGACGACGATCCGTTGGCCGTGAAGCAGTCACTGGATCCTCCAATCGGCGAAGAGATCGCACTGAAACTCAGCCGTCAGGTGTATACGATCGCGAGGATAGATTTTTGCCCGATGGTTTACTACGTGAGTAGTAGCCTCTCCCCACAGCGTACGTAGTAGGCAGATGATCAACTTCCAATTTTTCTTTTCAATCACAGGATGGAAGTATTAGCTGGTCACAAGGACACTGGATAACGACCTCGCGGGAAGGTGTCATCAATTTCTGGACCAAAGAGTGGAAGTCGTCGCTAAGGGCTCGATCCAAGCCGTCGCGTTTGAAACGCTCCAAAACCTGGCTACTAGATGCGATCCCCCTGCCCGATCAGCGATCATTCTGTGTCGCAAGTTTAGAGTCTGAACTGCGGTTCTATGACGTCGTAGCTGGATCGTTCATACTGAAGACGGTAATCGAGCAGCTACCGCATCCAATCAGTGCCCTTGACTACCGGTACGAGCGTGGCCAGCCTAGTCGGCTGCTCTTGGGTGATTGTGAAGGCCACGTCACAATGCTGGAGTTCTACCCCGATCGTAAAGTGGTCAACACTGGGGAATCCTTTTCGATCGTAACCTGGGTCAGCTGGAAGGATGTGATCAGTGGACGCTATCCACCACTGGAAGGAACCGAGTATGGTCAACTGCTGGTAGATCAAGTGCGCATGGTTCGCTATGTCCCGAAGCTTGCTAGTCTTATTGCAGCCTCGGAGGAGAACCCACTCACGAGACGGAGCGGATTGAACAAACCGTCCGGTGGTTCACTTCCTACGATGGTGCTACAATCGCTGGAAGACCGTAGCTCAAGAGTGTCGTACCATGTGCCACGCGGTGTCACTTGCTTTGCGTTCGAACCCGTCACCGAGCTGCTGGTGTCCGGTGGTCCGGACTGTGATCTGAGATTGTGGGATATCCGACGACCAGAGAAACCGTCGGCGGTACTGAGTGGTCATACGGCAAGCATCGTGTTCCTGTTCGTGCAGGATGCTGGAGAGAAAATTTACAGCCTGGACCAGAAGCGTCTCGTAAAGGTGTGGGACGTACGCAACCGGGTACTGCTGCAGACCTTCGCTGAGCTGACCGTTGTCCTAGGGCTGAACCTTCCGGTTTGTGCGTTTTATGATGAACGCGAACGTCAGCTAGTTGTGGCCAACAACAAGCTCGTTTCTCTTTCGTGCTGTCCGGAGATTCCTCTTGATCGGACCGATGGTGAGAGCCATACTCGACCCATCTCCGTGCTGCTCTACAACTCTCTTTACAAGCTGATCATTAGCTGCGGTCTCGACAGTGTCATCATCACGTGGGATCATTGCATGAACCGAAAGATGAGCCTGATTACCGACGCGCACACGCAAGTGCGAAATGGGCTGCAGGAATCGGTAGAGATAACGGCCGGATGTCTGGATGGTAAGCAGCAACTACTTGCAACCGGTGCCCGCGATGGTTCGGTGAAGCTCTGGAACATCAGTGGCCGAACGTGTATGCGAACGTTCAGCATGCAAGAAGACAGCGAGGTGACGGCCCTCTTCTGGGTCGCTAATCGTATCCTGGCGATGGGATGGAACCATCGTGTGGTGGAGTTCTTTGCCACACCCGAGCAGGAAGCTGAGTATCCGCGTGGACTACCGTGGCGTAAGCTGCACTCCGACGATATCCTGTGTGCGGCCGTCAGCAGTGCAACACCGGAGGCTCTGGCCACGTGCAGCTATGCTGGCGAGCTGGTGTTATGGATGCTGGAAACGGGACAACCGTATCGACGGTACAATGCGGCCAACCCTCATGTCCGCATTTCCATCTCGTTTCGCTCGGAGGAAACGGAAAGCACCGAACCGAAGATAGATACCAGAAGAAAAACGCTTCGAATGTCGCTGGCGAGCAGACGTACGATCGTTCCGATGATGGATTCACGGCGTCTGACGAGGATCGTTATGCCGATGGCTTTGGAGCAGATGCGAAAGCTGTCCATACAGGTGCTCATGTTTCTACGTAATCGCCCGATGCATCCGGGCTTTGGAACACTGCTGGGATCGCTGGAAACCGGGGTGATACAGGTGTGGTCACACGATCCAAACGGAGGCTATCGAACCCAATTCAATGCCATCCACATGGCTGGTGATCGCGTTATAGCCATGACAAGCGACGCTTCGAATCGATTTCTCTTCACCGGAACCGCTCTCGGCTACATCAAGACATGGTACATCGAGAATTGCTGGTAAGACGGGGCGACAACGGCCGAGTTTAGCGTGGAACCGAGGGAACATTGCATTCACGTTTCGTTTCGTAGGATTCCCGATGCGGATAAATTCAAAGTGAACAAACCATCGCTGCGAATTCGGTTCCCCTTTCTGATTGACGACGTTATCCCAGGGAGAGCGAAGCGGTCGGCCCGTTCGCAGCCGACACCGTGGCTGCTGAATTCCTTCCAGGGTCATCGTAGCTGCGTTACGGGACTTGTGTATCTCGAGAGTAGCGAGCTGCTGTTGAGCTCGAGCAGCGACCGTACTGTGCGTCTCTGGACACTGGGCGGACGCTATATCGGTTTGCTCGGTAGCCCGGTCAACTGGGAACCGTTGACAGCGGATTTACCACCGGTCACCGGATACCGGTTCCGCATACCACCGGATCTGCGGCGTGAGGTGAGCTTCACAACGGCGAAGGTACTCCGCGGTGCCAAGGATTATCAGCGACAATTTCAACACTCGTCGATCGTGCTCGAGCGATCACGCAAGTGTTTGCCTGCGATCGAAACCTACGGTGGCCCGCTACAGGAACCGCTGCTCAACACTGGCATAATGAAATTACCTCGCAGAGAGCCGGTACTGCCGACGATCCGCCTGGAACGTACCTACCCATCGCTACCACTGTACAGCCATATGACGCAGTTTCCGCTGAAATCCATCGCACCGGGTGTTGCCACCGAGTTGGAGCAGATACGGGAAAGGACGAAGAAACTTCAATTCGCTCGCCTTCCCGAACAACACTAACATGAGGTAATAATGCCGCGTGTCTTTTGTCTTTGAAAATAATCTCATATTTGAGTAAAAATTTATTGTTTCTAGTTCGGACGGTTGTTGCGTGTTGCATCGCGAGTGGCGCTGCATCGCGGTTATTGCGCTCCGAATAATCGGGAGGGTAGATCGATGTACAAATGGACGGGAAGGGGACGGCATATTGGCTAGTGTAGCTTATCAACTCTAACGTCTTATCTTTACCATCTTACTTCTGCTCTGTTTCTTCTC
>NC_064874.1:45089402-45176902 GCF_943734745.1 Anopheles darlingi
CAGGTACCGCTCCTGGCTCGGTGGATCCCGATCCAGTCCTTCCTCGTTCACGCGCAGTACACCCTCCTTGGAGACGGTGAACGACGGGGACGTTACCTCGTAGATGTACTCCATCCGTTCACCGAGCTCACTGCCAAGATCCTGATCGGTGGTCGAAAGTTTGATCGGATTACCGTCCGCATCCATCACCACCGTACCGATCGGGGAGTTTTCGTCGACGTAACCCTCGGTCGCGGTAGCGCTGATCATCGGTGGGAACGCATCGACCGGTTTAACGTGGATCGCCAGCTTGGCCGTCGTGTAGCGCTTCATCTCGGATACCTCTTCCGCTTTGACGATGATGTCGAACTTTTTGGCCGTTACTGATGCATCGACCAGCTTCGTCTGCTTCAGCACACCCGTCTGGGGATCGATTTCGAAGTAATTGCCATAGTTGCCCGGTATGCCGGACAGGAACGAGTACCGGATCGGGGCGCTGATCGTGTCGAGATCGATCGCCTGGATGCGTTCCGGTGTGACCGTCAGCACACCTTGCAGTGTACCGGCAGGTACGGAGGCACTGTACTCCGGGTTGAGGCAGGCACCGTCCAGCAGTACGCAGCCACGGTAGATGAACGATGGATCCTGATCGTCCGAGTCTGCCACGTCGATCGTCAGTGTCGTCGTTGCCGATAGCCGTTCTGAGGCGTTTCGTGCTCGATCCTGCAAAAAGGGGAAACAAAAAAACGTAAACGTGAATACCATTGTAGTTCAAACCTTCATATGATCATCATCTCCTAGGGTGGTCTCTCTGATTTGGTGGTGGTGGTGGTGCGATCAACCGACTTTCATCACTCACTGTGACAGTGATCTTATACAAATTACTGGTCTGTCCTTAAGAAGACACATTGTTACCAAAAATTCGGTCAGTTCGCTTGCCTGATGCCGCCTTTCACTTGCCAGCCCCAAAACCCAAGTTTGTCGAAAATTGCATCGTAAAAAGCTCCGGAGAGTGGCGGTGCGGTGTTGAAGGCTCGCAGAAGAGGCTATAAAATGCGGGCTCAAATTTGCGCTAATTGATACCCTGTGTGCATGATCCGGCATGACTGGCCGCCTCGGTGACACCCAGTGCGAAACTGTCCCCTCGTGTGGCAGTGTGCCAACGGGGTGCGCTGGGTTGTAATTCTTCCACTGGAACGACGACGGCCAGGGTAGGAGAGTGCCGCAAAATACTGTGCCCGTCGCAATCGGAGCAGGCCTAGTGGTTACCATTTAACGAGCAAAACGCCATTTAGCTGCTCCATTTTTTTTCGATTGCCAGTGGACATCAAGTACTCACGGCAGCACACAAGATTGTGTGTCAGTTGCTGCAGTTTTTTCCAAGAACAATCGGAACATTTTGGAAGTTTATTTAAGCTCTTGGCCAAATGAGGGGTTTTAGTCGATACTAAAACAAGGCGCTAAAGAATTGCATATTTGATTCTAATTTGTTGAATGTTTCTTACAGCATTTGAACTTCTAGTAAGCCAAGTCGCAGCCTTCTAAGAAAAATTCCCAGACAACAGACACAAAGGTAAATGGCCTCGGTTTCCCCCAGAGACACACGATCATCATGATCTCTTCACGCTTCAGATTTTGCTCTCCTTCAGGACTCTTGTTGCAGCACAAGCAACACAAACAGCGGAAGAAGAATAATAATAAGAAGAAGCCATCGAAATCCTATCGCGCCATCAGCGACCGTCCTCTCGACGCGAGACTCGAGACTGCCCTGAAGAGAACAAACATTGAACTTTACGGCTCGCTGGCTGGCCAACCACAGTGCGATCGTCCGCCCGTCACTGCGTCGCTTCGTTTGTGCCAATCATCCATAGCCGGGATCAATAGCACAGCGGGCAGAAGAACGCGGCGATCGATAGAACCGCTGGGGATTCGCGCGGTTAATCCACGCAAACAAACATTGCTCGCTTTCATTACAGAACGGCCAATGGGAAGGTCGAGGTGTTCGGGAAGTGATCCGCGGCGTTGGACCTAATAATCATTATCATCTCCATCATCATCATCAGCAGCAGCTTCGATTCGCGGCGCGGACTGGAACTGGTGGCTCCATTTCTACGATTCATCGCGAGTGCCATTGTGACCCGCCCGGCACACCGACGGCATAGTCTGTGGAACCTGTCAGTCAGTTACACTCGAGAGTGCATCGGATGACACTGTAGCGGACACCAACGCCGGTGAGCGATGCAAACGAGATGCGTTCCGTCCCGGCAGGCAGCACACCGCCCGAATGGGCTCTGGAATATGGTGGCTTTGAAGGACCCTTATGGTGGTCGGTGGCCTCCCTGGTATCCCCACCGTCCGGCCGATCGCCGGCAGAATGCGGTTTATTGGTCGTCATCGAGTGAGCGACGGTCCGGGATTGGGAGATCAATCGTGTACACCCGAGTCCCGTATGCGATCCTTGGCGCGATCATTTGTCAGGCTTTGGTAAATTGATTGTAATTGCCATCGCGATCGCTTGGTGGTGGTGGCGGTGGTCGGCACTGGTCAGTCAGCAGAAGGATTGGACGAGAAACGACGACTGGTTGGGGCTGGCTGGAGATTACCCATTAATCATCGGCCCTTTTGAGTGGCGGTGGTGGTGGTGGTGATGACGCACAATGGTCGGTCGGTGTCGAGGTCGGTTTCGTGGCTAGCAAACAATTCGAACACCCGGCGCCCTTATCCCCTAGACCAGATGATTCAACGACGTGCCCTGATATCGCGAGCCCTTTCAATCCCTGGCAACCAGTCCAGACCGGTCAGCGCCAGCCGGGGCTTGACTTTAATTAAAAATTATCCAAATGAAACAAAACCGTCAAGTAGATATTCGAAATTGAAACAAAATTTCTGGTCGATGTGTCGAGTGGGTTGTTTTTGGGCGATCGTGAGTGAACGAACCGGCTTGCCACGGTCGGTGGTCGTGCCGCATCGCCCCAGGGAGGGTCACAATTGATTGAAGCGTGTGTTCGCGGTGCCGCTGCCGCCATGCCTGATGGTGGGTCTGAGGCTCGCGAAAGGGATCCAAAAAATGAAATGTTTTGTTTCGTTGCGTTGTGGTGCGTTGAGGTTTGGGCTTGATGGTTTGACCTTGTTTTTCGACACCGTATTAACGCGATCGACGCAGCACGATAGTTATTAATTATCAGTTCAACCGGACCGTGGACCTTATAGGACCCTTAAGCGACGGTTTGGTGTCTGTGTGGTCCTGGTTGATACAATCAGTGCCAGCATTTGATCGACTGAGAGCTGGAATCAGCGACGATCGGGTCGGTAGAGATCAAGGTTAACTCAATTTAGCGACTTGCAATTACGAACGCGACATTACTTTTGATCGTTTCTTACATTTGAGCAAGGGTTAACAGGCACTTTGGGAGGTACAGTATTCGCAGCGAGAGTGAAATAAAGAGAAGTTGGACCTGCACTGTTTTCAGATATGCAACACGGGTGCATTCGAGAAGATGATCCATTTTTGAAGCGGTTTTTGTCGTATATTTGATGATTGGATGATAGAATAAACCGACAGTTCAGTCCTATGTAAATTGCATTACACAAGTTGAATATCTAAGATAAGTAGGCGATCGCAGTAAACATGGATTTATCTGCAATGCAAAAACTTCATATTCGTAACCTGATCTCTAACCGTACAGTTGTGCCTAGAGCAGTATTTTGTGCCAATAGCGCAAGGGCCAAAAAATGGATTAGAAATTTAAAAAGTAGTCACAGTTTAACAGTATTGCAGCCAGCGGTTAAGCCCGTGAGTGAGTTTTTTTTTAAATAAATTGAATTATTGAAGATAAAACTGTCTGATGATATACTTTTAAGGAAATGGCGATGGTGTTGCTCTCAGCAACGCGGGTTAAGGTTCAACAGGTCCCGGCAAGACCAATCTCTTAATAAGCAAGTATTTCATTTAATAATGATCGACGTGGAGGGTCAAGCGTCTCGGAGAGGAAAGAGGATTCATTTTAACTACCAAAATGTACATCGAGCAACTTCCGCTTCGCTTCTCCACAATGAAATGCCACCAAGTGTTGGCAGCAGCATCTTCATCGTAAAAGGTCGGACATGACAAGTGACCGCCTCGTGACCCCGCGACCAAGCAAACCAAAGGCTACATTGCACTTTCTCTTTCTTCGCATAATGTTGCGTATGACGTCATTATCAGCACATTCGAGCATTAAAAAGCGGTTTCCTCCCGGCGTGTTGTCCAGTAAAGTCACTCTATACAGGTGAGCATCATTAAAATACCAACGGAAAACGCACTCGTATGTGTGTGTGTGTGCGCGTGTGTGTATGTGTAATTGGCCAGCTTTTCCAGGTCGCTTCGATGGTGTCTGGTGTGCGGCGGTGATGGCGCTAGACACCCAAAACGACGACTTCACTTGCGCCCGGTAAGGAGGATAAGAATTTTCCAATTAAAATTGGCTCCACGAACACTATCGCACCACGCTCCGGGCATAATGGCGGGCGCGCGTGTGCTCTCACTACGTGTTGCTAGCGACCGTGTCCATGCTGAGTGCAGAATAACTGCCCCCTCGGGCGAGGGGGAAGCCAGGTTCGGAGTTCGGGCTTTGGCTGGACTGGCCAGCCGGAATTGAACAATACCACGAAATAACTATCTTTAGCGTGGTCTGCCACGGAACATAATTCGAAGCAACCGAACTACTACCGTGACTACAACCGTGAGGCCGCCGTTGGCCGATGGCGCCGGCTGCGCGATAGAGTTGTTTCTCCAACACCCCTCCCGCGCTCGGAACCCTCGGAACCACACCCTTCGGAGGACTGTGGAGTGGAAGAGAGCCGCAGAAATTATAATAAATTGATCACGACTTTCGGTCGCGCACCGAAGACGCCGCCGGAGACAGGCGCGAAATTCCCGCTCGCTCGGCCAATGGCACCAGCTCCTTGTACCGGTAAGGCTCGGAGCCAAGGGTGGCGTGCCATACGCGAGGCGAAAGCGTCAGAAGCGAGTGACCGAACGGGCGGAAGGAAGGAAGGACCTCTCGATCGATCGATCGACACCAGGTGATGACGATGATGACAATGATGATGAAAGGGAAAGGAGTCACCCAGGGGATAAATCCGATGGACCGACCTTTGTGTTGGCGGCGACGGCGCATTTGTGTTTATCACTCTCACTGATGATGACCCTCGCTTGCGCGAAGGGTGTGAGAGTAATTGCGCCCGCAAAAGGGTGGGGAGGACTCCCGGTCAGTGAGTTTTGCATCGTCGCCATCAGCCATCGTCATCGCCGGCGTCATGCGCTGCTGCTGAACCCGGAACCTCGCAAACACTCCAAAGGATCGCTTCCCCTCGCAACAACGCAACATTCGCACAATGCACGAGGGGGCCACCAGGTAATGGCTTCTGGCCGTAAATGGCAACCAAACGGTCCCCACTCGTCGCTGGATGGATGGATGGATGGCTGGATGAACGACCGAACGTCGTGTCCCTATTATTCCGAGGCGAACCAGACACCAGGCACGGATCTCGTCGTCATTACTTCCCGTTTTTTTTATCTTCTCTGTCCTATCCGTTCGGCCGGTTGGTGCGAGGGAGGCCAGACACTGCTTTATGGTAGTGCGCCGGTACGGTCGCCACGAATTAAGATCACAATCTTTATTATCGCACCTTAAGTGAGGTCTACATTTGGGCACCTTGCTCTCCTTGCACCTGGCGAATCGGTCGCCGTTGGCAAAACACTGAATTGCTTCTGAACTGAACTGTTCGGTCACTTGTCGTCGTGGTCGCGGTGTGCAATATTGCAGTTTCGCCATTAGCGCGTCATCGAAGGAGCAAGGCCGCCGGTTAAGGAGCCAAACAATTGATAATGCTGTTAATAGGTGCTCTACCCCGTATCGGGATAGTGTTTTTTTTGTGTGTGCGAGTTAAACTGTTAGCTTAATTAAGCATTTTATTGTACTTTTAGCCGGTATCGAGATGGAGAAGCATCACGATAAGTTCCTTTCCTAATGAACACTTCCTGGATGTTGGAACCGTCACGGATTTGACGTGGGATCCAGATGATCATGATGACTGCGCCGATTGCAAACTATCCTAAGCACGGCGCACTCGAGCTGAATGCTGCAGCCATCATTAGGGCACTTGACCACCGTCGGGTGAGCTGGGATGACTCAATTCACCACACTTCAATCTGCTGTGCTGCATTGGGCGACTATTATTTTAAAGTCTCTTTTGGAGGTGACCGTTGCGCTGTCTTTAATGACGTGTTATTTGGTTTTTTTTTATTCTAGTTTTAATGTTAGATCATCCCGATCATTCCGTTGGATTGAGGTCGTTCAAAGATTAATTGCTCGAGATTGAAATGCACCAAAAAAACTTTAGAGCCTGCAACAAGTTCTAAATTTTGGTTTATAAGAAACTCATCCTATATGAATGCTATATTCATATGCGATTCTGAGACCTCAACATTGTTCTGGCGAAGTATATTTGGACGCGTATATCAGAATGGACGACGTAGAAGTGGATACAATGCAGATCTATAAGCGGTTTTATTCTTTAAGCGGAGAAGTAGATATAGGCAAACGTTTGCGAACGATAAGGGGGTTCATTAGGAAGGCTAATCTGTTTTTAGTTTTCTTTTCCAAAACGGTCTAATCCACAAAGTTGACTAGTGACAGTTTTTGCGACTTACAGCATGCAAAAAAGTATGCATTCGCTTCAGTTTCTATTCTATACTTTACATTGCTTCGATCAATTTTGGATTTTGCTCGATCGAAAGGTGGAGCCTGGTTTAAATGAATCAGTTGTCTAGTAACTCCATAAAGCGATAAAGCCATAAGATTGGCCACTAAAGATGCGGTTGAGATTGAGAAAGAACACAAATGCAGCGTTGAATCGAGAGAAAAGATGATTAATTGATTAGAAGTGAAACTGTACGGGTTTCACACAAATGCACAATGCAATACAATATATTAGCGGTGGAAAAATTTTAACTGTGTGTTTTTCTTACATTACTCGACTGTTTCTTACGTAGCTTTTTTTTTCTAGTGTTTTTTGGAAAACATAAAAAGCAATGAAGTAGAATAAAAACAGAAGCGAATGATATGTAATTTCAAATTTTAGACTTAGTGTTTTCTCGAAAAATTAGCCAATAAGTCAATGTTTTGCAACTTTTTTTGCATTCTGTATTCGTGATATTCGACATCGCAAAAGTACACCGATTGGTGTTGTTTAAAGTCAAACGATGCATCAATCAGAATCCTCACCAGATGTACATCCCGTCTCTTCGTGCTTCCATTCAAAATACTAGCTTTAATGGTGTTGTCTGTCATTATTTGTACTCAGAGTCTGACCATTGATTATCTTTACATGAGGATTAATAAGATCCCTCAGCAGCAGCCCTCTTGTGTGTTTCAGCCTCAGACTTTAGACATCCTCAGCAGGCTTTGCTCCGAGCGCAGCCTCCAACCCGCTAATGCACTAATGCACTAAGACATTACTATACAAATGTTACCGCATAGCCTAACTAAGAGCTCATAAAACACTGTACCTATAGCGTATGACACTGAGCACCGCCAGCTTATGCAAATGCATCAATATAGAGCTGCCATCCACGAGGGATTCCCCTCCCCCCCTGTGCGGTGCGACAGTCACGACGAATCGAAATCGAAGCGCAAACTCAAGACAAGAGGAGCAATCACAGTGAAAGTGTCCACCGCGACCCAGCGTTCCATCTGCGTTGTTTGCATCCAGTCCGATTTGTTGTTAGCAAATGTAAAATGCAAAGTGTTACCGATTTGAGCGGTGCTCCGGTCCATCCATCCATCCATCCGTCCGCGCGCGCTGCTACTACTGCTTCTTTATGGCCACTCCTGTTACATCGAAGTAGCCCGGGAGCCACTGCTAAAAGACCCGTCGCCGACGCCGCCACTGATTCGCTTGCCACTCTTGACAACTTGACTTGAGCGAACCTCCCTCGCTGTCGGCTTTATGGCGACCGCGACCGAGTCAAGCGGACCAACAATGGCAAAAGAGACGCACCCCGGCGAAACGGTTCTGGTGCGGCGGTTTTTTTTTTACCATCGGAATGCAACCGGGCACACGTGCATTACCTGAGCAGAGGCTGAGGCTGACTCGAACCGGCCAAAGAACCGAATCTGGTAGCTCGTCCGAGGCTGAGGCTTCCACAGCAGCAGCCCGCGCAGTAGCATCAACCTCGCTCCCGTTCTTACCTTACCTTTTGCCCCGCCTTATCCAGCGATGCCGAAATAAGGGCAGAAACAATTTACCCATTTCGTAGGCTAATTCGTAGGGCAGTTAATCTGTTTCACCTTATGCGGTAGTGCGGCTGCACGATGCACCACGCCATGAGGACCACCGCTCAAAAGAAGTGGCCAGGGGGAAAGAAGTGGTTGAGGGATCGTTTTGCATCGCAAAACGACGACGACGACGACGCTCCAAAAGTGCTCCGTTGTCGGTCGCTCAACGGTGAGCTACGTAACGCTAAATGTGGCTCGTGGCCCGCAACCGGATGATGGGGTGCTTAAAGGGACGTGCACGTGCACAGGGTGCGCGCTACCGCATCTCGCGCTTGGCTCACATTTCGGTTTCGGCACACCGAGAGCACCTCACTCTCTTTCTATCTCTCTCTCTCTCTCTCGGCTGGTGGCTCGGTGTTTATGCAAATATGCGACGAGTTTTGTAACGAGCACAAGGACCGGAGGGGTGCCGGGATGCCGGGGTGCCGGTGAAGAGATGAATGCAAACATGCAGCACCTGGCCAGAGGCGAAAGGGTGCACCTCCCTTGAAGAAGTATGTGTCTCTGACCCGCTGCTGCTGCTGCTGGTGCTGTTGCTGGTACACACCACAATCGGTTCCAATTACCGATCGGCCACTGCCTGCTACTACTGCCAGCAACGCCCGCAATCGGCCAACAGTTCAACTCTTTTTCTGTGGTTTGTGGAATGAGACGAGAGGGAGCCATTTGCGGTGCGGTTGCATTGGTATTTAGGTTGCCAACGCGACGGCTACCAGTAGCCCGAGACAAACGGGTGCAAGCACCACCAAAGACAGACGACGACGACGACGACGACGAGTTGACGAGAAGCCGAGGAGAGCACCATATGAGCGACGGTCCGATATCGGGGTGCATATGGAAATGGCCACTGGCCATTCGCGGTGGGTCTGTCTGCCAAGACAACGACACGACGACGATGTACACGTCGTGGGGTGATAATTAAATTGTCAAGCCTGCAAACGGCTCACAACAGCAGCCACGCCACAACCGGGGAATCGATCCCAGCTTGGGATTGCCTTACAAATGGTATCCCGTGTTTTGTCAACCCCGTTGGCCGATTAGAGAGCAAGAAAGAGGCCGACAAAGAGAGTAGCATAATATCATGTTATCGGCATCAACAACAACAACAAGCACACGCTGGAAACTCCCGAATGCGAATTCATAAATCACGAACCTTCGCAACGAATTCAGGTAGTGCATTTGCCGGAAGGCGTTTGTCCGGTGGCCAGGGAGGCCTTTCTATGGGTGCGGGCCAGTGAGTGACCAATTCACCGCCGACGAATCTAAACTGCAGATACATCATCTCGAGCGGCGCGATCCGTCAACTTCACACTCGGTGGCAACAACCGCACGGCACGGCACTGAACCGAATCGAAAGTCTATAATTATGTGTCCGCTCCCGGGAGCCCTCGGGGTGTGATCTGCCTGCCTGTCTGCCTGTCTGCTTCTCTCTCCCTCTCTCCGGACTCCGGTCCGATTTGGTCGGTGTATTTCGAGGCGTTCCGTGGTTACTGCCGGGAACCGCGGGCAACCTTCAAGCAAGCGTGCTTTATCAGACAGTAACAGCACCGGGAACGGGAACAGGAACAGGAGAAGGAGAAGTGCCAATGGCGCGCGCGGCATGTAATAACCAATAATTATTCACTTCACACGTCGCACCGGACCGGACAGTGCAGCAACCGAGGGCCACAACACTTTCCCCCATCACCCGGGGGGGAATCCGAAACCACCCCGTGTCCCGTGTGCGGCATGCGGAAGTGTTAATGTTTTCCGAAAACTGGTACATTCAGTTCGCCCCCCGGGGTGGGGGAAACTCCAGTAGTGCACTATCGACGATAATGCGGGCGCACCATAATCTCCGGGAAAAATCGTCGCGGGGGTAGGGAGAAAAGTGGATGAAAAATCGGCGAAAGGCGGGATTCGATTTTTCAATCCCTTCCCGCCGGTGTTTTCCTCCTTCTGAACTGGAGCGCTTCTGTGTTTCAGCGTTGCACTCGTGTCCTGCTGGTGCTGCTGCTGCTGCAATTTATGGCCAATGTCACAGCATTGCACTAATAACGATCAAACAGAGGCACTCTCCGGGGGCGGGGACCGAATCCAATCGGAAGCCTGATTAAATAGCGTAACAGAGAGGCTCAACTACAACAGCATCAAATCGCGTTTAAATCGCGTGTACTGTTCCGCATTCGCGTTGGCTTGGCTTTGAAGTTAAATTAAGCGATCCAGCAACAGCAACAGCAGCACCTACGCTGGCCAGAGCCACGCAACGCAACACCCTTGGGGTGCGAGTGTCCCGTAGGTGGGGATCGCGAATGACATTTGGTGCAGAGCGTCGCTGGTCGCGATTTATTGTTTCTGTTGTTGTTGAACCGCTTCTGCGTTTAAGGCTACAATGTGTTTGTCCACCAATGTGGTGCTGTCGTATCCTGGTAGCAGCCTTCAGCCATCACAAAGCCAGCCAGCAGAATGCAGCAGTTTCCCCTGGCTGACATTCCGTTGTTGGTGCGTGGACGAACGGAAGTGGAACCACGCAGCTGGAACCCGTGGGCTTTGCGGGCACGCGATGCCACTTCGACATCGTGGTGGTGCTTCGACAGGTGCTAATTGGAAGAGACATTAATCTGCATACCGAGCGTGTCACTTGGGCACAACACGCCGGCATCGATCGGATGCCGATTGCGCGACGATGGCTTTGATTTATGCGACGAGTTAATTAGCCTTTGGCCTTGGGTGTTGCGTTCGTCGTCTTAGTTCATCATCAATCATCAGAACCGTGCGCTGTGGTTGGATGTCTCTAACCGATCTGCATTCGTAGCGTTCTTGCGAGACGGTGCGGTGTGAACTATTGGTTACGAGTGGTGGTAGTCGGCACGGAGGGGGTCCATTCCAAAATGGCATTCAAATGTAGCAGCAGCAGCAGCAGCAGCAGCAGCAGCAGCAGCAGCAGCAGCAGCAGCAGCAGCAGTGCACTTCTCTCGACGTCCTCGATCGATTGGTGGAAGGGAATGATACGCATGCATGCGGGCTCGATTCTAAAGCATGTACCAGTTAGAATCTGGGCACACAGAAAGTAGGTCATATTTCAGCAAAGAAAGGATATTCTATTGTTGTTAATTATTTGTTAGGTATTTTTGTATTTTTTTAAGCTTTTACCAAAGTTTTATCCCCTCATTCGCTCGCTTGTTGCACATGAACTTCATTTCAGAGATTTTTACACATTTCTTTAACATTTCTTAGTTTTCGCGTTGGATAATTGTCCATTAGAAATCGATGGAACGTAAATCCAGACCATTTGTTGGATTGATAGTTTTTCTTATGAAATCAATCTACATTAATTCGTAAAATTAATGCCTATTCCTGCTGTAAGGACTGCTGTCTAATCAGATCAAACTTACATATGATCCTATGGTGGTCGGCATTCGCCATTGGTGAATGAAGGACAAAATGCTTTTGTGTAGACAGTTTCTTTTGAATAACTTTCGATTAAACGTTGCTCCAATAGTGGAAACATATGATTTGTTGCCACAATTTCAGATCCTATGGACTGTGTTAATGAGCTAAAATATTACTGGAGCACTGCCTCTATGATTGTTGAAGTCTAAATTGTTTCCTGGTTATGCATTTTTACGCGATGGAACCATCGTCCATCGAAATGCATGGTTTGAACTCAGTCAACATTTGTTCCTACGGCTTCCTTGGATGGAGTTGGGCAATCAAGCTGTGTTCTGGGGCCGCAAAATTTCTCACAAACATATTACTCGAACTGTGATGCTGTCCGTTGTGATTTTTTTTTTTTATAAAATCCTGCTAAGAAATCCCCGGATTGTTGCAAACTGTTTAACCATGTTTTGTCCGTAGAATCGGGCATAGTTACACTTTTTCGGCTGTTTTATTTTACCAGATTCAGCGTAAGATTCTCTCCAGTAACGTTAAAATATGGTTGGTTTAAATTTGCAAAAAATCAATGATTTTCGTGTTTTGGGGTGCAGATTTTCGTTTTAACCTTTCGCGTTCCATCGGCTATATCTTTTGAAGGTGTACTTCAAATTTGACAAAAAATTTAATCACTAAGCAAACAAACTACTACAATTAAAACGCTATCAACTGAGATATAAAGTGATTACTAGCGCCGCTGCAGTGATTAAAAACGTGTGTCCAGATTCTAACTATTACAGACTTTAGTCTGGAACTACAGTTCAGTTGCAGTTGTTGTCTTCGTCATCGCCACAACCTGCACCTTAAATCGATGTCCTTGTAGTGCATCGCACGGTGTAGCTACTGGGAATGTAGACCACTCGGGCGAACATGCTCCACCATTAGAGGTGCCTCCGAAACTGCGCCCAACGCTACACGCTGCGTTCGAGGCATGTATAAATGCACTCTGATCTACTTTCGAGCACGCGTACCATTTGCTAGTACCTTAATTGCTGGAACCGAACCGAACCGGGGAAGCTGTTCTTCTTGCGTTACAGTTACCGTCGGACAGCAGGTCGGCGTCGAGGTCGGCACTCGGCAGCATCTCATTGTTGTTGTAGAGTTCGCGCGAGAGAAGAGGGTTCGCTCCCCGGAGTGGGGGGGAAAAAAGCTTCTTTCTCGCATGAACTAAAAGGGGGCGCAAGTCGGGGTCGCACACCACCGGTAATGATTGTTCGTAATCGGAGCCCAACTCACACAGACAGACACACATACAGACAACGGCACACGTCTGGCTGGCTGGCACACAAAAGGAAGGAAATGCGGTCAGCGCGGAATCAGTTCAACCCGCCTTCGAGGGGGAAGGGCCAAGTGGGCGATGCTGGTCTACGATAACGTGGCCACGGAGTTCAAGAAGGGCCTCGCGTTGCCGCCATGCAGTACTCCAGATAGCGGGTATTCAGCAGCAGCAGCGGCAGCAGTCGGAAGAATGGATTCCGCCCCGAGAACCGGTTAATGTGGTTAAGGTGTGCGCTAGAAAATGAGTTCACTTCCGATCGGAGTTAATTGGCGAACACATCGACGGCCAGGGAAGGCCCTGGCAGCCATCGCCTGGCGATATCGATTTAATGCCCCGAACGATGCCCCGAACACCCGATCGGGAGATCGCGGTCTCGCGAACCATTGTGTGGCATTAAGGCGCACGCGCGCACGCGATCGCCCCTTTGGCATTTCGAACAGGAAGTACCGGGAATGCCGGCCAAGTGCTGCTCAACTCACTGCTCCCCCCCCCCCCCCCCTTCACATATCATCGCGTTTTATCACGCGATGGCGCGGAGTGCAAATGCTTTTCGCACTTTCTTTCTGCGCGCGACTCGCGACGACGACGACGATGTTGTTGTGCTTCACTCGTCGGACGACGTATCGAATCGTGGTGCAGCTGGGCCCGGGCCACTTCGGAAATGATGAATTGGCTATTATTAAGTGATTAAATAATGTGACGCAACGGCCGCCCCATCGTTTGATGCTGGCCGCCGCCGCCATCACCATCATCATCAGGTGCGATGGTCGATGGAACGAATCGAACGGGTTTTAACCCTCTGGAGCTCTCTCTGGCCAGGCGCCTGGCATCAGCATCATCTCATGGCATCTCTGCTGCGCCAGGGGCGTCGTCGTTGGCCACTTTCACTAGGTTCGCGTGCGTTCGCTGGCGCAAATGACTGGCACACGCACCTGATCGACCGCAACGACGACGGCGACGGCCACTAGGCACTTGGGGAACGGGAACTCGAATCAAATTGCAAAGTTCATATCTGCCCTATGCCCGCGAGACTGACCCCCCGAGCGCTGCTCAGAAATTCAGAAATTAAAAGCCAGCTCTCGGGCCCGAAGCGGCGGGTGCTGCGTAAATCTTTCCCCATAAATCAGGAACCACTTTGTGCGTTTCCACACGTTGGCCACGGCCACTCTTTTTATCGTTTTGTCCTTGCGTGCTGCAACCTTCCCCTCGCTGGAAGGTGTTGACGAGTGGAGTGTCCGGAGAGGAACCTTGCCATTTGTTTGCGCGATCCTATCGTGCATTTGCGCTCCCGGCAAAGAGATGTTGATGATGACGTGGTGGAGTGAGTAAGTAGAGTTCTCGCGCGGTCTCACGATAGGTCCGGCGCTGGTATCTTTATTACGCGATCACTGATCCCGGTCCCGGGAGAAGTGTCAGGTTCCCGAGTTCCCGAAGAAGAGACGCGCGCGAGAGTTGATTACACTTTCAGCGATGATGTTGATGGTGATCATGGATGATCATGGTACGTGCGAATATGTGAAGATCGGAGCGGATCGCAGCGGAGCGACGCTTCTTGAATTTGTTGAACGTCGTGCTAGTGTGCGGTGCCTGAATACTAATACGTACAGCGTAGAGGACGCGTACATTCAACCTTTTATACATACATACATGGCGATCAGCAATGGCGAAGGTGACATTGTGATGACACATGTTAATGGCTCCCCACCGACTGATCGCATCGCATCGAGTTTGAGCCCCGATCTGGATGTGTTTTCCTAGAAACCAGAACCCCAACTACGATGACGACAACCGGGATCATCTCCTTAACGTCATTGCACGAGGCACCAATTAGAGAAAATAGGCGCCGCCGCCGGTGCTGGTGGTGGCCACGTCATCTTTGCTTTCTGTGTTTATGCAACGATCAAGACGACAAGACAGAGAGAGAGCATGCTGGAGGCCCTTCTGGATGGATACTCGCGATCGAATGGGGTGTAACATCTTCAACATCGTCGCCACGGCCATTGTACGACGATCGCGACCGCAACGACGCTCTATCTAATGGAGCGACTGGAGGGGTATTAACGGTACGTCCCGGTAACGGCACGGTACATTTCCAAATCCCATGCTCTCTCGCGGTGTGATCGTGAAATGTTAAAATGCTTCTCGCGATGCGCGATGTCTTCTTGGCAGCCCTTTGCTGCTGCTGCTGGTGCTGATCATGTGAATTTATGCTGTTATTGATTCGCTTTCGTCTCCGCGATCAGGCTGCTGGGCGCAGAGAGAACCATGAGTGTTTCGCGTCGTCGTCGTCATCGAACGCTGGTGACGACGGGGACGAAGTGATTTCATAAAAATTCGTGATAAAACCCCCACTCGGCACTCTACTGGCGAGAAGAACTCGCTTCCTCGTTGCTCGTGGAACGAAAGATGGCACCGCAGCTACGATGCTGCTGCCTCTGGGGTTTCGCGAAATCCCTCTCAAGCATAACCGATATCGATACCGACACGGTTGCTGCCGTTGCAGGTGTGCCAGGGCCACGGATTGTGGTACTTTGGTGCTGCTGCTGCTGCTGGTGGTAGGTTCACATTTAGCTGCACTGTTGCAGCGAATCCGATTCACGATCGAAACGCATCATTAAACCTGCGCTTGCGCGAGTTGCATGCGATGTTGCACCCGCGCTTGTGCTCATTGTGCTTGTGTTGCGGTATTATGAAGGAGAGGCAGAGAAGATGGAGTGCAGCCACCTTAAGAAGCTTTTGCCATTCGAAACGGGCCGGTGGACGGGCGCAAAATTAGAGCAAACGGTACGCGCTGTCACCATCGCACTATAGCCGCACATACAACGACAATTTAGAGTGATCGTGGCGTGTGTGTCGTCGGTCTGCACACCTACAGGACAGCACACGGTGTCGCGTGCAGCAGCAGCAGCAGCAGCAGCAGCAGCAGCAGCAGCAGCAGCAGCAGCAGCAGCCCTGGTGTGCTGGTGTGTTTGGCGTATTTAAATTCGCTTTCGAAATGCACGCGCGCGCGAACCAGAACGCGCTGCTGTCGCCGATGGAGCTAACAAATGGCCCTCCCCCCGAATAAGGGAAGGAGAAGGACTGAAATGGAGCAAAGCAAATCATGCCTCCAAAAGGAACCGAGGGCAAATGCCCGGTTGTACCAGGCGTCAGGTGCAGCTCGACCCCCATCCCCCGGGGTTTCACATCCTGTCAGGAAGGTATTTACGGTCCCCGTAAGAGCTGGCTTCAGGTTGACATTTGCTGGAGGTTGGAACCCCCGTTTTGCGTCCCATCCTCCAGCGTTTTGCTTCCCTTCCCTGTGGTAGCGCGTTCTGTGTGGTAAGGTGTTGTAAGAAACTATTTAACGCCTCGAATGGAATTACCCGGAGTCAAGTCACCGGAGACGTGACAAGACGGGGAAAGGGGGGAGGTGGCAAGAGGTCCGCTCTGCTGCTAGTGTGTGCGATGATATCAAAGCCGCTTTACCGCTCAATTCGTTCCGATCCGTTGGTGCTGCGGCTGGTGGTGCAGCCCCTTCCAAAAAATAAAGGTCTTCGATTCTCTCTGTCGCACACTCGGTTTGCGTGTGCTTCGTCTCGCTTTTTCCCATGAGATCCCCCCCTGAGGACAGGCCAAGCAGGGAGGAGAGAAGTGGCTGTTCATAAAGAAAACGCCGCGGATTGCACTTAAAGTCGCGCCATTTAAATTACACTTAATCGGAGCTTTGAAGGGAGGTGGAGGTAGAGCTGGTGATCGTGGTGGTGTTGTTGGTGACTTTTTGTACGATCGAGGGGGGGGGATTGCTATATGAAATCATAATTATGAAACCGCCCGAAACCCGATTCCCATCGTCACCGTCAGCCGTCAGTTTGCGCGAATGACCATAAAGCCGCGATTCGGTACGCAGATCGTACAAATGTGAAATGTAGTACCACCTACGACAGAGCGAGACACAGACACATAAACACCCACAAAAAACACGATCAATGGGCGATCGTAAACCGAAGGAAAGGGAGCAGGAGGTGGTGGTGGACAGGAGAGTTTCATTCATTCACTAGCTAGCGATCGATCGATCGGTCGCGTTCGCGTTCGCCCGTCGTCTAGATCAATTGGCGATCGATCGATCGATCGCAAAAGCTGCGGGGTGTTGGGAGAGGGAACACAACTACTACTTCGTCGCACCGCAGCAGACCGATCGACGCGGGCGCGCGCGCGCGCGACGCGATCTCGACAGCACAAGGGTGTCGCTGGAAGCCACAAGCTTTGCGATCGCGCGCCTTCCTTTAGAACCTCTCAAGCCGCGTCTCTGTCTCCATCCCTCTGCCTCCTTCTAGTAGTGTCGAGCACGCAGTATTGGCTCGAGAACTCGGCCCACCACCAATCAGAAAACGATAAAATCATGCTCCATTTTTAGGGTGAAGCCTCATTTGCATATAGAGCATTGCGCGCCGGAACCTGTTCTGGCGAGCCAGCGAGCGAGCGGAGCAGAACACGAAACAACAAAGCCTGTCGCTGTCACCTGGCCGAAGGTCAACCAGCACCCCGGTTGGACCAAACATGGACCGCGGCTGGCTCTCGAGAAGGGGGTTTTTGGTGGATTGACCCTTTTACTCCATCCGTCCGAACTAGCAAAAGACCGAGAGCCAATCAAACCGCTAGCTCAGATAGATCGCTCGATCGCGATTGCGCGTGCTATATCTTGTGCGTGCGTGCGTGCGTGTGTGCGTGGTGTGCAGCATGTGTTCTGCTGTCCATGTTCCGTCTAACAACTTGATCGAGAGAAGTCACCGCAATTACACCTCGCACTCGCAATATAGTGCGCGATCTGATCGTGCGATGATCGTCGGTAGGGAGACAGAGGAGAGGGGGGCACACACAGACCTGTTGATCAGGCATGGCCACATCATAAATGGTAATCGTAGTGGGTAGGGTAGGTGGTTGGTTTCATGGTTATGGTTTATGTTTTCATTTTTAACGAATTTCGGTCTCACGATCGATCGGTGTCGAATCGAACTGTTTGAAAACCATATTATCACGTCGTCAGGCGCGTCGTTAATGCTCATTTCTCTAACCACACGGGTCGTGTTCTCTCACCTCGTTTAACGATTACGGTCGATTCAGGATTTTCTACATGGATCTAGCGTAGATTGCAGAGTCGCTGATCATCAAGCGGAAGATCAAGGCTGCAAATATGCGTCAAGTGAATCCCTTTTTAAGTGAAGTGAATACCGAGCACAATCGGTATCTGCATTGTTTTCTATTTTATCAGGTCGCAGAATTAATTTATGCAGTTTTTATTCAATAATTGTGGCATAATTACTACTACTTAACATATTACTAGCTTATTGAAAGTATTATCCATCGTTGCCTGCAACCTTTTCCCATCTTTAAGGTAGTTCCCTGGTTTCGTGTCGATAGAACTCTTCATCTATTGAAGCAATTCAGTCAACTACCAAACAATTTTTCAAGCAACCAAACAAATATTATTCAGAAAGAACAATATGTCTGGTGTATACATTTTATCGGTTTTGCAACAAACGGCCCAGCGTTATAGTTAACAAAAAAATAACACTATCATGTTGGTTATCCCATTTTGGCCGTTTTTTTTAGCGAGAACCTCGTTTCAAATGATTCAATTATTGACGATAATGTTCTCCATCAATAAATTGTCCAGTTTTCAGAGGTTTGTAGTGCACGACAGCCACCAAATCTTCATCTTCCCGTTTTTTTTTTTGTTGGTCTGAACGTGTCTGTAACGTTAAAATCTCAACTTCTAATCCTATGAAGCTTTCACATTTTTTGTGTGTTTCGTAACATGTTCATCATAAATGTTAAACCAACAAACGAGAACTGTTAGCAACCGTTTTCTTCAAATAAAAAAAGGTTTTTAAACTTTGACCCGCAAAATTGGCTTTTTAGATCCAAAACTTGACATTTACTATTCGAGATAAAAAATATGCTTTAGTCGATATTATGAGCAATCACTTATTTTGTTTTAAAGGTGTTGTATATCATTGTTGAATATCAGTTCACTTTGGTTGCTATGGTGGGAAATATATATAAAGCAGAGCAACCAACTGAACAGAACAGTTTTAACTGTATTGTTGAGAATAAACCAATACGTTACAAAAGGTATTTAGTTATACTTTAAAACGACATAACATATGTTGCTGTGAACCTTCCCAAAAAAAAAAAAAATGGCGTCATCTTTCTGCAGAATCGAAAGGACTAATGCAGGAACCTAATAGATAGCGAATCGGATTTATTAAAGACTCTCGGCTCCAGGCGGTCCGGAACTCGATGCCACCATTCACCCGATGCCGAGGTGCGGCATCAACCATCTCTTGTGCCGAGCCGTCCGTCCCCGTGTCTCGGCAGCACTCTTGTCCGGCCACGATCATCCGGTTTGATTTGTGAATGGATTTCTACGCGGATCACGACCGTTCCTCCTCCTTCTCTTTATCTCCCCATCATCCCAAACAAATCCCAAATGCATTTGGCGTCGCACGGGAATGGAATGGGACGCATTCCGTGGTCTTGGTGGTCACCCACCGGAGGTGTGATTCCCACAAGCGCACACGCGTGACCACGTCGTAAAGCGGATTGGGATTCGATGGCGACATTGCTGCCGGTACCGGTGCTGGTGGCAGCTACATCGCGTTCGACAGCGTGCTTTTAGCACCTTCTGTGGCGACGGCAGCAGCAGCAGCAACGCCCGCGGCGACGAGAACGCCCGCGTTTTTGGGGGGAGCGATTAATTTAATTAACCTTTCACTTCTTCGTGCGTTCACCAAAGCGATCGGTCGGCGATCGGTGGGCAACAGGCGGGTGACAGAAATCGCGACACGCATTCGCATCCTGGTTCCAGGTATGTCGCGTCTTCAAGTCATCATCGCGCACCGATCGCGCACTGATCGCTGATGATCGATCGCTACCAGTACACACTAGTAGAGGAGATGAGCTTGCACCGGACTGGCTGACTGACTCCGGTGGACTGGACGTGGTGCAGCATCTTCAAAGCGTCAAATGGCAAATGGCCGGACCGAGATCACGGCACCGTTTGTTGGTTGCGCAAGACAAGGTGCTGCACACTTGATTGATGTCTCCCGGTGCCGGTGTGTAACCTACTCCACGACCTATGCTCTCCTCCCTAGTGCACACACCTGTGACAGGGCCATATGTTTTGTAATTTCACGTTCGTTATCCCCGCGGGCGATCGGTACCTCCGTCATCGTCGTCGTCGTCGTCGTGTGGTGGGCCATCATCAAGATGAAGATGTCTCTGTAGGATGCGCAAGTGGCACACCAGCAGGGTACCAACACTACAAGTACCACCCAGCGCGCCACGATGATGATGATCGTGAGGCGATCATTGCTTTGACTTTTTACGATCCCGGCGTGCAGCGAGCGAGGTGTTAAGTAAATTAGGATTATGAAAATGGCCGCCGTCGCCGCCGCCGCCGTAGTGTTGTGCAATCGGGCAGCGATCGCGTTGTAGTCTTTTGCTTGCTGCACTTCCACCCCACGATCGGATCGAATTTTGTTTTTTCGTTTTTAGGGGTCACAAGAGGTTGCCGCACGGATGATGACGCAAAAGGATGAGGCTTGGCCAGCTCTAGGGCTTTCTGTCCGATGGTGTTCCTCTGCTTCGTCAGTTCCGAAAAGACAAACAAATGCCCCACTCCCGGCCTTTGTCGAACAAAGATCAACAAACCCATAGAGACCCTCACTCACGGAGGGAGAGTCCGCATAGTCAAACACCGCGGCCACCCTGTGCTGGCTCTGCAAATACAGTGTCATTTACACTCCACTCACGCACCTCTTCTTCGGTGCGCCACGCGCTAACGGTTGCTGCTGCGAAGCTATCGACGACGATCAACGTCTCGATCAGGTGCCACGCTTTTTAGACTTTGTTTTTACTGAATGGAACCCCCGCGCAGCCCTCCTATTCAGCACACACACACACCCAAACGGGGCAGTCCGCGGCCGAGAGACATGAATGAAACCTTCTCTAGTGTTCGATCGCGCGCGCCCGAGTGTCGCGTCCAAGATTGATCGCGTGCGCGCGCGATCGCACGGTTATGTAACACGCCGTGGATCGGTCGATCGGTCGGTGGGTCCTTCTGCTTTGCAAAAGTCGATGAAAAAACAATACTACTGGGGCGGGGTGGAAGAGTGCATGGCATGGCATGGCAGGTTGCGATGGCCCAATTAGGACCATAGGAGGACCCGGCCGGCAGTGGTTTTGCTGGATGCGACGACGCGACGCCGTGCTGACGCAACGCAACGCAACGCAACGCCTGGGTCAGTTGCAGCAGCCACGATCATGTCCTTAGTTGGATCGAGGGAGGGTGCAGCCACGCACTATCGCTTTGATTGCCTTTGAGGCCTTGAGGTCGTGTTTTAGTCGCCGAATTGTTTGACCAGACGCCGACGCCGACGCCATTTCGACCCGTTTATCGATCGATCGCCGGTTGATCGAATATTTCGTTCCGGTCGATCGCGCTGATCAAAAGAAGTCCCCCCGAATTTGATGACGTTTTTTGTCGCATCGCTTGAAGCGTCGATGGCTTTTTAACCTGTCGCGAACTGGCTCCGACTCTGGCCCAGGCCTTGGCCACGGATGAGCACTTTCTCTTCCCTTTTGCACTCGCCCACCCCCGGGGAGCCCGGTTTACCCGGAAGCGATCGATGAATGTTGAGTAATGCTTCTGCTTGCCAGCATCGGAGAGAAAGAGAGAGAGAGGGAGGATAATTAGGCAGCGCTGGTGGGCTCCAGCATGGCCACGGTGTAGTAGCCTTCGCGCTTTTCGGAATCCCCGGGTCCGAAGAATCCGCGACCACAGCACGGATCCGGCTTCGGCGCCGGCCAAGTCTTCCGATTATGCTGCGTTACGCAACACCGTTGACGGCATATGAGTGTGTGTGTGTTCGTGTGTGTGACCACTGACTGCCCATGGTCCGGTCTGGTCCGGGGTCCGGTGAGCTATAATTATCCGAAATCATTCCTTGAACCTTTCGGAAGGGCTGCCACTAATTAGCCGGACGAATATGTTCGACATTTAGCGCTGAGAGGCGCTCTCGTAGTGGCCAGACCAGGCCAGACCGGACCGAGGATGGATGTGCAACTCACGCGTGAGGATGTGATGGAATTGACGCATAAAATGCAGTAAACCTTTCATCATCATCGTTTCACTAAACATTACTCCGGTACCCACCTCGAGCTGCGCGTACGTACCGAGACGACTCCAGCTCCAGAGCTCGAGCGAGCGAGCGATCGCCGAGAGCAGTGACCGTGTTCGCGTCATTACAACCTTCCGTGCATCAGCACGGAGCCACCACGGAGCTACCACGGAGGCCACTCTCTAACAAGTGAAGCTGGAGCACAGGTGGTTGACAGCAATTAACCTCCTCCAGAGGGGGGAATCCAAGGTGGTGCCCACGGTTTGCGCCATTCAAATGGTGCCCAGGGGATATGCGCGCGTGAGGCAGCTCCAAGGAGTGAAATGGCCGTCGCCCGTATGCAATACTTAGAGCGCATACAGCGACAGTTTTATCACTCGACACGACACGATGTTGCACAGGAAGAGATCGATCGATCGGTCGGTCATCGAGTTGTCGGCTAACATTGAACGTAATAGTAGATTTTGTTCGGAATTATTACAATACCTTGAGAACAACATATCGCAAAGCATGCTTGGATAGCGGGTTCAATCTCTTAATTTTTCCACGCATGCTTTGATCATCATTTCTTTGCTAGGGGATACCCTTGGGGTGTTTTGGAATAAATTCTCCACAGGAAAAATAATAAAACCTTCCATATTACATGGAATTCGCTAGATACCCTAGACATTCACAAGTGTGTGTGTGTGTGTGTAAGGGTAGAAGGGGCAATTGTTACTGTACTTCAACCTAATTTTCTTTAAATTCGAGACCTTTTTCGTTCACTACCGCATCATCTTGAGTGGGTATTCGCAGTATTGTGCCACGGAGGTAAATTAAGGTATCATTTTAAGTATCTTGTTGTCTGCACTCTTTGGATTTTGTTTATATGTTACTTGCACAGTTAAACCATACAGGTGATGCATATGTTATGTTATCGAGTCGGTCGAATTGCAGAAGTGTATGAGAGCAATTTGTTGTTTCAGATTTAATCTCTATTTCCTATTAAGGAAAACAGTAAAGTGACCGAAGAGCCTTGTGTTCCTTAGTAAACATTGGACGGTTTGCAGCAAGTTCTGCAAACGAAATCCGAATCCGACACGGAAGTGACCTACAGGATGCTTCATTTAGGGACAGGATCTATTTAAATCTTGAATAGCTCCGTTATTTTTCCGCCTGAAACGCCAGTCTACGCCATTTTATGCCATGACCTCTGTTGCCAAAACCTACCAGACTCTGAGTCTTGTAAACGAGACTGGAAATGGTATATTTTTTCGTTTTGGTCGTAGTTGCCATTGGAGCGAAAGATGTTGCTTTTTGGTGGTGTTGGTGATTAATTTGATAGTATTATTTTTTTTTAAATCAGGCTGTAAAAAATCACAAGTTCATTCATAAGAGCTTAACAAGACTTCTAAGTTTTTTCAGCAGTAGTACACCAGTCTCGTTTGCAAGACAAGACACTAGCAATAGGGCCCTATAAGTGACCTCTTCGTTTGCGGGAATTGACGGCACCGGGCATTTTTCTGTGGGGCTATTTGAAGATTAAGCTGTATGCTAGCAAACCGAAGACTATTGAAGAGGTAAACACTAATGCCAGAGCAGATAATTGCTGCTATTACGCTCTGATTGTTGTCAACTACCATGTAAAATACCCAAAAAGGACCACTTTTTTGTGTCCAATCGAGGCGATCATTTGATCGATATTGTATTCCGAGTGAGTTGTCAATAAGTGGCATTGTATATCCAAAATTAAACGGGTTCATTTGCCAAAATCGGCAGAAGAATGGCGGAGTTATTCAATATTCAAATAGGTGACCAAAACCAAACACAACGTGAGTCCGTCTGTTCGTCCTCATATCACGACACGATGTCACAGACTCCCAGACCTGCTTCGATGATTTTGCATCCGGATTTCCGGATGCGGAACGGAGAAAAAAGCTAATTATGATGTTCGCTATGATGGTGAATGCCATGCCATGTGCGGCTTCCTCTTCTTGGGTCTTGGGCTTCGGTTAATCGCGTGCACAGCAGCACCAGCAGTAGCAGCGCAAGTAGGGCGCGTACCGAGGGCATAGTGATGTAACCCAAAAATGACCTCCTCTGGAGAGGTCAAACACACTCCCGTATGTGTGTGTGTGTGTGTGTTTTTCGCTCCCCCGAGGGACGGACCGTGACCAACTAATCGCGGGAATCCACTGATGCTGGTGTTGAACTCTCTGCAGACTCGTTATCGGCGCGACATGATCGACCTTCTTCTTCTTCTGCTTCTTGCATCGACACCGATTCCACTTGGGGGGAAGGCTGGCCTATAATTAGGGCCTAGGACGGACGGACCCTTCTACTATTTGTACCCCAGATTTCACACCCAGGGTGTGTGCTGTGTGTGTGTGTGCGTTCGTGTGCATGTCAGGGAAGCGCCGGCAAAGTAGTGAACCTGGGGGTAAGAGAACGCAGAGATCCCGTTACGATGAACGCTCGCCGTGACGTCAAAGGGCCAGAGGACCGGGGGTAGGGTGTAGCTGATGGAAAATCGATTTTTTGTGTTTTCAGAAGACCCGAGAGAGGGGGAAAGAGAGGGAGCGAAAGAGGACGGCGTACACAATGGACAAACAATGGAATGGCTGGCGCTAGTGGTATGTGTGCTACCGCCCTTCGCGTGACGTTTGCGCGATTGATCGCGATCGCGATAGATTACGTTACGCTTACCGACCCGTGTGTCCGCGCGCGTGTGTGTGTGTGTCACAAATCTTTAACGATCGAATCGGAACAATCTTCAGAGGAGAACGATCGCCGTGGATCGTGAGTTTTTTTTTTTTTGGTTTGGGAATGGTGGCAAAAAGCGCATTCCCGTGATCATCATCTTCCCTCACCCGCTGGTACACGATCGATCGCGGTGAGCATGCATTCTAGGCGGCTTCCCGGCCACAGCAGCACCACCACCAATCAATGCCCATCATCCCCTATCCCCTCTCTCTTGGCGTGATCGAGACTCCGGGGTCCCAAAGGTTTCTCGTTCTCGATCGCGTTAAACCCGGAGAGAATCTTTCACCTTCCCAGCGCTTGGCGCTGCTACGGCTGCTGCTGCTGCTGCTGCTGCTGCTGCTGCTGCTGCTGCTGCTGCTGTCCCAGTTGCCCACTTGGTGTGCCGCCAATCGATAAACGATAATTTACGGTTGACTTGCAAGGCTGGCTTGCGTGTGATGTACTGACCCACATACTGGAGGCGATCGCGGTGTACGTACCGATTGGATCCGTTGGTAGATCAATCGGTCACAGACAGGCAAACCCCGTCTGCAAAGCCGATCTTCTGCGGCACTGGACGACTCCTCGAATCTGGATTCCGAGGCCACGATGCCCGTCTCCCGGCCGCTCCTCTAAGTGTGTGTGTGTGTGTGAGTGTGTGTACGATCGAAACGGTAAAGTCAAAACACCATTTATGGAGTGCAAATTATTTGCAACTCCACCGCCTCCATCGCTTCTTGTGGCCTCTTCCCTTATTCCTTTTTCCTTCCTTCATCATTATGCTAATACCCTTCTCGCCGGCCAATTCAGTTCACGATGATCGTTGTGCTCATTGTGCTCTCTCTCTCTCTCTCTCTCTCTGCCTGTCTCTCTCTGCCCTTCATCACTTGTTGCGCCCGGCCAAAAAAAAAACATATCGACGACCATCTTTGCATCTCTCGAGGACGCGCTTTTTTTCGCTCTGTTGGCTAAAAATCTTGACTAAAACTCATTGAGCGAGACTCTGGGGGAGGGAAGTGCGCGTGGAACAGGAACATGGACACAGGAGCCGCTGCGCCATGCGCGCGATCCCCGATCCTAAGCTTATGAATTATGCATGAAGCATCCTCGCCTCGCTCGCTCGCTCGCTGTACAGATTGAATTACACACTCACACAATCTCTGTCATTGAATAAAAATAAAATCAATAGCAACACGCCCGGGGGGCTCCGGTGGCGGAGCAGGAGCCATTGGCGAGTGGTTTTTTTTAGAAAGCGGCGCTGTGCACCTTCACCTCTTGGCGAGCTCATCATTATCATCATCGTCGTCGTCGTCGTCGTGTGGTGTCTGTCGCCTAGACACCGAACAACAGAAAAAAATAACATCCGATGCCAAATACAAATGCTATTTACATTTCGCGCAGAGAGAGGAGAGGGGGGGCAAAAGATGATGCGGCCACGCCGAACCGATCGTTCGATCGATCGACCGATCGGCGAGGGGAAAAAAAACCGAAAAAGGAGTCTCTCTCGGGGCGAGGGGTCGGTGGTGTTGGTGGAAATTTAAATGTTTGATCATTCTATTGTTTCCTATTCGAGGATCACCCCCTGGGAGGAAGGGAAGGGAAGGTAATAAGAGACACAATTTGGAATTCCTGACAGGCGCGCTTTCACTAACGCCGCCGCTGTCGCCACTGTTACTGATCGTCGTCGTGGTCGTTTGTTTGGTTTTCCATTTCAGCGATCTTCTTCTACCGATCGAGCGGGCGCGCGATCAATCGTGAGTGAGGACCGATCACCCTTCTTCCGCCCCCCTTTTCCGATGTGCGAACAATCGGCACACAACAGCCCGAGAAAAGCCGCAATCGGGCAATACCTCTTTCGTCACAGACCCCGAGAACCCCGAGAAACATTCATTGCAGCGCAGCGAATCATAATCCCTTTTGGGCCACCACGCACCGGGCTACCAGGACAGCACAATCCTCGAGCCACACACACACACACGGCACGCTGGCCCTCTACTCCATCCATCGGTGGCCACCATCGACGTCGTCGTCGATCGTCGATGCAGGAAAAAAATGGGAAAACAGCAAAACCAAAAATTAATTAATCATTACAAAATCGCTGTAACCGCGTGCAGGGAGGGAAGGAGGGCTGGCCATGTGTGTAATGCAGGAGGAGGTGGCCAACAGAGTGCGCCAGCCAGCGATCGCAGGAATGCGAAACCACACCACCACCATTCGATCCACAACGATGTACGTGCGCTCCGGACCCAAGCTAATGATTAAATAATCCATTAATTGAAGCGAGCGAGTTGTGTATGTGTGTGGCAATGGACATGGTGGAGGTTGAGAAGGCACCCTTGGTCGTATTGAATTAAGGGGTGGCGGTTTAATCTTCGATCTTCGTGGTGCAGAGTGCGGGAGAACCGCGAAGCAGCAGCAACGCAACCAAAAGCGATCGCCAGGGCACTTGTCGCCAAAGTGTGTGTGCGTGTGTGTATGTGTGTCAGGTGATCTCGTGCGCTTCATTCTGTGGTGCGCAGAACGACGCAGAAGAACTCGGCGGCTCAAGCTTCAAAAACTAGGCACCAACAGAAGCACCAACGCCATTGAATGCCAAGTGTAGTGCCAAGCGAGGCATCGAGAGAGGCAAAGGCACTTGTAGCAACGACTGGCGATAGTGACTGGCGCCCCCAGGGTCCGGTCCTAGCCCCTGGACTGGCGTGCAACCGCTAGTCTCGCCAAAAAAATAAAAAAAACAACTAAATTGAATCGATTTATGGCGGGTGGAAATGTATGTATCTATGTATGTCTGTATGTGTCCGCCAATGTGGAGCACGCTGTGTCTGGCCAAACCTACCCCCGGCAAAGGTGGTTTTCCGAATGGTGGGCACCTTCTACGACAGGTTTGACAGTATCAATTACATTAATTGGATTCCGGTTTCACTCCGTATGTTAGCTTTGGCGACTGCTCGTCGTCGTCGTCGTCGTCGTCTTCTTGGCCATTCATTTGGGGAGGCATTTGGCAGCATAGGGCAAGGCGGAGGGACTGGATCCAGAGAGAGAGAGACCGATATGTCAAAAGTAGCAACGAAGCACGAATCAAACTGCCGTCGCCGCCGCCGTTGGATGCCCGAAAAAGATCCGGCGGCGTTCTGGCAATCTGGCGATGCTGTTGCGTCTCGCGCGCGCGCGCTCGCCCGTCTATTATGCTGATCGCGAGAGCGCCCGTGAAACGATACCGCGGAAATGGCGTATATGCCAAGGGTGGTGGCGCGCGTGAGGTGATATATAGCTCATCATCAACCAATGGCAGGGCCAGGGACAGGGGCAGTGGCAGCAGCAGCATCATTGTCAGAGATTCATCCTTGAACTTCTCTCAGAACGGATCTCGCATCGGAACGATCGCAACATTAAGCTCTAATCCCGGGGATTGGATTAGATGTTTCTCACAGAAGTCAAAAAACCAAAACCTCGACACAACAACGACAACGACAGCACAAATGACATCTTGGCTCTCAGCAACAATGCCCAGCAAGATGAGGCTGAGATGCTGAGAGAGAGGAAGATCCTCATAAGTACCGCAGCACGCTGAGGACGTTATTGCCACCGAGCGGCAGCGGCGGCTTCAACGTCGGCGTGATCGTTATTATGCAAGTAGGTTATCTCGGTGTCGGCTGTAGTAGAGAAGCATCTTCGCCACCGACATGGCACATCTTTAGGTGCACGCGATGGCACACCGTTGTCAGCATCATCCCTCGGTTACTCCCTCTCCTGCGATCGTGCACGATCGTTTGTCGTCGTCGTCGTCGTCGTCGTCGTCGTCGGGGGCATCGCGGCTTTCATCCGCGGCTTAAATCGAAATTAATTAGTTGTTTAACATTAGCCAACTACACCACTGCACCGCATCGTTTGGCCTCAGCAAAGCCCCGGGCCCCGTGTCTTCGTCTTCGCTTCATCTACAGCGAAGAGGCCTTCTTCTCCTCCAGAAGACACAACAGAAAACGAAGATCCAAGCAGCCTGATGCTACTATATGCTGCGCCACACGCCACGCGACTTGAACTTTAACTTTTCTGCATTATTGTTTGGTGCCATCCAGCCCGCCAGCTCGGGTAGCATAGTGTTCTGGTGCTAGTGCTTGAATGTCTTAAGCTGCTGCTGCTGCTGCTGCTGCTGTTGCGGAATGGTTTTTTTCTTTCATTGAATTCCAACTCGCAAGGAGCAAGCAAGCAAGCAAGCAAGAAGAAGGTCGTAGAGGCGGTGGGTTGTAGTCGAATGAATGGTCGGTTTTCCCAGGGCCTTGGAACCGGGCACCATACAGTGCGTCAGTGACAATGTGCAAAATGTAGAGAGAGAGGCTGAGGCTTCGGATTGCGGCCATATCGTGTACTATTTTCCACCGCTCTGGGGTGGTGGTGAGAAAATTTTTAATGAGCAAGCGTCGAGAGGGTGTGTGTTGGCGTGTGCTGTGCGCGGGCGTACGACTTACTACTTGCATAATTAACTTGTACTTCCGTGACCGACACGGAAACCCAGGAACCAGCCTGGGGGAAGGTTTAAAAGTCGCGGAAGGTGTTCTGTTGCAGTGTTGACCTCAAAAAGGCACGACAGGATGGTGATGCTATGCTCCGATGGTCGTTGGTATGCTAAGCATCATGTTAACACCTCATGCATATTCGCCTAACCTCAAACTCAAGCAGCAACAGCATCAACGGCAGCAGCATGATAACAGCAACCTTTTTGCCGGTTGACCGACTTCCTACTTCGCTTCTTCGCCTGGAGTTGGGGTGTCTGGAGCAGAAAGCGAACCAATCGACGGCCCGTCTGGCTCCGATATGCTAATAATCCTGGCAATAACGAGGCACATCTGCAAACGACAACGACGACGAAGACGATCGTTCGCCGTTGATTTATGGGGTTTCGTTTTGGACTTCTGGATGAAGGAAGGAAGGAAGCTGAAATGGCTGCCGGTGGTGCGAGGGCTTTTCGTTATCTTCAACTGCTACCTGGGTTTTGTTTTGTCCGGCATGTGATAACACCGGTCCCGGGACGCCAGGAAAGCGAAAGGGAGAGCAAAAGAGAGAGCAAAAGAGAGCGAAAGAGAGAGATCACTGGAGAGTTTGGCATCCCCAAAAAGTGAAAAGCTAATTAATATCACCTTCACGGGACACAATCCGTACGTCCCGTGGTGGTGATCATCTCGATCTTACGTGAAGAAGAGCCGAGATTGTTTACTCCTAGCAGCATCGGAATGCGCGGTGCTGTGGTCTTCGATCTGCAGACCGAAAAAAAAAACCGAGTATCAATTAGTGACACACAGCCGACGATCGAACGGCGATCAATCGAGCCGGGGACGCTCGAAGAAAACACAAACACAATTGGTCCGTTGATTTACCAGCGAGCAGCGATCAATCATTCCTTTTACTCCCTCTGCGTCTGTGCGTCTGCGCTCCGCGAATCGGCGAACGGCGGGAGGATCGCGATCGCGATCGGTATAAGACGCTGCTCGGGACAGATTAATCGATCGCATTTTGAGTGCTTTATTTCGGATGCTAATGATCCGAGCGATCGTCGCTGTGCACGCGGAGCACGGGGGTTGATAGCAGATAACAGAAGGGAGTTGAATTATGTCTCCTGCTGCTGCTGGTGGTGGTGGTGGTTGGGCCGATTATTTTGTCCCATCCCGATCGTGGAACCCTCATCGGCAACTAATGCATTATGCATCCAGCGTGCGAGAGAGCGAGCGAGAAGAGCAATGTTAAAAATGAATCGTTTCCCATTTCAGTCCCAAAAGGCGAATTATAACGATGCATCCGAATCGTTAATCATAATCAGTTGGGGATGGTGTTGTCGGGTGGGGGGGAAGGGGCTGCTTATCGGTATTTCATTGTTTTTGGCCGCCCGCTGTGCCAGCCACCGTTGACCACCTGCCGGTTCGATGCAGGTTCCATCTGGCAGCATTCCTAATCATATTATCAAGCTGATTAGCCTTCGATTTCACCATTTATAGAGCCAGAGAGAGAGAGCGAAAGATAGAGCGAGAAAGAGAAGGTTCGATAGCGAGTTTTAATTTGAAAGACATCAACAGTGAAGCAAGCGACGAACCTTAAAAAAAGCAAAAGACGTTTATCCATCAAACAAAAAGACCTCTTTGGCGGATTTTTCATGGAAAACCTGTGTCTAAAAGTAGAAATTACATATGATTGGCTTCTGTTTTTATTCTGCTTCATTATGATTTTTACTTTTTCCAAATAGAATCACTAAACAAAGTTTAATTAGAAAAAATCGTGTAAAGTAACAATCGAGAATTGTACAGTGTTACATTGTTTCCGAGATAAAATAATCCGAAAATCGTCTTTTCTCTTCATTTCAGCGGCGTGTTTGTGTTCCTTAATCTCAGCTTAATCTTTTGAGACACTATCGATGGATGTATCGCCAAAAATAATGAAGTTATGCACGCAAATGCCCAACAAACGAATAGTTGTTCATTTGCTGAAGATGTCAATAGAAACTTTTTTAAATGAATCAGTTGTCTAGTGGTGTATAACTCCATTATTTTGGCCATTTATACCATCAAATAGGCCTCTAAAGATGCGCTTGAGATTAAAGAACACAAATGCACCGTCCAAATCGAGAGAAAAAACGATTATTTGATTGTTTTGAAGTGACAACGATACAGCACAACACAAAACAATACATTAGCAGTGGATAAACTTGTTTTGCGTGTTGTTTTTACATTACACGACTGTTTCTTATGTACCTTTTTGTATTTTTCAATATGTTTTGAACACCAATGAAAAGCAATGAAGTATAATAATAACAGAAGCGAATGCGCTACTTAGGTTTCGCATGAAAATCACCGAAAAGATCGATACCTTCAGCAGTGGATGAACTTTACTGCTTATTGCGAACAAGTAAACAGCAATAAAGAGGATAAAGGGACTTGGTACCATGGTATAACATCCCGAAATTGACTCACCATACCACAAGCGATTAGCGAATCGTGTCAAAAGTCAACGAAACACCGCAACGTAATGACAAGCTCGCGATCAGCGGCGAAGACGATCGCACCTACGCGCCGGGGGAATATGGTGCACATTTCACTTTAAACCGCTTGTACCATGTTTGGGCATGTGCGGTACTCCCTGTGGCCCGGTGCTACATCTTCAAACCGGCGACAACAACAGGTTCTACTCCGAATGTAAAGAAAAAAAAAAACGCTTCGCTTTCCGATCCGACTCCCCGCTGTGCGATGCACTGCACGGGTGGACTATGGAAGTGGAGAATGCGCATAAATCTGGCGCATACACTTTGAAAGTTCTCTGTTATTCAAAGCGCATGTTTGCTTAAGGTTTTTTTTCTCTCTCGTGGGGTGGAAGGCGAAACTTCAGCTGCTGGTTTGGACGCAGAGCAATAAATCGTTCGTTCCGTCGCAGTTCGCGATCTTTGGACTTTGGTGTTCCTGTGCTTGTAATACAAGCTTCACCATCCATCTGGCTGGAGAGAGGCGTATATGGAGTAAATACCCCCTTCGGGGAAGCACAAACCTCGAAACGAAACGTCCCGGTCCCGAAAACGGATGGGCGGATTTAATTCCGAATTAAACCCCTTTTTGCCTCCTCGATCCTCGACGGCGGGAAGGAAATCGGAATTATTTCGATCCGGTATCAATTAATAATTTTTAATCGCTCATCAATTTGATCATTTTGTTCGGAACGCTCCAGCAGAGCGACAGAGAGAGAGAGACAGAAAGAGAGTGAGAGAGCGGACAGACGTTCCGCAACATTCCACGATCGCTGCGGCAAGTCGGAACTGTCAGGTGAATAAAATTATTCACCGCGAACGGATTTACTTTTTTTGTGTGTGTCCGACACGGCGGGGGGTGCTGCAACCGAAAGCACACGGAGCGCATTAGCGAATTAAGAATTAGCGAATGGCGCGGTAGTGTCCGGTGTCAGTCCTGTGGAGTGCTGCCGAAGAAGAGAAGCAGAAGCAGAAGAAGTGAGTGAGTTATCTGCGCCAGCGTGCGCACAGTGTTAAATGCCAGCCGCTTATTTCCGCTCTTCGCTGACAACCTTCTTTCTGGCTGAAGATCAGAGCCTCATCGGCACACACACACGCTCGAGCAGCCAGGGTGTTAATAAATGGGGACTTCGCTTGACATTATATCGTTCGCAGTGCGCGGACTTTGCTGACATTAGTTTTTATGCTCGCGGATGCTCACTCGTGAATTGCACCGGGAACGAATGTCGCGTGGTGTGCGTTCGCGGATTACTAGGACTGCTAGAAACAAAATGTGTGAACGACGAACGTGTGTGTGTTTGTGTGTATCGAGTAGTAGGCCGTGGTCGGGGTCGTGGGTTTTCAGCTCAACGCAGCGATGGCGCGTACTATTCCCTTCGTCGTCTTCTGTCAAACGCCGAATAAAATTTATTAATCAAGGAACTAATTCCAAGTGCCCCGTTTGGGAGAGGGAAAGGGGAAGGGACAAGTGCCACGCCACCAAGCCCAACCCACCAAAGTGGTGGTGGTGTTGGTGGTGGTGATGGTGGAAATCTGTGCATTAATTTATAGCTACCATTTAGCGCAAACAACGCCATTAATTTCGTATTCGTGTGGCTCTCGCGGTACGCTGCGCTGTGGTGAGAAGGTGGAACGAGTTTTTTGTCGTTTTTTTTCGGGCTGGAGAGACCCAAGGAACGGCCACATAGCACATGGGGTCGCGCATTTTGCGTCGGTTGGGCTGCTCCAGTTCTACTCCTCTGAGCTCTGAGCTAGCAGGCAGCTCCTTCGTCCCGGTAACGAGTGGCGTGAGAGGCTTGATGATAGTTGCTTAGGCCACGGTTGCTGCCAGGGTGCTTGGGAAATTTATTAAATATCTTTCCTAGCACCATCAGCAACCTAGTAGGCCGACACGACACGTTCGTTGGGCTGTCGCTTGACCGCCAGCCTCTCGTGGATTCTGACAAACTAACCTAACGAACGTCACTTGGACTCTTGGACGTGGAGCAAAAAAAAAACGGGGGGGTTGAACAAATTTTACGCCAATTTCTGTCCTCGCTCCCGCGGTCGTGGCCTGATCGTGGCCTGGTTTGGTCGTTTGTCTTAGCCGCTTACCCTCGCTACACTCCCGCTTCCCGCGTTCTCGCGCACACACTAACATACACACATTCGAGAGCAAAAGGCGTTGTGGTCGGTCGGTCCCGGGTATGTGGGAATGTGCGGTTGCGGCGTTCGCAACCGAGCAGAACCGAACCGAACCGAGAAAGAAACTTGATAAAAGGGAACACAACATTCCACCGCTCCATGGCTGCTGTTGCTGCTCAACATGTTGCCGAGGTTAAATGTCAACGATTCAGCGACCAGTGAGTGCCCCCGGGGGCTGTCATCTCATTGTGCCGGAGGACCAAGCGCCCCTTTAAGCGGCCTCGAATTTGTTTCTTCTAATCTCTGCGCCAGCTGTGGCCTTTTTTTGGGGAGGCGACAAATGGGGAGGCAACATGCGGAATCGATTAATAAATCAAATCGTAAGACAACGAACACACACACACACATATGTACGTTAGAGTGTTCCAGACGTTCTAGTTCCTATTCCTCGCTTGGACCATCCCTTCCGACAGATGCTCGACGAGCGCGTGCACCCCGTGGACGCCTTCTCGGTCTACAAACAATCGATCAGCAGCAGCAGCAGCAGCAGCAGCAGCAGGTTCACGACGATCGGTGAAATGGACCGACCGATCGACCGGCACACAGGTTCTTCTGGTAGAATATTTGATATTTGAAACCGATAGGATCGGCACACCGTGGCGGAAAGGGTAGTGGCGCTGCGATCGTCCCCTTCCTCTCCACAAAGATTCTGGGCCTGTCCCTGGTGGTTGGTGCTGCTGCTGCTTGCCAAGGCAGGCAAATAGTTTTCCATAAAAGGCCACAACGCGCCAGGGCCGCCGCTGCGCCAGAAGGTTCGCTTCAGAAGGCTTTGCTTTCAGATGCTGCCGTCCTCCTCCTCTTCCTTCTTCTTGTTCTTTTTCATTCTCATTTTCTGCGATCACGCCTCCCCTTGGTCGTCGTCGTCGTCGTCGACGGTGAGTTCGCGGTGAATGGCGGACAGACGGACGTACGGGCGCACCTTTTGAATTTGATTTATTAAGGACCAAACTTTGCCGACATTTGGCGAAGTCTAGGGGCTAGGGCGGGCTAGGGCTGACCATATCCCTCCCTTCCCTTTACGTATGTGTTGCTCATGGTGATGGTGGGTGCTGGAGTCCATAGACCGTGCTTTGTATTGTGTGCGCCAAGCGGTGCAAGAATGTAGCGCTGGGAGCTTTCCCGGAGCCCGGACCAGGATTTTGAGGGGAGCACATTCCGCACAAGCAAAATTGTTGCGCAGCACCGCACGCTACACGTTCCTTGGGGAACGCAGGAACGCGCTATCTGTTGTAGCGATAGCGGCAAAAGCGGTTGCCAGTTTGCGGCTTGTAATTATCTGCCCCAATGGACTGAAGATCGCATATCGTCGTCGTCGTCGTCGTCGTCGTCGCCGTAGCAGTTGTGGCGGACGCCTACACACACATCGATAACATTCGTTGCGATAACGCGAAAAAAGGAGTCAGTTTTTTATAACGGCGGCGACAACATTTTTTAACTAATGAAGGCAAAGGTTTGTTTTATCGCAACATCGAGCATCAAGTTAGTTTTTGGAAATAATCTGTGTTTTTTTGTAATTAAAATTGTGCTTTCTGTGACTCAATGTATAATATTTAGCTATTTAACTAAGTAGCTTTCGTTTCGCTGTGAAAAGTGTCTTTACATACACCAATAGTTCTGTTGTTATATGTACGATTTGTTGCGATATGAAAACGTTAATATCACAACGAACATTTCCTGCGTATTAATATGCAAATTTTAAAGAGATTTACTTGAAAAACTATTAATACTTCGCGATACACACGCAATGATGTCTAATACTAAGCCGGATCTTACGAGAGCTTTACGCTCGATCATGTGTTCATGAATAAACACACACACACACATATCGTAACGAACTGTTACTAATCTCATTGCTCGTCGCACAACAACCAACCAAACGCTACAGCTACCGTCCAAAACCGGGCAAGGCGCATTGCAAGTACCCCGACAACCTGCACCACCTGCCCATCATCTCCATGAAGCGCAGCGAAAGTAATAAATTGAATTCCAGTTCCAGTTTGATCCGGTCTCGGGCTCTCAGGGACCCCGGGCCTGAGAGAGGGGAGTTAAATCCACACAAAAAATGACCATTTCCTCGTTCGCCCACTTGACGGCGTGCATAATGGCGTGAGAAGTAAGGTTCGGAATTCGGATTCGCAGAAAAAGCCACTCATCTCCCGGGGGTTCCGGTTTTGCCGGGTAGAGCAACGCAACCAAACTGCGAGGAGTGGCGACGAGTAAAATGTAAATTTCATTCGCCAGGGGAGCGGCGGCGCTCGCGACATGGTGCGATCGAATTGGCTCGATTGTGCTCCAAATGCGTGATCATTGGTGTGAACGATCGATGCCCTTTTCGGGCCGAAGGAGATGCTCCCCAGGGGCATCACCAGCAACGACAACAGCAGCAGCAGCAGCCGAAGATGAATCAAAAGCGCGAATCGAAGCGCGAATAAAGTGTGCGAAATGATGATGAGGAGGAGGAACAAGGGTCGCTGGAGAAGGTAGCCCTTCTTTTAAAGGGAGGAATATTCATCGCAAAGGAATTTTGACCAGACAGACTGTGTGTGTGTCATGTCATTGCTGCGAAACATGAATTCCCTTGTTGGGTTCGCGTTCGTTCGACGCCCTTTTTTACGAAGCATATGTTATCTTTGGTGTAGTATATACATGTAGTGTGTAGTGTGTGAGTAGGATGATGATGATTGTGTACATACCGATGCGACAATGGTCAGATAGTATCGCTGCGTCCGCTCGTAGTCCAGCGTCTTGACCACGGTGACCTAAATACCGGGGCGGGAGTAAAAAGGAAAAAGAAAGAAAAGGCATAAAAACGCATGCAAAGCAATGGCGGGGAGGGATGAGATCGAAATAGAACTAATGAGGCGAAGTGGGTGTCCCATTTGCATAGATCCTTATTCCCCTCGAGGTGCAAAAGGATTCCCGTTCTGATGCGGCGCCGACGCCTTCGTCTTCGCATTCGCCTTTCGCATACTAACGACATTAGGGTAGGTAAGGGGCAGCCTCGACTGCACTAACGACGACCCCCATTGCACCGACCCCGACGCGCCTGAAGGGGTTTGTCAACATTCCAGCGACAAAGCGAATAACCAGCGCTTCGATGGTGCTGAAGACAAAAAAAGCCTTAAGAAAACGATTCCGAATGATTGATGCATTGCTGTTTTTGTTGCTGTTGTTGTTGTTGTTGTTGTTGTTATTGCAGAGCTGCAGACGGTGCATGGAAGAATGTGCCTCGTAATGCAGAAATGCACTCCTCCAACGCACTCGCACTGGCGTTAGTGCAATGGTAGAGACTTGACTGCAGATCTGACTGACGACATCAACAAAAAGGCAGAAGAACTGGCTGGCCAGCTCAGAAACTGCCTGTCGCTGGACAGCTTAAGGTGAGTGATACTTTAACACTCCCTCTCTGCCAATCGCTCTCGCTACCGCCAGCATTATTGCATTATGACATTGGTCCGGGTCCGGGGGTCCGGGGGTCCGGGGGTCCGGATTGATGATGGGTTGGTCCGCCTTCAACTCACCCGATCGGTGAGGATTACCAAATGTAAAGTGGCAAACCAGTCAACCGTGGATCCGCGAGATCCTTTCGAGATGATTTAGATATCTTTCAGATGCTCGCTGCTCCCAGCGAGCTCCTCGCAGACTGACTTCGCCCGGGAACGGCCCACTGCGATCGAGACGCTATTTACTTCGAATTCGATGCAACCAAGATAAGTAGGCTGGCAGCAGCAGACACACTATCCCCAACCTCATCACCAGGAGCTCCGCCGGCATCAAGGAGTGTCCCGGGTGGACGCCATCTTTTTCTAATGGAAACTTAAAACTTTCATCTCCCGGCGGTGATCCCGGCGCACCCCCCTGGCAGCCCGTTATCTTCTCATCTGCAGCCCGGATGGAAATTAGCGATAAGTTATGGCAGATTAATCGAAATGCTTTGCTGCTGCCTGCCTCTGGTGGTGGTGAGGCGGGCTTATGTAAGCATTCCGCAGGTTGTTCCCGCAGGTTGTTCTTGCTCACTGCTGGTGCTGCTGTTGCTGTTGCCTGCCAACCAGTCAAAGCAGGCGACTCCTACACAGTTACTTGGTTGCGTTGCTCGGTCGCTGGCCGGGGATTGGATTTAGTTCCTCCTTCCTTGGCCGAATGGTGGTGTCCGTGCCCGCGATCACCTGTAACAGTGACCTGTATCGCCGTTCAGGGTGTCGCTGGTGTGCTTGGTTCGACCTAATTTGAGGATCAAACCGCACGAGCCCAGACCTACTCCAAGGTACGTGAGCGACCGCCGAACTAGAAGTCAATAAATATCTCTCGCTCGTTCTCATGCTCTCTCTCACTCTAGCGCTCTCTGTTGTGTTTGTTTTCAGGTGGTGGTGCATTAGAGCGCACCCAGCGCAACGTGTGATTGTGCAACGAAATTCCAACCCCGTGCCCGTGGAACACTTCATCCAAGCAACGCGCGTTGCAGCTGCCATCTACTGGTGATGAGGAGCACCAACCGCTTGCACCGCTTGTCGTACCAGCAGCCAACCAACCCCACATCCCGCATCCCGCGTGCCTACCTTCACGTCACGATGGCAACCGTGTGTGTAGCGGTGTGTGTGTGCTTGGTTTACTGTGGGGTTTTATTTTTTTTTCGAAGATTTTTCGTTGCATTTTCGTTCGTGACTCGCTCGCCACTTCACTCGCCTCACCGTGTATGTGCATCCATGGCATGCCATGCCATGCAGGGACCGCGGATTACCGAGCGGACCAAGAGGCCGGAATGGGGCCGGAGACCACACCGGGTAACCGGGGATGGTGGTACGAAATATGAAGAAAACGAATGTTGATTGCTACGTGACAGGCGTAATGGCGGTGGTGGCTTTTTGGAGGGAGTACCGTTTGGCTGGGACTGGCACTTAGCGTCACCGATGGTGGCCCCCTGTCAGGCTGGCCCTGGGTCAGGAGGGTCTTCCAGGGGACAGACCGGTGTCCGGGGGTGGCGGAAGGTATATCATAAACAACATCGGAGAGGGATCGCGATCAAGATATGTGTGAGAGACGGTGACGTTGAGCCGATGATGATGATGATGATGATCAGTGACTCGAACCGACTGGACTCGACTGGACGAAGCTTCTTACCTGTCCTTGGTGGGGGTAGGCGATCGCAAACACTCCGTGACCGTCGGCGGCCGTGAGGGTGTTGGGCGAGATGTCCGATACGTTTTGCGCACCCTCGACGATGAAGTACTCGATCAGCCCGTTGACACCGGCATCCTTATCCGTGGCCTGGATGCTACGGAAGATCGTCGTCCCGACGGGCGTTGACTGCAGGTGGCCGCGCGAAAAGAGAGAGAAGGAGAAAGAGAGAAAAAAGATGGAATTAAAACCAACATCCATAAATCATGCTGCATCATATATCGGGAAGATTGCTCCCTCCCTCTGCTGCTGCTGCTGGCTACGGTACTTATAGAACGCAGCACAGGATTCAAGATGGTGGACACCTCAATTGCATGTCATCATTGTCGACGTCGTTCATGTTCGTGCTGTTGCTGCTGCTGCTGCTGCGTGCTTGTAGCAAACTTGTTCATCATCAGCTCGTCAGTGTCGCTCCACGATGATTGCTCGTGATACTGGCGCTCGCACTGCTCACTCCTAGTCGCGTCCCATCTCCCTCCGGGGCTGCGCGGTGGTCACAATTAATCACGTAGCATAATTTCTCCTGCAGCGATTATGCAAAACGCAGCGGTGCGACGGCGGCAGCGACGGTGGCGGTGGACTAACGAACTCAGTACTCGTGACCCGAACAAGGGAGTTAATCGGAACGAGAAGAGGGCGCGGCATGATGCAACACGATCAATCACAGCGGGGGCACAGCACGGCTTCCTTCGGCAGACGGTTTGGCAGACGGTCTAGTCGGTCTACTCTAGCTCGAGTAGTTCCGGAATGAACGACGTTCCGGTTCCTCCCAAACCAAAGTAACTCTCCCTCCCCCCTGCAGAGTGCGCTGCGTGGCCTGCCCGGCCTGTTCCGGCGATAGACGGGGCGTGTGACGTGTGTTGTCTATGAGATTGCAGAAGAACCTCCAAGTTCTGCATACAGCGAGAGGGAGAGAGAGAGAGAGAACACAGAGCTGTCATGTTGGCCACCCTGAACCACGCAGAAGAGTAGAAGGTAGCCAGCAGTGCTCGGCATCGTCTCATTCGGCTACGGGCGTACTTTTTTCTTTGACGTACTCGTAATTCACTCAACTGCTCCAGAACGATCATCACGTTTGTGGCCCACGGGGACCGGTCACAGTCGCGAGGCACCGATTGGATTCCCGAGAACACCACCATCACACCACGACGCTCTAGCGTGAGAACGGTGTGATGAGGTCTCATAATTCTTCCGCTCGATCGCCAGAGAAGTTCTGACCGAGAAGTACGAACACGGATGCCGTTGACATCTGAACGCACCACGACACGCAACCCGGCGAGCGAGCGAGCGTGCAAATTGTGACGAAGATGAATGGGAATTGGAGGATGCGGCGCGCAGATCAGGTTCATAGAACGACACGAGCGCCTAGAGAGCGTTGGGGTAACGGAGGTTAATTGCTGTCAGCGAGCTGCCCGTTCCGTGGTTGACACTTCTAATGAATCGGGGGCCACCTTTGAACGCGGTAGAACGTGGATCAGATGTCTTTGAGAAGCAACACGGTACAGGTTGCACACAAATGAGTTGACGAATTCAGTTGAAATAGTGAAAAGTAAATGGATTTTTTTAAGTCTAGACCATGTATTGAAATTTAGTATAGACTTGACACGAAGTCAAATAGCATTAAATGGCAAAAATACAACAACTCGGCGTTGAACAGAAGAATAGTTCGTTTTGCAAATGTAATCGTTTAACTTATTATAGAGATCCTCAAACTACATGATATGCGAGACGAGTGTTTTAACAGAATAGGTCTGCGGCACCATTCTTCTTGTCTGTAGGGGTTCAGGATCAAAGAGTAAGTTATCTATTAGTGAAACAATAAGTGCGTGTGTGACGTACCCTATAATGTAAAGCTGTAAGGCATCTGGAATCGGCATTTGCTCGATGCTTATGTAGTATAGTACATTGTAGACATCATAGCATGAACAAATACCAAAAACCTAGACCTACTGTGCTAATGTTACATATGAAGAGTATTCGAAGAATCAGTCAACGAGTTGCTAATGTGAACTATCATCGAAAGTACGATCGCCGCAGACCAAAGTCGAGCTTCTAACACTACAACATTCAGCATTATATAGTGGCATGCAGATGATCGTCCTGAGCAATCTGACCTAGTCGGCATATAAAAGAATTCTCAACTCGTCAATACACGTCATCAAACCGTTAGCAGGAATAGCAGAAGAAGACGACGTATGAGACGTAGACTGGCTTCAGTTGAGGTTGAGACATATCAAGAGAAAGGTAGGCGTTGATCCAACCCTCAAAGTCTTGCTTAATGCCTTGACAGATGATGAACAGAGAAGGCGTGGTAGTCCCAAATTGCGAAGGTACGGCGGTATCGACGACTATCCATGGGCCCTCGATTACTAGCGATGTTTCTTGGCAACCAAACACCGTTCGAATCGTTGATAGCAGAAGTAATCAAGTAATCCGTGCACATATCTTAGTGTAACTACTATTCCGTGCAGATATCACGTGAGATACGGTTCGATTTCCGTGTCTCCATAGACCATCGACCATCCATATATTGTATGCAGGCCGTTGGCGAACTCTCTGGCGTGCAAAATCGTGGCTGAAGGTCCAAAAACCCGACGTTTCGACCCTTTCGCTCTCTCCATTGAACCCTTTCATTCCATTATCGTAAATACTCATAAAAGGCGGATTATGGGAGGATGATAAGCCGCACACGGCACACGATGGTGGTACATCAGCAAGGAGCAATGCAACAAGATACACACACACACACACACCGCGACGCTGTCCGGCTTGATCATACTTTCACTTCCGAGATACGAGTTGGCTTTAGTTCTCTCTCTCTCTCTCTCTCTCTCTCTCTCTCTCTCTCTCTCTCTCTCTCTCTCTCTCTCTCTCTCTTCCTCTCTCTCTATCTCCACCACCAGCATCATACCATCACCGGATATCGGCGGGCCGGAATGGCGGTCAATGTATGTATGTTAACGTTATTTATGCTCCCTTCGCGCTTGACCGAAAGGTCAGGTCAGGGCGACTGCACGCGGGAGGTACATTTCGTAATTGAAAAATCGCATTCGACCGACTTGTAATTCTCGCTCATTTGTATTGGCCACCACCACCACCTCCACAGTCAGTCGTCGTCCTGCCAAGTGCCGTTACCACCGTACGGACACTCCAATCGTTGCGTGGCGTGGCAGCTAAAAGCATTGCAGCAACGTACACGTCTCCACTGGCGTGTCCTGTCAGCAGTCCTGGGTAGTGTTCCTGGGCGATCTTACTCTTCGCATTCGCACCAGCATCTTCGCTGCTGACACGCAACGCGTTCGCTTCCACTCCGTTGAGCGTGTTCACGCGTAACCTTTATCGCAACGCGTCCGTCGCCGCGGCAGTGTACCTGCAGCATTCGCGACGTTCCGGCACTTAAGTGTGGCTCATAAATAACCTCAAAAATTAGCACTATCGCACCACCGGTTCCGTCCACCGTGGACTCGTCGCAATCGCCGTCTCCGGAACGCCTGTCGTCACCTTTGGCCTGGCGCGGTTCTCCGTTCTATCCAGACCACTTCACCCGCGGGGTCTAAAGGGGGGGCTCCGGAATGGCCGGATAATGGTTTTATTGCTTTATTAATACACCACACCGGAGCACACTTGGCCAGTGGCCATCGTGGTTGCTGCATGCAGCTCGCGCCTCGAGCAAAAGGAATGCAAAGGGATGAACCAGGACCGGAATTCGAACGAAATCCGTAGCGCATCGGCGTCGATTAGCGGTTTCGCTAATGAAAGCGGTTTGTCTTCGTTCCCTCCTCCACCCCAGTGGTGGTGCATGTTGCAGCTCTCCACTTGCAGGGAGGAATTTGCCTAAAACAAGACCCTTTTCCACGTGAACGGCAAATGGCCGCACACGAGCGAGCGAGCGAGCGAGCGTGTCGCCACGCTTGACACGACTTCTTGATGCAGCCGAACCACCCCCCCTTTGGCACACCAGGAGGGAATCTCGAGAATCGTGTCCGCGGACGAAAGGCTGCTCCTCCCTCTTGGAGAAGATTTATCGAAACCGTTCCGTTTGGGGGTGGCCATGTTGTGTGTGTGTGTGTGTGCGATCGCTGGCAGCTCGTCGTCGATCGTCGTCCAGATCCATAAGTCACCTGCCCGATTAAACGCAAACAGAGCCGGTCACAGCCTACTGCAGCAGCAGCAGCAGGTTCACCGTCGGCATCATCGGCATCATAGTGTGCGGAACAACAACATGGAACCTCAATCAAAGGCCCCCGGGTTTTTGGGGCGAGCAATGTTTTGTGCTTCGGTTTTGCTATGGTGCTCGTATGTTCCTCGAAGAATAGGATGAGGCAGCAGCAGCGGTACTCGTGGCAGTTTTGCGGTATTTGAATTCGAAACGGTACAAAACGCCACTTGTGACCTACACACACACACTCGACACAGTGAACGTCGTCGTCATCGTCGCCGTCGCCGTCATCGTCTACTACGATCGCGACACACACGCGTCGTGGTGGGCGAAGTGTGTTTACCTTTTTTCCCGCGGAGTTTCGGGGCCGAGATGAATTATTTATGATCTTCGCGAGCGCTCGTCTTGCGATCGATTTGGTTTGGTGGGCTTGCTGATGGCTGCGTTTATTTTGGCGCTAGGTAACGGTTCTACCGCTTCCTCTTTCACATCAGGTGCCATAGCATGGCCATGACGGTCCGTGACCTACAAAGCACACCACCGTGAGAGGCGAGGGGCGGTAAATGCAAATCTAGGAAGACGTTCCAGGCGCTCCTGGCGTCAACCGTGACCGTGAATGGCGGCTGGTTCAGTCCGTTCGACCGTTGTGTGCCATTTGACACGTCTCCAGTGAAGCGTGTTGCCAGATAGAAGTCGGTCGATCGGTCGAATCGAGTCGATCAATCGCATTTTCACGCTCGATCTAACGGGAAGTGAAATTTGGTTTCCGATCCTCCGCGTCGCTGTGCTCGGTGGTGTGTGACGCGTTGTGCGTTGATTGAAATTCCTCGGTGACCATCTTCGTGGTCGTCTCGTGGGGGGTGTGTGTGGAACTCGATACCTGGCGGCCGCGGCCTCCTGACCACAAAACTAGATCTTCTCGCCGAGATGCTCGCCAATTAAGGTGCACTGCAAGACGCCAAGAATGGAACGGGCTTCCCGGATCTCGAACAGAGAGAAATAAAGCGAGAGAGCGGCCGCGATGCTGCTTATCGCTGATCACAAGGCTGGTGGTGCGCTTAGACGATGCAATTTGTCTGCTCGCGAGTGACAAAAACACCTAAGTAACCGGGCGCGGCAAGCGGTTCTTCCCTTTCCCTAAAGATCAATTACCGTTGAACGCTGAAAACGGACATCGGGCGCGGTGCATTGTTCGCGAGGACGATCGCGCGATCGCGATCACCGACCATAGGAGTTCCCTCCATACACAGAAGGAGAAGCTGATGATGATGATGATGGTAACGGGTTCTCGTTCGCTCTCGGAGTGTGTGTGTTAAGTCTTAAGTAAGTTAAGAGTGGTACTATTGCGCGCGAGAAATTAGTCGCCATCACCGGGCAGGTGATTATGTTTATCGCGCTCGGCTCGACCGGGCTTTAGGTACTAATTTCCAGCGCGCCTCCTTCCTCCCCTAGTGATCACCCCGTCCCCGCGGCCGCGCTTTTGATAGATCACAACCATTACCGCGGTCCTACCGCTGGCGTGCGGCTGGTAGAAAGGCGGTAATTGGATGCTCTTTGGGTGCGCGGTACCTAGATTGACCTAGATTCCATCTCGCGCGCCTGGCCATGCTCGGTGCCAACAGTTTTGCTAATCCAACAGTTTTATCTGTCTTAAATCCCGGTGCCCACCGTGGGTGGAGGCCACGGTAAACGGATCAACGGTTCGTCAACGTAATCAGCAGCCGTAGTTCGAGTTGCGAGTGGCCACCAGCCAGCCAGCCAGCCAGTCCGTGTCGCGTCTCCATCGATTCGAATGTTCGGTCTGTGCTGGGGCGAGAGAAATATGATCTTAATGCACACTGCTTAACTGCGGCCAACGACGACGACGACGACGACCTCGGAATGCGCCCCACGCTATGGACAAAGCACCCGACAGGGCAACAATGTTGATAATGCTCGCCGAGCACCCGGAGTTGCGGACGCAGCGTGAGCCTCGCACGGCGCAGCTCATTTCTCAAAACCCTCCTTTTCAGCTCTAGACCTCACGAGGTTCCCTCGGAGCGACAGGACAAGACCAGCGAGAGAGAGAGAGAGGTCCTCCTCGGTACAGCGCGATTGGCCAAGATTGATCAGCTGTTCGTGAGCGCCGCTCACGGTGTGCCCGGTGCACTAAGGAGCGAGCAGCATCATCATCATATGTGCACGATGTTTGGGGCCAATTTGTTTGACATGCGGTTTGACTTTTGCTCTCCTTGGCCAACGACGAAGAACGAAGGCCATCAACCAACAACAGAACAGAACAGAACAGAACGACACTGGGTTCGAGGTGAGCCGGCGATTAGCGTGAGGTATTGTTATCATTCAAGCGGCATCTATCGCTCTCTCCCTCTCTCTCTTGGTCTCTCTCAGGAATCAGCAGGAGCAATACCTTGATGGCCACCCGCTGTGACGTTGTGCTCACGAGAACGCTCAAGGCTCAAGTTCAAATCGGAAACGTTTCGCTCCGATTAGCCTGCAGCATAAATCATGCCAATTGACGCCGACAAACGCCCCGGTGCGCATTACACGTGTGTGTGTCAGTGCTCCAATTCCGGTGATCCAGCCACCTGGACCGTGCGGATTTTTGCTGATCACGACCGCACCGTACCGTACAAGTATCATCTAATCTCGCCGCAAACGTCGTCGTCAACAACGAGGACGACGATGATCGTCCAACAGACAACCAGACAGACAGACAAACAGACAGCACTCACACACTCTCTCTCTGTCTCCCTAATGGACCTGGGATGACGTGCTACCGTTAATCTGTTTTGACATTTCATGGCCGATCGAGCGCGGTTCGCACTTTTAGTCGCCCCTGGCTGGGAGTTTGCAGAGCAGACCGCAAAACTCATATGTCCGACACGCCGCACCGCACCGAGGAAACCGCGAATCGCGCTTTGCGTAATTGCTAATCTGCTTCGTCCTCTCTCTCTATCTCTCTTTTTTTCTAGCTCGCGGTCTCTAGTAGATACGGTTGATTGTCGTTTGTGCACCACCATTTTGGAAAGGACGCCGCCGTTTTGCCGTCTGCCTCACCGGGAAGGAAGGCCAGCGTCTGGCGTAGATTAATGGACGAACTGGACACCCTGGGCCTGGTAAATGGTTTGGCGCTCGGTGGTCAGTTGTGTGCGACACAAAAGCTGCCGCTCAGCGCCACACCACACGATCTCGATCTCTTGAGCGCGATCTCCAACGCATAGTCCTCGCGCCCGATTACGATTGGTCGGTATTAGCGGCTGCGTATGTTTTGGCAAAGTGGTCAGGGTGCGAGGCCACCTGATCCGCTTGTTGCGTGTTTCGGATAGAGAACGCGAAGTGACCTCCAAATGCAAACGGAACGACACAAAACGATGTGGGCCTTATTAGGCCAACCATTGCTTCTGATTGGAGTTGTTCCAGTCCCAGTAGAGTAGAGCTCTTGTCTGTTCCGAATGTCTGCGAAACCCGGAAATAAGGCACACCAGCCGCCCAGAACAGAGTGTGCCCGTCGATTGCTGCTGTTGCTGCTGTGCGATTGAAAATCAATTTGAAACCCCCGGAAAGGTGCCACGGAAGGAAGGGGGAATTCCTAGCGATCCCCACCCTCGTAGAACCCGCTTGCGTGGCCAAACATAACCATCGTGCTGTAAGGTGCGCTAGCGTGCTCATTGAAGTCGAGTCGAGAGCACGAGCACCGACGTGAGAGGTGAAATGCCGTGCGACATCACAATTGTGGTCAGATGAAATTGTTATTTCCCGCTTTTCCGTGAGGGTGTGTTCGGGGGTGGAAGGGAATTGTGTTGTAGAGAAGAACAACTTCCGCCAAGCCGTGCCGCGGAACGTTTGGCAGAACGTGATCTAAGAGAAGGAGAACTGTGGAATGTTGTTCGGTTCCGAGAGCGATTCTGAAGCGCACCGTTAGATCGCGCACGTTCAACACAGTGGCCCCTTGGTCGGCACGGTAACGGATAGAGCGTCTATGGTCTATGGTGGCAGTTCTTGGTCACGCGGATCCGTTGCGCGCGTTTGCCGAGATAGATGCGATCGGCATCATCATCATCATCATCATCGCCGCCATACTCGATCGAGGTTCTTTCTAGCACATCCGCCGTACACAGAATCGTGTACTCTCTTTCTGTTTTGCTCTCTCTTCCTCTCTTGCGCCCTGGTTTATCAGCCCGTCGCCCGTCTACCGGTGCCGGTGGTAGATAGAGTTTCATGCCGTTCGCCGATCCGTTCCTTTCGACTTCGGTGCTCCAAGATCCGCACCGGACGCCATCGCCATGTTTGTTTCGCAATCCACGATGGTGCAGTAGAGCAGTCGAGGAATTCGAGGGATACCAACTAGGTCCCCGGGACCACGAAGGGCGCGCGAAGAGCCGGAACGGAAATGCCGAGAAATCATGCCCAGATCCCAGAAGGCCCAGGAGTTGCAGCCAACTTAGATCAACCTACACTACAACAACAAAAAAACAAAACAAAAACAAAAATCGACAATAAAAGTAGAAGAGAACATCGAAGAGAGGTGAACAAGGACAATCCATTAGGCGGATTCGACGGCGGATCGTTCGACCGGTATCGTCGATTGGACGGCGGCCAATGGCGGCGGCGGAACAAGTCATGATTTAGAACGTGCACCGGTGCACCGTTGCCCCGGTAACCCGAACCATCGATAGTCCCATAGTCACAACCGTGCTATGCGGCTGCCGTGGCACACTACGATGTACGGACATGCGCCATTACACATCGGTCTTTGAATCCCGAGTTGTCGTCGTCGGCCCAGGACAAGTGAAACGTGCCGACTGTCAGCAACGCCACGACGACGACCACGACGATGCTTGATCCTGCGATGTCGCTCCTCGATGTGACGGAATGTTCGCCACACTGGCCCCCATTTCCAACATGGGGATTCTGTTTTCCCCCCCGGTTGCCCGGTCCTCCTCCCCTGGGAGCCCTGGGACACGCCCAATATGGTGATGATCGGGTTAATTGCTGTAACCGTACTTTGATCGCCTTATTCGATTTCATTAACATTTCAACGACCGCAACGACCGCGGGGTGTGCGCGGTGTGTGTGTGTGTGTCTGCGCAGTCAGGTCCCGTGTCCCAGACCGGTAAACTCTTTTGTGGGTTCTCTGTGGCCAGCTCCAGGGAACTGCGTTAACCTCGGTTGAGCAAAAACATCGCTAAATGTCAAACACTGCGTTAATGCGTACGAGGTGTGCGCGTGTATGTGTGTGTTTGTATGTGTGTCTGTCGTGTGCTGCGTGCACTTTTGCCACCGGTAACACCGGCGAGTGCGTGTCCTTCGGGAGTACGGAGTAAACGGAATATGAGAGAGAGAGACCAAAACCGCGACGCGAATGTTGTCACCAATTTGCGGGAACCTCCGCGGGCGGAACCTTGCGTGTGTACGACGAGGCTACTCGCTTGCCCTTTTCGTACTCCCCACCCCTCTCTCCTCACCCCCTTCGGATGGCTTCATTATGATGCGGTAGCCAAACTCTCGCGATACCAAACTCTGACGTGCTTTTCCGGCTATTTACTTCAGCTTCTTTTACGGCAGCTTTCGAGGTTGGTTCGAGACGTGACGAGGACGGAAGGTAGGGGAAGGATGGCGCATTGGGTATTACCACCACCACCAATTACCGCGGTTGGCGTCGTACGCTCTCCAAAGGGAAATCGCATCCGTGTATTGGACCGCCTAGAACAATCACATTTATGTCACATTTGGGGAGTGATCGTTTGATCGTTTCAGACTTTATATGCAGCACTCTCGGCCCGGCAATAAGATTCGATCCCCCGTCTCCCGTCCCCAAAGTGAGTGGGCGCTCAGCCTGGCTGGTGAGTGCAATTATCTGTAACGCTACGGCTCCTTCGGTTCCCCTAAAAGGCCACAAACGTGCAACGCGCCACTCGCGCCGCCATATTGCTCCTCCGTGTTCTGTTGTATAGGCCACGCGATACACCGCTCCAAAGCCAGCTCCAACTACAACAAAACCAAAAAACAAATAAGCGATCGATCGGAGCAGCAGCACCAGACTTGGATCACTGAGCTTTCAACACAGGTTCGCAGCAGCTTTGCAAAGGGATCCCTTCTGAAGCAATAGCAATTGGAACATTAAACTCCAGCGCACCTTCGCGGAATGGTGGAATTATTGTTATTCCCTCTCTCTCTCTTCTCAGCAGCCGAATTTCGTGCAACCGATCTGCAGCCGGATCGACAGGTTCAAACAACCCGTCCCGTCGTCCCGATGCGGTTGATGCAATTCGATTCGCACGAGTCGGAAGCATTTCGGCATTTCACGCTCCAGCACCAGACGAGCGGCGCGGTATTCAAATGTGCACCTTCCCCATTCCCCCTGCCCGAGATGCTCCGAGTGACGTGACTTCATTGCTGTGGCTGCGTGTTGACTACTCGAAATGGCTTCAGTCAGTTATCTGCCGGTATTTTGCTGCTGTTGTTGTGGTGTGGTACGTGGTCGCTGCACTTTGAGCTCTTCCTATCTCATTATTACTCGCTTCTGCATTATACGCTCCACCATCACGTACTGGTGGTGGCCACACAATCTGCTGGTGACCGCAAATGGTGCCTTCTCCTCTCCAAAACACATAAAAACAGGACTCCTTAAAAACAGGGGCCCTGACGTGGGCTGACGGATGGCTCCCTCCTTGCAGAAGAGGCCAAAGAGGCCGAAATGGAGGTCGGAGATGGCCAAAAAATGATTACACCGAATCATAATTGCGGTTTTACGTGCTGCTCACACAATATGAGGCTGCGCGAGAGGGTCGCCAATTTACGCCAGCAGAGTCGCTGCATGCATATGGCTTCGTTCCGTGGTTGTTTCTTTTTTTTTTTTTGGGGGAACACTCTTCTGCGTCTCCGTCGCTTCAATCCTCGTGGTGCGCGACCAAAAGACGGATCTCTCAAGAACCTTGGAGCAGACAGCGAATCATCACGTTTGTCAACACCCAGTAGGCCTCGGCCGCAGAGTTCGGTCGGTGGTTTCGTTCAACCTTTACCGGCCGGCCGGCCGGCGGTTGCTGTGTTGCATAAGCGAATCGCATCATCGCATGGCGGTTCGCGACCCACAGTTCGGCGCGGCGCACACTTCGATCAATTAGGAGGAGATAATTTGAATTAATAATATTAGCCATCCAGTCGCAGAGTCGCAGAGGCCGACCGACCGACGACCGACATGTCGGCACTCTGCAAACGGTTACTCCGCAGCAGCGCATTAGACTGCTTGGTTTGGTTTGCGCGCTCCGGTTCGCGATCCACGGCACTTAATGGCAAAATCGTGAGAAAATCGCGGGGAATGTATAATGTTCGATTACGGCGAAGGTTGTGACCGATGCTGCTGCTGCTGCTGCTGTTGTTGCTGCTGCTTCAAAAGATTCACCGATCGTGCCATTCTCGATCACTCTCGCGCGCGCTCGCGTGTATGTGTGTGTGAAAGAGCTTATGACAAAATTTCGAACCTCAACTCCGGTTGGCCGGTCAATCGAATCGATCGATCGATCAATTTGCTCCGATCAAAAGTGCCTTCACTTTGATGCTCGAGAAGATCGCGCTCGAAGGTCAAATGCAAGGCGCAAGGCGCGATCCATCAAGTGGCCACTGGCCACCACCACGGGGGTGTGCTGCTGATCGATCAGCAAATTCCTGTGGGGGGGGGGGGGGGGGGGAGGTAGTTGTTGCGTTGGGTGGACCACCACACCAAGTGCTCTCCAAAGGCGAGGTCGAAACTCCAAAAATATTGAAATAACTTCGCCTCCTTAGCGTAATTTGTTTACCGAAATTCATTCAATCGCGAAACCGAAAATGATGGCCAGTGGTCGGTGGTGGCCGGTGGTCGGCCTGTGTCTGCATTGTGACTGGTTAAACTGATTTCATTGTCCACCGATGGGCGGTGGTTTTGTGGCCAAGTGAAGCGTCTTTGTTTGCTCGAGTTCGTGGCTCAAGTGGCCGCGTGGTCGCGGTTTCAATTGCGTACGTCCGGGATACGGGCCGTTCCTGTCAGAAATGGTTGGTTCTCTTCTTTGGGTTGATCGGTCACTGAATTCCGCCGTACCCTTGATCCGTCAGCAGCGTGTGTCACGGAATCGTTTACCCATTTTGACAGGTTCATTTCGGCACCGGCGGGGATGTCCGTTCGGGTGGGCTGTTAAGCGTCGTGAAGTGCAGTGCAGTGGTGGTGGGCGCTGCTAACCGTGCCGTGGGCCGCCGTTGAGCTGCCTTCCACATTCCACAGCACGTTTTTGGGGGGTACGTTGTTTGTACCTTTGGTCGAAGTTTGAAGTTTGAGTGTTTGTTTTTCAATGCGTCGATCATGTACGAGGATTGCTCGGAAATCGATCACTCGAGGGGTTTGAAAAATTGAATTGTACCCTTCCCTTTCCTTCTAGTTTCCCTTCCCCGCCCCATTCCCAACCGAGTTGGTTTCGAGAGGAACTTGACCATGAGATAAATTAAAGTTTATCGCACCGCAAGGCCACCGGTAGGTCGACGAAAACGACGACGACGACGATGACGACGATGCTGAGAACGGAGAGGAAATTGGTATCACACATCGTTAAGCGTTTCTTCATTACGCCATGCACCCCGGAGGGAGGGAGAGATGCGTTGAGAATCATAATAATTTGCTCCGCAAACGGGTGATGGAAGTGATTTATTAAAGTACCACCAGTACCGGGGGCACAGTTTTGAGACCGGGATTATTACACATTTTGCCTGGAACCTGGCCGTTGGCCCCCTCCGGGAACGTTCGCGAGTCCTTGTACGCGATTTGTTGCGACGACGACGACGACGACGACGACGACGGCGAGAAGGAGCAGACTCATATTAAAACCGAACGTGATTTTCGATTTCAACAATATAATTAACGAGTATTCTCATCAAATTTTATGAACACGATTATCATCATCATCATCATCGTCATCAACGACCTGTGATGATGATTATCATCATCATCAGCATCATGGAGGAAAGGAAATGTGGTCTTTTGCAGCATTTCGCGTTACGCGCCTTTCGTCGCGGCTTTCGCGGAGACTCGCGTGGCCTAAGCTGCAACCCTAACAACAAGCACAACAACAACAACCCCCTAATAAGCCCAAACATCGGCGGACTATCGGTGGTCAAAATAAACAGCGGCATCGTTAAATGCGCGAGACAGCAACAAAAAGGGAAAACGAACCAAAGTGTTGTCCCAGGGAGAAACACCCCAAAAATGAACCTCTTGCTCTCCCTCCTCACTTTTCTCTTCATTTCGGTCTAATCATGCTGTTGATCCGCGCCCACGGCACCAGGAACCATGGTTCCAGTGCTGACCGACCAGCACCTCCAAGAGGTGGTCTTACATGGTGGTCTTTAACCGCCCTGGCGACAGTGTCGCGCCAACTCCGGCACATCGCTTCCTGGCTAATGGTGCTGGAAATCGAGGGGAAAAGGGGTGGAAGTGATCGAGGGAATAATAATAATAAACACCCTTTTGCCGAGACGAGAAATTTGGCCCATGTTTTCTGTGCCGGACATAATCATTTCTATGTTAATTTGGGGTCATCATTTGCTCATCATTCCCTTTTTAGCGCGATCGCGTTCCGAGAGGACTGCCGGGAGGGTGAAGAATCGGGAAGAGGGAGGATCGTGTGCGCCAAGTGTGTGTGTGTGTGTGCACACAGTTGTGTAGAGCAACAAAAAAGAGGCTCGCGAGCCACGAGGAGACCCATTACGTATTGGCTCCGGGTGGTGCAGTGTTTCATTTGACTGAACGATCGTCTACGATCAGACGACGGCGACCACGACGACGACGGGCATAGCGATGGGCACCGTACCACATGTAGGCCACATCACATTTGCACAAATATGGTTATCGATTAATCCAGTTCTAGGAGACCATGCAGACCGTCGTGCGTGTGTGTGTGTGGTTGCGGTGGCCACATAAGGACACTGGATCGGTCGAAGCAGCAGGCAAGATCGGGGATAGGGAGAAAGCAAAAAAACAAACGAAAACAACAAACGAGAAAATGGCGACACATGGCGATGGCGTAATGAAATTCACGTAGAGAAAATTTCTCCCTCATTAGAAGCTAATTCCAAGCGGATTTTTTCCCTCCACTTTTTCTTCTCGTACATAGTTAGTAGTCGCGTCTTGTTGCGTAGCGTTGCGATCGCGTGCGAAAAGCACGATATACTTTCGGGGAGGAAGATGATGGTGGTGGTGGTATGTGAGGCTGCGACCAAAGCTGTGCTCCCTGTCCTGTGCATCGCCGCAAGTGACCACCAGCTTCCTCATTCCAGCGTTGGGCATTTCCGTACCGACGAGGTGCGCGCACATCTCGTCTTCTTTGCTCCGAGCAGACAGCAGTGGCTGACTGGAGAGCTTATTTCACGTTAATTATATCATTCCGATCACCTCAGTGTCCGGACCGGAGTGGAGCGCATGGAGTAGTAACAGGTTCGTCGCTTATCGGCCTTCCCTCGATGTCGCAGCGCGTCTTGGGCGCGCGCGCGCGCGCCTTTTGAACGAGAGGAAAAAAAAGCTGGCGAAGCTCGTCTCTCGCACCCAATCGCACAGGCCACCAGCCGCCGCCATCGCAAGTCCTGTCAGAAGCGCAGACATGCGGGGCGCACTTTTCCGGCAGCCGGCATACGCTGAGCAAACACGCCGGGTTGGCCGGGAAATATTATTGAATTTTAATCGGACAGTGCGTTTGACAGTTTGCGTTTGCAATTAATTAACTGGCCATATAAATCAGAGCAGGCCGAGCCAGGCCGGGCCGGGCCAGACCACACGATGGCGCGCGCGCGATCGCGAGTGGTAATCGATACACTTCATTCGCCATTCATTGCTCGTTCTGCGGGAAGTCGCGCGAAGGCGTTTGACGTCCCCGCGAGGAGGCAACGTTCCTGATCCTGTGCCTTCGATTTGCAAAGGTTGTTGCTGCGCTCGAAATTTGCTGCGAAAAGCAGCAGGCTCTGCATGCCTGCGCGTGTGCGTGTGTGTCACAACAGATACATCATCGCGGAGTGGACGCGCAACGCCATACTCCTCTGGTGCGTGTGTGTACACACCAGACCGCGCTGGTGGTGGTGATCCAGTACGAAAACGGGTATTATAATGAAAACAATTATTTACTTTGAGCCCCGCGCGTATAATTACATAATTACGATCGGGATCGTTGTTAAAACAAGCCGCTAAGTATGTATGTCGGGTACGCCTAAGCGTTGCCTAGCTTCGCTGACTTCTCGCCTTAGCAACCTCCAGACTCAACTCAGTTCGAGTTCGGCGCGAGATCAAAGCATGCGGGGAGGGCGTTTGCATGTCGCGTCGCAACTCCGTGACTTTGCGCACGCGCGTGTGTGTGTGTGTCACGGAAAGTTCCATCATTTCTAGGGTCTCCCTTCTTCTTCTTCGTCTGACCTCATCATTCGGACCTCCTGGGAAAACGCGCGACGCGCCCTTTTCCTCCCCATTCTCTGGTGCACTTTCTAATTATCGCCGCGCATTTCGTTCGCTTTCGTTTCTAACTCGTCGAACGAGTCGATTCGACGACGTTTGAAGCCTCGGGCGTCCACTGCGAGCGTACGGGCGTTACGAGGGGGGCGGAGGTCGAATTGGATTGACCCGCGCACCAAAGGCGTCGTCCTATGCTGGATGAGAATACGCGCGCGTCCCGCGATGCGTTGGGGAGAGCGATCGCAGTTTGCGCGCCCTCATCATCATGGCCATCGTCGTCGTCTATCGAGCCGGTGAAAGATGAACGATCTGACGGGATGGCCGCGATCGGAGTCATCCATAAATATCCGTGTGCCACCACCGCCGAGAAGAGGCGGCCAATTAATAGCTCGGTGACATCGTCGCCATGCCATGGGCCCTAGCCATTGGGTGTAACTCGATTCTGTGGCGTGGCGTGGCGATACTGCGATTGGATTTCTAGTTTTGGGCCAAACTCGCGTTTGGCCGTAGGTGCCGCCGTCGCACCACAATCACGACGGTGACGACACTCACCGACGCCCCGATGCGAGTGCTAATATTTTCGCTAAAAGCATTTCCGATTAATTTATTTGCTTTCTATCGTCGTCGTCGTTGTCGTCGTTGTCGTCGTGGTCGTTGCCAGTCGGATGGCCGGTTTTATGGGACCGGTTTTTGGGGCGGTCAGGACCGTCGCGAGTTCTGGGAGAAAGTCCTCGCTGTTGGCGTGTGGGGCGCGTTTGTGGTGTCTATTCGCATTCACACCAACACACACACACACACACACACCAACGGATCTCGATCAAATGTTCGATGGCCACTTTCATACCCCATGTGGGGATGACAATGTTGCGGAACGCCTACTGCTGGAGTAGGAGGACCGATCCCCTGAGTTACCGAAACGCATAATTTAAGGGAAAGGAAGCTGGAATTAATTAAAAATCCTAATCACAGACCACGGGACGCTCCAGCAGGAGACCGGCCCCTGCTCGCTGCTGTACTGCTGGGCAGTACAGCAGTGGAGTCCAGAGAGAGAGAGACTCCAGAGAAGCGATCGATCCAAGTTGGCTACGAACGCAAACGTCACGCGCTTTAATTATAGCGTTTGGAGATCGTTCGTCTAGCAGACCGATCGGAGACTACCGAAGAGTTCCGTTCTAGGGCGAACATTCGCCAAGGAAAGGAGAAAGAAGAAGACGGTTCTCTCTACAAGCAACATCTGCTTCTGGATGGTGCTGCGGCTGCTGGGAGCGGGTTGCGGGGTAATAAATAAGTCACGAACTGTTCCGGCTCCATTTCTGTTGCACAAACAAAGAATTAACTATCGATAAGATCGATAAAACGAGCACCAACCAGCCAGCCCACCACCACAACGGGTCCTGCACCCCTTTTCCCCTTTTTACACGTGGCGGTGGGCGTCGGTAAGTACCGGTTTCCCGGTTTCGATTGACCAGGAATGGCGAGAGGAAGATCTCGTTTGACCAGCTCCGCGTACCACTGATTGCGCAGAGGCGAAGAAGAGTTGGAGGACACGGTCGAGGCCGAGACCGAGGACCGAGTGTCTGCATGACGCGGCGTAAAGACATTTGTAAAATTAATAAGCTCGGCTTGGAGCTTATGCTTTAATGAGCCTTCGATTGGGTACGCGCAAGAGGGTGGTGCGCGATGATAAAGACCCGAGCGATCCGAGCGATGCGATCCTATAACACCCGGAACACTAGTTGGTCCGGGGTCCGTGGTCCGGTCCGATCCAGTCGGTCGGTCAGCAGGATTATTATGCAATTGAGTAAAAAGTAGGTTACCGATTAGACCAGGCGGGATTAGACCTCATCTCTGGCACCGAGGCAATGTTCTACGGCGCAAGGGTTGCATCGTGGCCGGATTCTAGCGATAGAACGGGACCGAGTGCCTTCCTGTGCAGCTCACGGGTTCAATGCCTGTGCATCAATCTAGTTAGCCATGCCAGCCGCTTGGTTTTATACTGGGAGACGGGGGTATCAAGCATCAGACCGCCTACTGCCGTGTCCAAGGTGCGTTGATTTGGTGTGACAAGTCAGTCAGTAGTAGGCTGTGGGACTGTGACTCCGATGGACGCGGCGAACTAATCGCGAATGCACCAAGGACTGCTTGCGCACAGATATCATCGCGACATGGTTTGTATAATATGTAGTAGACCCTCGCGCGCGCGCCTCTGGACTGGACTCGAAACAGGAGCATCGATGAGACCGATCCCGGCAGAAGCCGAGGGAATGGCCTTCGCAACCGCAATGTATGCTGCAATTATTATGCGTAACGAATTGTGCGATGACTTGCTTCTCTGACGTCGTACTTGGTGGTGGTGATGGTGGTAGTGATGGTGGTGGTAGGAAAATTATATAGCCCGTGCAGTTCTCTGCCGAACTCCGCAGAACTGGGCACACGGTATCTGTCATAAATAATGCAGCAGCAGAACCTCCACTCCCTAGTGATTGTTCGCTGGCACACGGTAGCCACGGTCGACAGCAGCAGCAGTAGATTGAAGTAGCCTTCACTCTTAAGAGGACACCATGGACACCCGTGGACACACTTACCTCGGCGACACTCGTTTCGTAGGGCGTGTTGATAAACATCGGTGGATTATCGTTGACATCCGACACGCGGACGATGATCGGTATGTTGCGCTTGCGGCGGGTTGACCGCACCATACAGGTTATCTAGATGATGGACGGAGACGGATAGAAGACGGTGTGTGTGTGAGTGTGTGTGAGCAGAAAGGTTGATTACAAGAGACAAGATGAGCTGCCCTACCTGGAACACAATGTGGCTCAGATTTTCTTCGTCGCGATCGAGCGGATGGATGAGGCGGAGCGACTTGCCGTCGAGCAGGAAGCTGGGTTTGCCCTTCGGGAACACTAGCTCGAGTGTGATGTCATCGTTGGGGTCACCGGATATTGGTAGCTCCGGTGGGTTCGTTCGCTGTCCGATGGCTGCAACGAGATGGGAAAGAGAGAGAGAAAGGTTCTTTAGTGACCGATGACTGCTCGTTACATAGCTACTAGCAACTCTTGATTGTCTTCTTTGCGCAGATTAATTTTTGATGAGCGTTTCTGTAACAGTTTCTGCTACGCAGAGAAGGCCCCTCCAACGGACATTGCGTACCGTAGTCGGACACGCACACGTATGTCCCTGGAGCCAAGCCACAAAGACTATAGTAGGTTTACGATTCTGCTCCAAATCCTTTTTCGCAGATGGATGCCCGGAAGGTTTTCAGTCGCAAAGCAATCACTACAGCAACCAACGTAGCATAGGCTTGCTGCGATGCCGTGTGCTAGCGGGTTGTCTCGCGTCTCCGGTCACGAACTAGAACACTCCCGAACAGGCCTCACAGTCGCAGTTCCACCTGCAGGGCTGGATTTAATTGATCGAAAGGCTCCACTTTTTCGCTCCTCGCTTCCTCTCCCCGATCTCTCGACTAATAGCCGGATGCCGGTGAGACACACCCTTGTGTGCGTCACGGGGCCGAATTGTGGATCACCTTCTTGTACTAAAAGTGTACTAAAAACCCTTTGGAAGCAATTAAGCGTCGCAGCGAGACGCCGAAGGGGCAACTGGCAACGCGGCGAACAAACGAACGGAAGAAAACAAGAAGGTAGAAGAAGGCAAAATCGTTGTACTTACAGCTGCCTCGGCTTTCCTCGATGTCTAGAATGATGCTGGACTGGCCCGTTTCCACCTCGCACAGCTGCTGCTTCCCGTCGACGCCCGGGATGGTGGCGTGTGTCACGAGCAGCAGGAGCAGCATCGCCATCGCCATCATGCTGCTGCTGTGGTACGCCTTCCGGGCTGGCCGAGGAAGGAGACGAGAGGTGAACCGTCGTGGGTTGGACAAGAAGCTGGTCACCATCATGCCGACGGTGTGGTGGTGGTGGTGCGTTCTCGTCCTCCGTTCAAGCCGTGTTGTTGTTCTGTCGTTGTTGTGCTGCCGGTGTTCCCGTTTCGGGTCGATCGAACGTTCTCCTGATCGAACCATGGCTGTGACTGTCATTTCCGGCCGTCGTGTCGCTGTGACGCACCACGGGGCTACAGGTTCCGATTCACTCGTCGTGCTGCTGCTGCTGCTGGTGCGGTGTAGCCGCCGTGTCTGGAAGGATCGAAATGGATCGTAGAAAGGGAATTAATTAAAGGGATTTGCCGTGAGTCAGTGTGAATGTGAATGAATTAGCAGATAATAAATTCAAACTGGATCGCGTAATGGCACTGTCCAGGTTCAGGTCCCAGTCCCCTCATCTCCCTCCCTCGAACGCCCACATTTCTGCTCCACTTCGATCGATCGATCGCCAAACACCAAATGCGGTCAATCATGTTCGCAATACGTATAAGATTGGCTAGAGTATAGAGATCAAGTCAAAGTACCAACACAAACAATTAGTGATGTTTTTAATCAATTATCATACTAACAACCCTTCCCTCCCACCTTCTCCGGCTTAACATTGTGTGTGCTCCGCTTTGTGTTCCCCCGGTTTCCCCCCTACCCGAGTGGACTTGATGATGATTGTGGGCTGCAGCAGCAGCAACAGCAGCAAGGTTTATCAGATCGCACAGCACGATCGTAAGCCGATCTCGATGATTTGCATATGGTGCGAGAGTCGTTCTTGTAGTGAAACCGGTTCCAAGTGGCCACCGCCACCGCCGCCGCAGCGGTAGTAGTAGTGGTGGTAGTAGCAACTCTTAGGTATTAGGGAACAATTAGAAGATTAATAGCGCGGGGACCGAAATGGTAATTTCATTTCCGCCCGCAGCCCTGGACCGGATTGCGCTTAGTCAGAGCCGGAGAGAGAGAGTCACCTGCGTGTTGATAAATCGCCACGATCCGGGCAGCGACGACTGAAGTCGTCACATACATAGTGCGCGCGCGCGCTTATTGCAATCGGCTATCCTCTTTCTCTAAGGCGTTCTTCTGGACACCGCTGGATGGCGTGCAGGTTGCTGGTTTTCGACCTCTCGCCATTCAGCCAAAGCAGGTTGGCGCGTCGCATGTCGCCGAGGTTATCGATCACCAGCAAATTCCTGGTGGTCACTCGGTGTTACCTCGATTGCGATCTCGTTTGTTTTTTATTTTCGGAGTTTGTGCTTGGACAGCGTGTACACCATAACCCCGTCTGAACGCTTCATAACCATGGAATGCACTCTACGCTGTTGCTGCTGCTGCACCTTGGCTCCGTCTCCGTGTAAATGCATCGTTTGGCAATCGCCTTACAACGATCAGTGCTGTGCCGATCAATGGCGATTGGCGTAATTAAATATTCAAATGTAAAACTGTGACTGCAGTCTGCTCTACATTTGGCGAAGATCGCGCGTCGCCGCCGGTGCCGCACGAACGCGGTTCCCTCAGCTAGAGCCCTGTGCGTGGCATCCTGGCACACAGGATAGCCTGGCTGTCTGTCTGTCTACGTACGTTGGTTGCAACAACCCTCAGCGACGCAAAAACCCCGAACACCGGATTCCACCTGTTACCTGGCGGCTCGGTATAAGGACGTTCGTTCGTTCGTTGTCGTTGGTCCCGGTGCCTCGCATTGATTTAGGCAATCGAAAACGACGTCCAAATCGTGGTCGGGGTAGGGACGGTGCCCTTCGCTTAAAAAGATGGCCGGTGATAGATTGTGGTCGCACAACGGTGGCCCCGCAACGGGCACCACAAGCGCTGGTCGGGTCGGCGCGTACGATAAACCTCGCTCCCACCGCCATCCCCGGGTGTTCTGGCCAGAAATCGAACATAAATTTTGCATTTATGCACCGTGATTGCACCTTACGCAACGCACGAACGATCGAACGCAACGTACGAGCCTGGGCTGGCCTGGCACAACCCGGTGATCGCCTGCGGCCATCGTGGTTCCCACTACTGCGGTGGGCTGGCGGGCTGGCTGGCTGTGGTGTTGGCGTGTTTTCGCGCCGATCGAGACGAACAGATTTTCCACGATACCCATGCCCATGCAGCCAACTGCAGCGAGCGAGCGAGTGAGCACAAGTGTGTGGCAAGTGCTGCCGGTGCTGCTGCTGCAACCGGGATTTTCCGGTTGAATGTGGAATGTCTCGGGCTGCCTAGGTCCACTTCGGAGGTTCGAGATTAGCTCGAGGCGTTAGGAGTGAAAGTGTGTGCGCCCCTCTCACCTCGTCGCTCGTCCCTCTAATCTCTTGAATCGCTCCGGACGTATTTAAGCGACGCCGGCGGAGTCGCGGTCCGTTTTCGGTCCAAAAGAGTGCCGCGATGGTCACAAATTTTCGGACTCATTACCCCCGGGAACCCGGGACCATATTATCGGTGAAGCCCGGGCATCCACCATGAAATGCCCTCCGGTAGGTCGTTCGCCTCCCGCCCTCTGTGCTGCTCTGGCCTGTATATCGCTTGGGACCATCTCGGGCGCACTCGGGCAGCTTAACCTTTTCCCCGTTTGCTGTGTGTGTGTGTGTCCGTGGTAGCCTCCGGGATAGAATTCTCCGTTGCAATATGCGGGCCCGAGGGAGGGGGAGGGGGACATTATTTATGGACCAATTTATCCCATCGTCGTTAATAATAATACCTCGTAAATAATGTCTTTCAACTCGGTATTGGAGTAGAGTGTGCGGATATATATTTTTTTTTCGGGGAGGGACTTTTTTCGGTTCTCAATCGTTGTTGTTGTTCCTGCGGGGCACAAGCGCACACACACACACACGCGCGCGTGTGCAGTGGAAGGAATTGGCAATGGTTTTTGATGACTTCATTAGGATATCGCTTCGATATTGTGGTTCGTGCAAGACGTTCGTCGTTCGTTTGCGCATGGGTTCACTATTTGCTTTCTGGGGGGGGTCCTCGCTCGGTGTCTAATGATTGAAAATCGGGTTCTGGCAGGCCTCGGGGAACGCAATCAGTACGAAGGCACGACTGCTGGCTGATAGGACCACAAGTTGACGAAGTGAAGAGCGAACTGATAGTTCGTTTGTCATTGAAAATTAAGTGTTCGATCGTTTTGAAAAGATGGAATGGATGTAAAAATCTTTCAAAATGGACAATTAATGGAGAGAGCGAGAGAGAGATAGTAACTGGACTGTATGCAGCTGCTGTATCAATTTTTGCATCTGAAGCGAGCTGTTTAGCATATTTTAATGGACTGGAAAACATTTTGCAGAACCTGAATACGTTAAATAAATCCAAGTAACCTGCAATATTCACTAATAATATTGCGCGTGTGTTGCTCGCTTAAAGTGTTGGTGGACGTAGCAAATGCTTGATGATTATTACGATGTTCCGTCGTTTTATTATCGTACGTTGCTAAGAAACATTATCTCTAGAAATTGTTCTAGGCCAGTAAGGTTTTGCATTCAGACCCCTCATATATGGACCAATACTCGCCTTTAGATCGCGAAACAAAATTATTCTTCATATGTAACGGCCCTAAAAACGATATCAACGGGAAGCCCCACCAGCCGTTACCGAGAGCCATCTACGCACGAGACAATATTCGACGATCGGGTGCATCATAAACGTCGGGATTTTACCCGAACTCAACGGACGTTCATCACCATCAGCGACGCCGTACCTACAGCGACGATCCTGGATGGAACAACATTATCGATCCTGCGTATCCTAAACGGCAGGGTTTTTACCCGAACTCAACGGACGTTCATCACCATCAGCGACGCCGTACCTACAGCGACGATCCTGGATGGAACAACATCATCGATCCTGCGTATCCTAAACGGCAGGGTTTTACCCGAACTCAACGGACGTTCATCACCATCAGCGACGCCGTACCTACAGCGACGATCCTGGGTGGAACAACATCGGCCAGAGGTAGGATCGACCACGGCGAACGGGAGCCACGGAAAGGACACGAGTGAGGACCGACAAGGACAGGCGATGACGAATGTGGAAAATAGTATAAAAATAGTTAGAATAAGAATAAACGGGCAGTCTCTCTATGAAGCTCAGTCAGTTGAGTCGGGGAGTCTCTCTGTGAAGCTCAGTCAGTTGAGTCGGCCAGTCCCTTTGGGAAGCTCAGTCAGTCCAGTTCAGTTAGTTGGCTCAGTTTTGAAACTAGATTTCCAGTGTCAACTTCGTCATTCTTTTAAAGCATTATTGGTGACAGCGGTTCTGCCCCGCTAAGTTTCTAATTCCGCCAAATTTCCGTTACACATACAGTCAATTCGTTTACAACCGGCAGAGTTGGTTAAAAGGCTCTGTTTTGAGAAGAAATCTTTGCTCGGCGCTTGCTCACGTTTTTCACAACTGTATCGCCTTTAAAACGGGTCGCAGCCTACTAGCGTGTTACAGTTAAACATCTGATGAGCACACTATCGCACAAACAAATCGATCGATCGTTCGACGAACAAAATATCGGTTTAGCTCGATTTTGTTGGTTGCGACTACTAACAAGCAGATAGTTACACAAACAGGAAAAATCTGATGAACAATTTGCCCATGTATTGGGGGCTTTAGATTCTAATAGTCTGGACAAGTTTCAGGGTTTACAAAGTCAGGAATAAGGAATAAAATACCACCTCAAGTACGCGCAGGTTATGAAAGACAAATGAGCATCAAAATTAGCCAAAAGACACATAAGATCGTGTACGTGCGATACACAAGATCACGTGCCCTTGATCCTGCTCGAGAAGGACGAAACCAACGAACTTTGATCTTCGATGGCGATGGCGGCAAAAACAAGGCACAACATACCCCGTGTTTGTGTGTGTGTGTGTGCAGTGAACCTGATAATGATGATTGTGATGATGATTGATTGCACAGAATGTGTTCACAGCAACACCACCAGCCGCAGCCGCTTTCCCCACTCCGCGCCACTCAACAAGGTGTCGTGTGTGTGTGTGTGCCGAGCTGTCGAATTCGTTATCGGTTCTCGTCCTCGTCTTCGTCCGCTCGTCCTCGTCGGATGCGGCGGAACTTGCCAAACCCGAATTCAACTAACCGGATACCGACGTGGTTGCATCGCGGCCAGGGCGACTTGCCGTAATGCATAATAACGTCTGCCGTGCGTTCGTTTGGTACTCCTCTTGGTCTGAAGTCTGAAGCACCCATTTATCATTCCACCGGTGCGAAGATGCGCAAAGATATCATCCCCGCCCCCCACTTTGTCGTCCGCACGAGCACGAGCGCAATGGCCAGGCGTTGTGAGAGTGTGAGGGAACCGGTTCCCGATACCGGCTGATTTGGTGATTTGGTGACCACCGCGGTGCTCCACCGGTGCGGTGGCGGTGGTGCATTCCACGTTGCAACGACCACGTTGGAAGGGTGCGAATGGACATAAATTGTGACATTTATTTATTGGTGGCCGCGAGTGCGTGTGTGTGTCCCGTGGTGGCAAATGGCAGCAGCAGCAACCCCGAGAGTGGCCGTTTTTGATTTAGTGACGCACTTTGCGAGTGAAAAGTAACGCCAGACCAGGCCAGGCCAGGTTGGTGGTGGTGGTGGTGGTGGGAATGAAACATAATCGCGCACACGGACGGACGGACGTGTTAGAAATGGGCGCGATTAGCGATCTACCTTTGCGGTACGGACGTGATGATGCATTGCCGGACCGGCGGTGCGTGGACATAATCACACGGGAATCCCGGAGCATACCAAGTGTCTCCCCCCTCCGTCGAGTGGTTGTCTCGCTGCTCAATCAATGGCAATTATGACAGCCAACAAGTCAGCCAGCCAGCTAGCCGGACGGAAAGCCGGTTTTCTTCTCTGCTGACTCTAGGGCCGCTTGGTTTTTTGATAAAATGGGCCCGAAAAATGGCCGCACATTAAATGGTCGTCGATAAGATCTCGTGCGCGCGCGCGCGCCAGCGACAGTCACGTGATGTGCATCAGAAGGCTGGCGGCCGCCAGGAGTTGCAGCCAGTGGTGGTGCAGTGGAGACCCCGAGAGGGTCCGGGGCCAACAATTAATCATCCCCTTCGTTGGTTGGCCTCTCTCTCGCGAGGCGCACTGTTTGGTTGTTTTTGGGGGTTGTTGTTGTTGTATTTGATGCCGAAAATCGAAAGGAACACTCAAAAGACCGCCAAAAGCGCGCATACAAGCGCGCGCTGTGTGTTGTGCCGCTTTGGTTGTGCTTCATTTACCGCGAGGCGGTTTTTGTCTTAATCCTTCCCCTGGCGTCTGGCGATCGCACGCGAATCGAAAGCGTAGAAACCGATGCTGCAGATGCTGAGAATTGCGAGGTTTTTTGCGAAACCGAAAAAGCAACAAAAGGCATGCAACCTGACACCGGCCAGCCGTTTGGCAATATGTGGATTGGACTGGTGCGCCTTTTTTTGCGGAGCGGGAGGAGTTCGATCGTTCGACTGTTGCGCCACCACCACCACCAACACCAATCGCCCAAATCATCGATCCAGCACCTGTGTGACGATGGTTGAACCCGGGGCCGAACGGTGCCGTGCTAATTCATATATAGATGCGGGGACGGGGGCGTTTCTTTTTATGCTCTCCCCCGTTCGTTTCGTCGTCCGTTATCCGGTTGCTCCATAAACGTCACATTGACGCAACATACACGCAGCAAGGTGTCAATTGGGACGCCTTCTTTTCGGTCGGCCATATTTTTCTGCTTCGTACACTGTGCGCTGTGTGCTGTGTGCCTATCGTGTATGTGAGCATCGATCATAGTAGTCCAATGCCCGTGGACCCCGTAGGGTATTAGTGGGTTGTGAACAAGCATTAACCGAGAATCGGAATCGCCTTCCACCTGATACGGCGGTGGTCGTGGTGGTGGTGGCATCCCCCGTGGTGCGCCCGGCATCATCCCCGATGGGGGGGGAGAGCGTCATGTGTGCGTGTGCATACCCCGCCCCCCCCCCCCTATTACGATCGCCATAAATTATGCATAGAAAACACAGACACACGACACATCCACAAAACGACAACAACTTGTTAAATCAATTAAAACTCGTTTTCACTCTCCATTCCCAGACCCCCGGGGAGGGGGCGGCGGCAGTGTCCGCCATCGACAGGACACCACAGCATGGTACGCGGGAGACCCCGGGGGCCTTGATAGCAAAACCAAATCTCGCTTCAATCGAAAAGCTTCGGAACATCTAGTAGGCCTCCGTATGGTGTGTATCTCTTTTGGACCTCGTGTGGTGCTTCCACGTACGATAAGATCCGCATCGATCGATCCAACAGCAGCAGCAGCAGCAGCCGCAGGAGGAGGACCACCGAAAGTCGTTTCCGTGCCGGGGAGAGGCGAGAGGTTTGCATAAAATGTTAACCCGCTTGACGTACTCTCGCCAAGCCGAGTAGCAGCAGCAGCAGAAGAGGGCACGCAGCAGGACCGGCCACAAATTAAACAATCCTTCCCGGGACCCCGGGACCAGTCAAATGTCTAGTGCCTGATACTTCCTCTTCACCACTGGACCGGAGTCCAGCCAGTCACATGCTATGGGGGGGCCGCCACAGTACACTTTTCATTTCATTTTATGAACCGGTCGCTTCTTATATGCGTTTTCGGGATACGGCAGGAGTAGCAACAGTACGCGGTAGGGTCTAGGTCTAGGATTCAACCAGTCTAGCCCAAGGTGCATGCATGCCATCGTCAGGGAGCAACAGATAGATAAGTCGTCCTATAGACGGTCGACGTGTCGTCCCGTGTCGTTCCGTTCCATTCCATTCCGTTGCACCGCACCGCAGCTCTTGGTGCTGCACACTTGTTTTTGCCTTCTATGGCACACAACAGGCAGCCAGTGGACGGCTGGCAACCACTCGGCGCGCGCACACACTTCCTGCTCTGGAGCACTGGAGTCCGTCAGAGATGCAGAGCGAGCGAGAGAGCGACCCCCTGCCCCGAGCCGACTGTCTCAGTGGCCGTCGCAGTGGATTATTTATTTTATTTTGCTTCGCTTAATTAGATGCACTCTCCGCTGTGTGTCCATGTGTGTGAGTGTGTGTGCGCGTGTGTAGGTTGTATGGTTTTGCAAGACGCGGATAACATTTTGGGTAGCGACGTCCGATCCGTTAAACCGATTTCTTCGGTTTCTCTGCGGAGAGAGCCTCTCTCTCTCTCTTCCTCTCTCGCTCGATCTAATTTTAATTGATTTTGCTTGTAAACGGTACGGTGTAATGGGGCCCCGGGACCCCGGGTTTTCGGGACGATTGACGGTAAGAGGGTCGCCTGTTTGACGTGAGACCCATAACTCTTCGAGGACTGCGGCCGGGACTGAGGCCAATCCTGCGCCAATTACATGCGCCTAACCGTTCCCGCCGAGGGCTAATTATTGGGAATCGAACACTGTGTTGCATCAGACACAATCTCACGTCGTTCGCGGTGTGTGTCCGTGTGTGTGTGTGTCGCGATGTGTTTGACCATTTACCGGTGATCCCGGTTAGTGGCGCCGCCGGGTATCGAGTACCTATCCCGGCCCCGTTGATAATGACCCGTGATGATTGGCGTCCCCCGTACTCCCTTACATTCCCTCTTTCAGATCATCAAACCACCTTTCACCGACCGATCGCCGATCGCTAGCTACGATGACGACGCTCTCGACCCCGGAAGCGGCCCCGAAAGTCAGGGGCACCCAGCGGGGGGAAAAAGACAGGAAAAGCAATTTCACATCCCCCGTCCACCACTCCCCGTTGTTGCTCATTACTTGCTCCAGAGATCGGCGGTGGCTGGCGAACGATCGGGACGCGAAACCACAAATTTCGTTCATTCGAAGCGGTAGTAGATGGTTTCAAACAGGGCTACACGTGTGTGTGCGCGGGTTTGTGGTTGAAAATATGAATCCCCCGTCATCGTTAGCCTCGTTTAGCACCGGGCGAGGAACGTCAAAGTGTGCAAAAGAGTGCTAATTTGTCTTTGCTCATTTATGCTCTGCGTAAACAACACAACACGAGCATCATCTGAAGCAGCAGGAGCAGCACTTTCCTTTCACTTGCTGTACACTTTGTGGAGTCGCATGTGGTTGCAGAAGAAGCACCCGTTTTCTGTTTCGGTTTTCTGTTTTTCGTTTCGAAATGGAAACGATGCGGGTTCGTCGCTCAACGCTTCACACTAACGTTGAAGGCGTACGTTTGTTTTAATTGTGCAACGATGAGCGCGGGATGCAGCATTCACTCCTAGGACAGTGCTCGCCCCATCGACGGCGGTAGTAGTGTGTTGTCACACTGACACCCCAGCGACCGCTGCGACCGACCGACCGTTGATCGATGATGACTACTTGACTCCGTGACACTCACACCGTGGCACTGCAAATCCACCGAGCGCGGGATGCATGCAGCCGCAGGTTGAAGAGGGATCCGTCGCTCCGTCCGTTCGATGACATTATGTAAATCTGAGAGAGGATGATCGCGTCTAGGCGATCGTCATCAGCGGTCGCCAAGGGCCACCATCAATTCTAGACTTTCGCCCGTTACCGTCGCATATAAATCACTCTCACTTTGTGGCACCCCAGCGGCAGGGTCCGCAAGTCCTTCCGCACTAGTATCACTGTCAATCAGTGGCGGCGACGGTGGCGGCAACGTTCGGTCGCTGATGCTTCCGCTACACCGTTGCACAGCGCGATGCATTTGACATTTGTGTTGGTCCGTGGGTGCAGTGGGTGCAGTGATTGAAGATGACTCCTGCGATGGCCGGGCGAGTGTTCACGACGATTCATTGTTGAACTGGGCCAGTGTCTGTAGTAGTGGGTGGGAAGTGGTGCAACAATGAAAACAATGGACAATCTTCTACCATCCCTCAGTGGTCTCCGCGCACATAGTAATGGCCGCCGCCGCTCGCCCCGAAATGACTCATCAAAACACTGCTCGTAAACACAATTCGTCATTGCCAGAGTCATTGCTGCTGCTGTCGATCGTGTTACCTTCGATTCCCTGCCCTGCCCTGCCCGGCCCGTAGTTGCTACTCCAGCAGAGATATCACGACGAACGTATTAAACGAAATTAGCCCTGGCACACACACACACACACACACACACACACACACACACACACCAGTGCTCCTAATTCCACGCCCGTAAAGCCTCTCCTAAACTCAAAGCTCAAGCAGCTGTCTGCAACGATCGCGAGGGTGGAGCGCGGTGGTCGTTCCATTCTTCGTGCTTTCGAGGCGGGGCCCTCGAGGAACTCGTCGGCACGATGGGGACCGACCGAACGGTGGGAAGGGCGTCCAAATAATCATAATACTTACGCGCCGAAATTGAAAGTGATTTATGGATGACCGCGCGGATCGCAGGGTTTCGGACTTGCCCTTCGGAGCAACAATCGCAGTAACCGGCGCACCATCGCCATCGCCACCGCCAGCGAAACATAATAGTTAGTTTGAGGTTTTTTTCCCCCTCCCCACGGCTGCTCGTTGGTGTGTCCGTGCCAGCGGTCTAACAGCATCTCGTCTGTCTGGACTCTGGGCTCTGTTCTAATTGAAGTCAGCCCCAAAAGGTTAACCTCGGCTGATGGCTGGAGCTGGAGGTGAAAGGGCACCCAAAATGGCGTTTCATGTGTTGTGGCGAGGTTGCCATGGTGCCCAGCTTCGCGATAGCCTTCACAGCAGAGCGCTAGAACGTCGTCGCCTGGATTGCTTGGATATCACTTGGAACTCACAACGGCAACAAGCAAACGGCTAAAAAATGGCGTTCGGTTCGATTCTTGGAGAGTGCGATCGATGCAAAGGTTATCAGTTCCCAGGCATCAGGCAACTAATGTTGTGCTGGCTTGCGAGTGGCCCAACAGTCAGCCACTTAATCATTCACGCGAGACTCATTCACGGGGTCTTTAAACCGAACCCGCCATTTCCGGGGTTGCATTCCGGTAGCGAATTTGCTCATCGTCATCGTCCGCACACAACAGAAATCATCTTCACATCTCTTCGGATGCTCTCTCCCTCTCTCACGGTTGGCCACTTTCGCTCGTTCGCGGTCCGCGCCGCAGAAACCGTTCGAAACTTTCACTCGCCAGCCAGCCAGCGAGCTCGAAATCGAAAAAATGGGTTTGATAAAAAGTGGCCACTAAAAGCGCCACTCCGCGAATGCAGGGAGATCAGCATCCACTGCCCTTCGGCATCGTCACCTCCCTTCTCTCCCTTCCGCCCGCCCGCGAGACGATCTCATCAACACGCCGCGTTATGCTGGAGATGTTTTCGCTTTCCGTTGGCCACTGGCCACTGGAAGGAAGCCACTGGTCACCGCGGTATGCTTAGCTCGTCTCGTGCGTTTATCAGCACACACACAGCATCATCACAGCGCCGTCTTCGTCTTCGGTGCTGATCGATGATCGCGAAGCCACCAACAAACGAAAGCAAAAGAGAAAGAAAAAAGGTGGAAGGTGGAAAAAGCACGGGGACTGAGACCGTGTCGTCGGTCGGTCGGCCGTCCGCGGGGTGAGAGTTTAAATATGTTTTAATAACCCCAACAAAAGATTCGGTTCCGTGTTGATTGGTGTGTCGATGCGATACGTTGTTGGGATGCTCTTCTGGCATGATGGCCGCAAGGCAAGGCATGATGCCGTGGTGCGGGGAACCATCGACGGAAGATGGAAGATTGTTTTTGGACCGGCAGCAGGAAGCCGCGAGATGCGGAGGAAGCTGCGAGATGCTTGGTTGGAAAACCACCCAAAAAGGCCACCAAAATATGACCTCAATCGGCGGCATCAACGCCTCAACGTCATCATCGATGGAGGTTCCAAAACGGAAGGGGGACGATTCTTGTTATTAGCTTTCTCGTGTGGAGAGAATGAATGGCAATGAAGCATAAAGGCTTATGGGAAAGATAAGGGGAGACAAAAAAAAAACAGGCCACCCCGAAGAGAGAGAGAAAGAGAAAAAGAGAGAGAAGGAGAGAGCAGGCAAATCGAATCAACTTTCCTACAATCCCCCCCAAACCACAAACTGGTCCTCGGAGAGATTGTGAATTCGAAGGAAGCAAAGGAAAAGAAAGAAGATGCTGAACAGAAGACAGCAACAACAATATTCGCCGCACGGGATTTCTTTTTATTGTTTCTGTTGATCCTCTTTCTTCTTCTTCTTATGTTCTTTTCCTTCGTCTTCCTTCTTTCTTAATCTCTGGACTCATTGGACAACTCATTTCACTCCTCGGATCTTGAAAGCAGGATCCGTGGCGTGGCGTGGCCGTGGTCGTGGCGCGGTCGGGGACGGGGTCCGCCCGGTGGCCTACTTTCGCTTTCCTTCTTCTGACTCGCCGTTCCGCGGAGCGATTAACTGGGAGAACCATAATGGCGACGATGGAGTTGATCTCTGCCCTTTTTCGGGACATTCGGCTGTTATCACTCACCCCACGTGCGCGCTCTCTCTCTCTACTCCTCTCTCTTAATGCCTTTCGATTAATATCGTTCCCGAATCTCTCAGATGCCGGTGGCTGCAGCCGCGGTGCTGCACTTGATGTCACTTGATGCCGATGATGATGTTGATGATCGCTCCGCACGAAAAGGGCTACCGGGAATCCATGGCCGGGTTGCCGGGCCGCCGAACCGGTCTTCGGTGTGGCCAAAAAGGAAAGCAGCCAAAATTACCCACTCCACCACACACACACACAGGCAACTGATCAAGCGAAGCGATAATTTATCGGCGAACCGTTGGTTGCAGCGAGAGGAGGGGGGCCAATCGTCCTCCCGTCAAGTGACTCGCGACGTGACCTACCTTTTGGGCCCAGCCGGCTTCCCGCCTTTTTCGAAGCGACAAAAACCAGCGACAGAAGAACAACCGGGAGTGTGTCCGTGTGTGTGTGTGTGTGTCCGAATCCCCAGTGCCTCTGATTTATGATTGTTTACATAAAACCTCCCGCAAGCGGGTTGGAGGGTTGAAGTGGAGGGCATGGCCATTGAAGGGACACACAACAATTTGCCAAAACGGTCGCCACAGGGGAGGCCAATTTAGCGAGCTCCTTTCCAGGTGTTGGCTACAAGATGTGTGTCCGAAAATCCACCCAATCCACTCTCTGTCGGGAGGCGTCATCTTCAATTACCTTCGAGGTCGTCGTCCGTGTCCGGGGAATCGAGTAAAGCCGGAGATTTATCGTACCATAAATCATCAATCAACACAGCCCAGCGTACGTACGTGTGTGTGAGTGGCCAGTGCCAGTGCACCCTCTTGATTGTCACCATTCGCCATTTTCTGCTTGCTTTTTTATTTTACTTTTAACCTACACTGCGCACCGCGACGTCGGTCACGTGAAAAGTTATGCTTCGCCCTGACACTTATCGCCGGGCGTTCATCGCGCCTGTCCCAAAGGGGGAAGGGAGAGAGGGGCTCCCAGTAACCCAGGGCTGGAGTGTGGAGGTGGTACATGCGAAAGACGGCAGCAATAAGCCAGCAAGCAGTACAACAATTCATCCAACATTCTCTCCTTTTATGCGAAAAACACGCAGATTGCAGGACGCCCGACCACCATAATCCCCCAGCGGGGACTTATCCGTTGGATCGAAAAGTACAAACGTCCGTTCTCCCCTGGAACCCCTGGACCCCGGGACCGGAGTTCGAAAGGAGGTGCTTCAATGCTCCAAGAGGCTCCTGTTGTTGCTGCTGCTGGTACAAGATTCGCCCAAAGATGAGGTGTTCAGGGTTGGTACGAAGTAATCACAGTAGGCCTCCCTCTCTCCATGGTGACCACACGGGCTGGTGATGGCGGTGGCCTCCCTGGACTAAATGCTTTGAACTACATCTGTTCTCGCACCTCACTGCATGGTGGCCGGCCGGTGACGACTTCCCGGGCCGGTAACGAGCCAATGCTCTAATCCAATTTGCATGTACAAGGCGCATAGAGGACTCCCTGTTTAGAGGTCCCGAACAATCGGCCCGAAAAGGAGGTCAGAGGCAGCAGCAGTCGCGGCAAACGGCATCGGCAATTCAAAGAGTAACCGCGGGCACAGAAGAACGCCAAGAATGTTGCGGCGCACCGGCACCACGCGGTTCGCAAGCAGCAATTGTGGTGACCCTTGTGCGCTAGAATCGTAATGAGACACTACTAACGGTGAATGGGAAGGAATAAGGTGCCACCATTCCTCGCTCACACACACAGGATTGCAGATTGCGAATCGGAATCAAGAGACGGTGTTGCACCTGAATCCGCGCTGGAATGAAGTCCGCGATGCTGAGGCGGTGGGAGGTGCGATGCAAGCAACTGTTTTCCCACTATTGTGCCCCTAACACCGATACACACACACACACACACATGGTGGTGCTTTGAATGCCAGCTTTGGTATGTGGCCAGGCCAGGCCGGCGGCCCTAGACGTCCCTCCGTTCTTTTCCGTTTGCCGAAATGCATTTTTCCGTCTTTTAGTGAAGGGAAACGGTTTGCTATGCCATTTGGATGGCTTAAGGTTTGACTTTAGACGTACTGTATGCAAACAAATGTTTAGCCAAGAATGTCAATTTCTTACCATTGACTCCTTTTTATGGAAAACCTAAGTTTAATCACATATCATTCTCTTTCCTTTTTTGTTCTACTTCATTTTACTTTTCACTTTTTTCACAAAGGCCTACTAGCAAAAATTATAACATTTTTGTGTTTGAAATCGTCGAGTAATGCTTGAAAAACTCGCAAAAATTAGTTTATCCCTCCATGTTTTTAATGTTTAATAATACATCTCATCTCCATCGCACGCAGTAACAAATTCTCATTATCTTTGCTTTATTTCTGCAATAATAGCAAATATTTCTAGAACAATTTTTTTTTCCAATCAGTAATTTTTAACTTGTATGAAGTAAATAGAGAGTTTTCACTTCAAAATAATGAAAAAATCGTCTTTTCTTCCTATTTCGACGATGCATTTAACTTCTTTTATCTGAACTGCATCTATTAAGAGCTATTTGATGGTTGATGGAAAGCAGAATAACAACTGAAGCGAATGGTATGTAATTTTTTGACTAAGGTTTTCCGTGGAAAAATCAACTAAACTGGCATATTGTAGCAGAGGTGAAAAATCTTCTTTGCCATCCTGTATGTAGAAAGGAGCTCGGAGTGTATGTGTGTGTGTGTATATTTAGTGACGCAACCGAGCGCGGTCCAGGAAGCGAGAACACACCTGTCGCGTTTCGTGTCAGGTGCTTAGATGAGATCCGGAGCGTCGGAAAGAGGCTCGAGGAGGAAAGGAACGTCGCACGTCGTGATCTCGTGGTGCAAATGACATTTCCCTCTCCGAAGCTCGTCCCTCCGCCTTTTAAGGATTCGTCAGTAATCAATCAGCGCATGCGCATCATCATGTTCGGACCCGGCGGTGGTGTTGGTTGATCCGAGATCTGTTGCTGATATGCCATTCGCACTCTCGCTGGTCGCCTGCTGCGATGTCTTGTATGAATCAAGCACTTCACCTGTAGCAGCAGCAGCACCAGCAGCAGCAGCAGTAGTAGTAGGCTGTGTGAATGAATTCCGTTTTGGCTCGGTAGCTCGTGGCTCGCAGCTAATCAAGCAGCGATCACTGTTAGGAGTCGAGTCCCACGACCACCGGTCGGTGAATGTAAGCGCCCGTGCTCTTCTCGCTGGTGATAGTGATCGCAAAACCCCGCGTTAGAAAGTGTGCAACAGTGTCCATCGGTGCATCGGTGCATCGGTGGCATGCACGCGCGCGCCCGGAATGCAACATTGTCGCGCACACACTACTAGCACCACGCAGCTAGGCGCACAGGCTGTCATGTTCTGGTCGTGTCGTGCCCGTGTGCAACATGGGCCCCAGCCGGCTCTATTCAAATGATGTTCCCATCGATCGCACGACGACGACCACGACCACGACGATGACGATGGAGTGCGGTTAATTGATGGCGATCGTCGTTACCATCGGTTGTCGATGGGATATTTCGATCATTTCAGAGTGTGTACATCGATCGATCGATCGATCCCGGGCTGGCTGGCTAGCTGGCTCATCCTTCTGGCTTCGGTTGCGAGTTCATATTGCGCGATGCGCGAACGGTTGGATGGAGGAGAACAGCCGGAATGGCGACCTTTACGCGAACATGTATGCCCAATCGTGTCCTACCGCGATCGGTCTCGATACATTGTCGGCGTCCACACCGCCAGTACCAAGCAGTAGAGCTAGCTAGCATGCCGATCGATGTATCAACCGAATGCGAACCCCTTTCGCGACTCTGTTTCTGCAGAGAAGCAGACACATCGACAAGCGAGAAAAGTGGGAAAACCGCCACCGGGAAGACCTTTCAAATTACATTTCACACAACGTGTCAGCATGTGTGTGTGTGTCGATGTAACGTTATCGGGGGCGCCACATCGGTACCGTACCAGGTAATGGATCCCGATTAACCTGGTATCAAATTACTCTCTCTCTCTCTCGTCGGTTGATGCTCGACTTTCCACCTCAACGAAGACGAAGGCGAAGGAAAGGGCGCAACGCGCGGGGTGGCGAAGTAATTAGAAATCCATTTATCACTGTCACAAGCTGGTCTCGTGCCCGGCATGTACCGACCGGTCGGTGGTACGACAAAATATTATTAGTCCCGTCCCCGGCCAAGACGCGGTCCTGTCGGTTCCATCATCTGCCGAAGAACTTGGAGTCCCTGGAGTCGCACGTTCGCGTCACAGAACTGACCGCAGACGGCCGTCGAAGCAGCAGCAGCATCACAAACGTGTGTGTGTCTGCGCAGATCGACATTCCCTGGGCGCGATCGGTCGGGCTTCACTTTCTTCACGCAGCAGACCAACGGCCAGCGAGCGAACGCTCCAGCGGCCAGCGTTTTATTAATATTAATTTCTGGCCTGCACTCCCCCTCCCTCCTCTCCCCCCTCGATAATTGCCGTCTTTTTCCGCTTCGTTTCCCTCTACGTTGCTCCGGTCGCAAAGTGGTGAAGGTTGTTAAGGTGCTTGTAGTGACGTTGTTCTCGGGGAGGGATGGTGGTAGAAGGGGTGAGAGACTCCTGTTCGCGCTCGATCGCCGACAATCAGCCAGCCTTGGCAAGATATGATCACGGCACTGTTCGTTTCGTTGACCGTCGACTGTGACCGTCGTTCTCGTACCGTTCGCCAAACACTGTCTCTGGTCCGTCCGGTGATCGGTGATCCATAAATAATGCTAGCGGTGGTCCCAAGTGAAGTGGAGTGGAGCGCACGCAACAGCTACCTCTATCCCGCGATCACACGCGCGTCCTTATCCTTGGGAATAGCGAATTGCGATCGCGATTCGCAAATTCGCGCAAACGCTCCAAGTCTTTACTTTAATATCCCTAATTTGTCCCTCGATTTGGCCCTCGGGATCGGGACTTTCGAATTTTTCGGAACGAAAAACGAAAAACCATTCAGCGAACGCGATCGCGAAACCCCCAAACCGTGGAGTGGACGAAGAAAAAAAAAACCGAAAAGCCAGATCCAGAGAGCAGCGAGAGAAGGAGACATGAAAATCCCTCCCAAAATTATGTGGTTCCTTCTTCTGCTTAAAACATAACTTTGGGTTTATCGAATTGAAACTCCTGCCCTGCTGAAGACCGCCGCCGGGACAATCCAGGACCGAATCCGGACCGGAATGACAAATCGTCGCCACAAACGGATTGGATTTTTTCAAACAGTGCACGGTTGTCGATGTGGTCGAGGTTTCGAGGGGCGATGAATCGATCGATCGATCGTTTCGGGGGGGCCATTTCCGGACCTTCGCGGGCCTTCGCGGATACCCCTTCGAGCGTTTTTCACGTCGTTATAAAGGGCTTGGTAAAAGTGGGGACGGACGAGACTGGAGAGAGAAAAGATCTCCACGCGACGAATCCGTTCGCGTAAACCGGAGCAACATCCGGCCTGAGGAACGCTTGGCGGTGGTTCGGTGAGAATCAGGGCGGAATCATCGGAGCAGTTGATGGTTGGGGGAAGATGGCTGGCGTGGTGATAAAAAAAAGAGGCGTCTTGGAGGGAGAATTCCCCCTTGTTCTCCCTGAAGAATGCCCAATAAAATGGTGCAACGACGATCATATTTTCCATTCGCTTTGCAGCCTCTATTGGCCGATCGTAGCCCCCCGATTTAGGGCCGGTGCATCGGTGGGAACCATTTCAACCGTTTTCCCAACCATTCAGCTGCGGACAGTGCGGACAGGTGGTGGCGGTGGTGGAGAGAAACGTGTGATAAATGTAATACTCGCGCGAGTGGCGCGCGAGATCGACACAAAACACCTTCACTCCTTCGGTTTCGTCGAAGGTCGCTGTCGCTGCTGCCGCTGCTGCTGTTATGCTCTAGCAAAAGCGTCAACGGAACGTCCCGTTTTGGTCTGGGGTGGTGTGAAGGACCCCAGAAAAGGGAGTTCTAGTTCTAGGCGCAGCAGCAGCAGCAGCAACCCGGCGAAGGGCCCGAAGAAGGGGAAGAACCGGACCGGAGGTGATCGAGATCGAGAAGACAGAGCGGAAAACACGCTGCAATGGCCAGAGGGGAGAACGCGTTCATTCTACGCCACATTCTGGCCCCTCTCTCTTGCGCCAAGAGTGATAAATAATCGTCTGATGGTTTTTGTTTTCATCGATCCCAAGGTCCCACGGCACACTCCAGAGAGAAGAGTGTTGGGGAGAGGGAGTTAACATACATATTTATTAAGACAGCAGCGGCAACGGCAACGGCAACGGCAGCAGCAGCAGAATCCCTTTTTTATGCTTTTTCACCTCCCCCCACCCGTTGTTGGCAAGCGATAAAAAGGAAGGAGAAATGAATAAGTATCCCCGCTCACCGTCACCACCACCGCGATTCCCCGTGGGTTTGATGATCGCGGATTGATGGATTGAATTATGGGCCCCCGTTGGTGTCCTGGTGGAGTCCTCCCGGCGGCGTGGTGTACAAACTTTGCAATGCCTTTCGGGCAGCCTGTTCGCCTGTCATCACCCTCCAGTCAGCCAGTCAGCCAGCCAGGGCTCGGCTTTGGCGACAGATATCGGCCGCTGTTCGGTCCTCAGTTGGCCATGGGATGGAATGGAATAAAATCCGGCCCCAAAACATGCTCACCACCTTCGGGTCGCTGACGCTGTCGGTCATAAATTGAGCTGCGGTGCAATTGCACATGCACCGCCCAACGCCAGCCGCAACGACTTATCTCGCAACGACAATCGGATGTACGTCGCTCGGAAAGCCTTTTGTGTGGTGATCCGGTGGGCAAAACGGGGAGGGGAGGGGACAGGGCCGGCCATCAAGGGCGGTTGCCATGACAAGTCTTCGTCTTGCTTCGACAGCTGGCTAGTAGGCTGCTGCTGTTGCTGCTGCTAGTAGTGTAAGTAGCCTGGCAACGGATTACTGATGTTGACTGACGTAAGAGAGAGATAGAAAGAGAGAGAGAGAGAGAGAGAGAGAGAGAGAGAGAGAGAGAAAGAGAGCTGCCGACGACGCCGACCGTTGTCGCCGTTGGGAGGATTTGGGTTTTGTGCATGATGCATGCATTGATTTATGTTGACCTCAAACGCCCTCCTTGGCCACCGGCACACAAAAGAGCTTAAAGGGGTGGTGGGTTGTGGAGGTCCAAAAGCCAATCAATTCGGCGGCGCTTGTTGTGTTGTTTGCTTTTGTTTCAGTCAAAAGGTCAACCGAACCAACCACCGGTGTTGTTGGTGGCGGTGGTCGGCTTCTCAGACTCCAATCAATTACGATTTAAATTACTTTTATCGCCTCCCCGGCTCAGGACGTAATGATGCATTTCTCGGTAGCATACGTTCAGCTGTTGCATATGTTGCGTAAAGTTGATTAAATGCAGATCGATCATCGAGCACTGACAAAATGACGACGAGCAAGCAATTGAGGTTGGAAATCCATTTTTCTTTCCTTTTTTTCTTTGTAATGGAAAAAACGCATAGCCCCCCTTTACGTATCTCCTGTACCTTCACGCACATATGCTGCTACTGCTGCTGCCACTGTTGGTGGTCGCCTTGGCACATTCGAGGTCCTACCTACCGCACGCTAATCACTGTCGGCTAGAAGCGAGTTTTCCACCCGCCAGAGGGCCGCAGGATGTGATAATTTTCCAATTACCACCAGCAGCATGTTGGTCGAGATGATTATAAAGTTGTTAAATGTCTCACTTGCACAACCACCACCACCAACCCACACACACACACACACACACACACACGATGATCACACGAGAAAAGCAATATGACCGCGGCCGCGAATTCGATTATCGGCCCCCTCTCGGGGGCCCTATTTCTATTAAAACCACCACATTGGCGTACCAGGCCCCCGGACCAGGGGCGGTGGACTGTAATTTGTTTTTTTTCTTCAGATCCCTCTATTTGTTTTGGGCGTGAAGGGCGGGAGGCGCAGATGGCGGCTTGTGATTACGAAGCGAAACTCGATGGTGGATTGAAAAATCGATTTCCTCCCGGGAGGGGGGAGGAGGTGGTTCGACTCCACCCATTCGCTGATCAACGGGCCACGATGCCCCAAGATTTAGGTAATCATCGGACTCGAGTTCGGGTTCGGGTTCGCGCGACCGGATGACACTTTCTAGTCACAGTCGCGCAATCGTCCCGCGATCGTAATAAATGTTGTGGATCCACTTTGTTATGCTTTGCACACAGACACACACACACAAACACACAGACATTGTTGCATTAACAAGTAGCAGAGCAGTAGGCGGCGCGCAAATGTCAACCACCATTGTTGTTGTTGTTGTGTGGTGTCGTTGACAACGTCGGCGTGGTGCTGCTACCGCATTGCATCTCCGAGGGAGAGAGAGAGCATAGCAGGCGCAGATCACTATCCCGAAGCCAAAGGCAAGCATCACAACGTTAACTGCCATTTTGAAGCATCCCCTTCCCGCGAACCCAGATAGATTGTGGTTAAGAAGAAGAAGGGTTGGCTGGCTGGCGGTGAGGTGGGCTGGAGTGAACGCTGGATATCGTGCAAATGGCACCGCACCTCCTGGCCTGGCAGCTTCCGAAGAAATGGAGCAAACAATGTATTGGATTGGATTGGCTACCAGGGAAATGGTTTAGTGGGTGGGCAAGGGGTGGAGGGAGGGGGAGGGGGTAAAATACGCGGTAATTGTAGTTCCGACCGAGGTGCCGCATTTTATGGTGCCACCGTGCCACCGAACCGTGAGCATCCCCCTCCCATCCCTCTCTTCCCTTCAAACGGACCTTTCAAACAAAACCGTCAACTACTGTCAACGTGGCACAGCTCGTGGCAGCTTTTTATGCGGTGACCGGGGGTGGGAAGCACCCTTTATCGTGCTTATGCTGCGCGCCCGCGTGTGCCATGTTTCGAAATGCGCTCTTTCACTCCTCATCGCAATCATAAAGCGACCGGATTAATGGGAAAATTTGTCGCATGCTGAGTTGGGCCAAAGGGGGGGGATCCATAGATTAACAAAAAATATGAGACAATTTAAAGTCCGCACACGCAGCGCTCAGACTGGGCGGATGGATGGGCCCATTGTTTTATGATTTTAGTGCCACCCAGCCCTGGAGAGGACAGGGGCCACACACACACAGACATTTCCATTTGACCATTTTCCGTTTTGCTCCGTTGTGGTCTGTGGTCTGTTTTTTGCTGCTGCCGCTGCTGCTTCGATTCGATGTTATGTCACGCGGCATAGTTTTGTGTTTTTTTTTTTGGTTTTTTGACGACAACGAACGATCGTAGTAGTCGGTGTTTTGTTTTGTCGCTCCGCTACGTTGGTGGGCCCGCGAGTGACCTAATAACCGGTTAAAAACACTCGACCGGTGCATTAGAGGAGCCAACGGAAAAGATAGAGAAGAGGGAACAGCAATTTGTAATGCATCGCGATCCACGCGATCAGTGGCGCGACGTTGCGACGGAAGCGACATTCGCTTCACATTTCCAACCACTCCCGTGCCCCAAGGTTGGGAGCCAAGAATGTGGTCCACCTCGGCGGTAGGTTTCGGTGTTCTTCTGTGTCTGTCTGTGTGTGTGTGTGTGGGGGCCCCCCAGAGGGGCCGCTCTCTACCTGTTCTCGTCTCTCTTCTTCTTCGTCTCTCCGTCTTAATGACCTACATTAGTGGTCGATTAGCGGTTTGATTTGACCGTTTGTTCTCCACCCCAAAAAAAAAAAACAACACGTGGTCACCAACAGGTTGACCAACTTTCTCGTGTGCCTGTGTGCCTGTGTGTGTGTGTGTGACGTGTGTGCTTTCGCGATGATCTTCTCGGTGGATGCGGACACGATCGACAGGTAGCATCAGCAATGTCACGCCTCAACCCAACCAACCAACCATCGCCATTAGGTCAACGCCGGAAAAAGAGCGGTCGTTTCATGGTGAATTAGTCCAGACCACGGGGCTCTGTGTGTGTGTGTGCATACAAATTTAAAATTATCGATCAACCGTTGCTGCTGCTGCTGCTGGAATTGATGTCCCCTCGGGGGAAACTGATGGCCTCTCGATGGTAAGGAAATCAACATTTTCGCTGCTCCATCTTTCTTGTCTTGCTTTGAATAGACTATGTCTTGAGAAAGTGGCCAGCAACATTGGTTCCATTATTAATTAATGCGTTGTCGCTCGGATCTCGCATTGCGTTTGCGTTTGGCCTTGTTCGTCCACCCATTGATCGGCTTTCCTCTGATCCTCTGGTAAAACTGAAATCCAATCGAAACGCTGTCAACGCATCGCGTGTGATCGAAGCAGTTAGCAGAAGGCGTTTAACGGGCCACATAAAACCCTCTTACAAAGTGCAACATTCTTGTGTTTGTGGCGCGCGCGCGCGAGTGCCGCAAAATCCGACGTTAATTCCTGCCACACCACGGAACACACATACACACGCACACAGGCCCCCCCGATGGGAAGCGAATCGTAAAATCACAAAAGCACAGTCGACACCACCAGTTTGCGTTTTATGATGCGATGACACACACGCACAAACGCGGGCGTATTTATGGGATACTGTTTATTGAATCTTTAAGTAGCAATCGTCAACCGTCATCACCGATGACGACGACGAAGACGATGGGCCGCTGCTGCTCCTCCTCCTCACACGGCGGAGGATTCTAATGGCCACCACCACCGCCTTGGTCCTTGGGCCTTGGTATATCTTCATCGTTGCGTTGTGCAATGCAATGCAACGCAACGCGGTCGGTAGACGGCAAGACGGTGGCGTAAAGTGACATAAAGTACTATCTTAACGAGATGCCTACCCTCCACCTCTTCAGGGTTTGGAATGGAACCAGTCAGTGATCACTGTGACGATCGAGCAGCACCGGAGACCAACCTTCCGAGAGCGGAGTGTCCTGCTTCAATGTGTTGCACCATCGATCTGAGGATCGATCGGAACGGATAACGCACGATGCGTGTGCGTGTGCGTCTCTCTCTCTCTCTTTTCCATAAATTTGTCAAATTAATTTTAATTAATTTGTGACCGCTGTCTATCTTCTCGTCTCGCTGCCACACAGCTGCACCTCCCGCCCATTCGATGACCTTTTACGGTGAAGATCCACCTTCCATCCATCCATCGACCGTCGCTCCATCGTTCCGCCTAATGCTATCGATCAAGCGCACCACGAAGGTGAATCTTTCGATATAATTTAATGAATGTTGCGCGGCCACTGCGCCCCCCAGCGGGCACGGGTTTGAAGCGTATAATTTTCACATGATTATTAGAGAAGGGACGGGGACGGGACGGAGGTCCATGGACCTATTGCGCGATTGAAGCGAAAGCGGAAAACGGCGGCTCGGAAATGTCTCACTCGCTCTTCGGCCACGGATCCACGGAAAGCGCGTACGCAAATTCGACGACGACGACGACGACGGCCAAGATGGCGATCGCACCGATGATCGCCTCTAGCGAGGGCGTCGTTCATCCATCAACTGGGCCTTACCCCCTCTGGCATCCTGGTGCGCGATCCGAACGTTTGGGTGGGGGAAAGGAAGCAGTTTTTGTTTTCTTTTTTTCGGTTTCGTTTCGTTGTTTTGTTATTATCGTATAAAACTATTTCAGTCTATGGTCGATGCTGTCTAAACACAGGGTGCACCAGCTAAACAGGACAAGGAATTTTGGAAAAACAACAAGATTTATTTAGGGCCATGCAATGTCATGCATTTACAATTAACTCAGAATATAATAACGATCAAATAACCTCCGCCATTAGACACACAAAAAACGGCATTTTGCATTGCATTTGACAATACTTTGGGAGTAATAGCAGCAATTTTAGTTCTTCGATAGTATTCGGTTGAATAGCATGCAGCTCTTCAAATGCAGCCCCACAGAAAAAAGGTCCGACGTTCTAAAATCGGACAGTTTGAATTCAAAACGTTAGTTTTCACAATTTAATGATCATTTTCAATGTAGAGCATTACAATTTCAGTCCACATTTTTGCGTGAATCAAATTGTTGGAATTATTTATTAAGTAGCCTACTTAGATTAGAGCACGACTGGTGCACTCAACCGCCAGGTATAGACGCATTAGGATGGAATGGATGGAAATTACGATGAACCTTAGGAATAAACTTTAGCCAGTAAGTTAATTCTACAAACGTAAAATGCACAAATGAATAAACTGTTGCACACAGAACACCGCGGAATTCGCTCCTTTTCCTGGATAATCGAATCTTCGAATGCAGACCCCCGACGAGATTATTTCTCCCACAAATCGACAGTTAAAATGTTCATAGAATGACGTTTCAAAATTTGGTCGATTTGTCCAAAGCAGCCGAAAAAAGGGCGAGAGTTCGCTATCATTTAAATAGATCCTGCCTATAAATGGAGCACCCTGTACTGTGAGGTGGTCTATTCCGAATCAATTCCATGTCCTGGCTGCCTGCCGCGTGAGCAACATTGTTACACCAAAAAAATGCACAATAGTCCATCATTAAATCAATTATGGTCGGAAGAGTTCGCGGAAGAGGGACGGACGGACGACAGCGACTGTTGCTCACTGACGGGACTGGACTGCGGTCTTGAATCATCGGCGAAAGTTGTAGGCGGGCTGATGGTCTATAGATCCAGTCCAGTGGAAGTGGAAGCGGAAGCTAGCGGCCACATTCTTTGCTGCGGGGGGCTCGTACCCCCAAACGGAGCACAGTTTCAGGTGGTTATGGGAGCAAGACCTCCACCAGGACCAGAGACCAGGACCAGAGACCAGGACCAGAAGGTTCCGATCGCGATCCCCTTGGACTCGGCTAATGTAGGTTAAAGGTCCCATAAATTATGGTCCGCAAAAAGGGCCATCGTTGGTGGGCGGTGGACGGAAGAAAGCGCAACAAAAAACAAACCCCGAGGTCCTCTTTGGGGGGTGGTGTTTGGCTGGAGCAATACAATCGCGACCATTATGCTAATGCTTATAGGAAACATGTCGCCATCACCGTCCCCCCATTCGGGGTTTGTGCGCCACCAACTAACGGCCATTAGGAGGTCGCATGACGAAGAGAGAGAGAGAGAGAGAAAGACAAAGAAAAAGAGAGAGAGAGTGCTCTCTATTGCTGAGATTGCTGGCGAGTGATAAGTTGTTGTGTGTTTCGCTGGCTGGCGTCTGCAAACGTCTCCGTATACGATGATCACGATCATCATCATCATCAGCTTATCGTCTCCAGCATCTCGTCCTGATCGATGCTGTGTGATGACCAAATAAACACACGCACGCACGTACGCACGTACATACGAGTACATTTACATTCCCTCGACCAAACCAAAGGCAGAATATTGGCATCCTTCTGCTGCAGAGCTTCAGCGCGGAACAAAACGCCGCGGAACAAGTCGCTTACGTGTCGCAAGCGACAACCCGACTGTCGCCCCGGCTCTCTGCTAGGTGGAAGCATGATTTATGGGCGCTCGAATGGGCGATTCATCTGTCTGTGGACCTTCTTTCTCTCACTCAGGTGGACACAGGAACGACCGATCGTCGTCGTTTGCTCCGATTTATTCGACGACGATGGCGACCATCTGGGCGATTCGCGAGCGATCTTCCCTGGTGGCAGCCTAGATCTTGACCATAAATAAAGATTTGACTAATCACCGGTATCCGATCACAGCCCGCGAGCGCCGCCATCGTGTTGAGTGAAATCTCCATTCGAAACACATCGAGAACAACGATCATAACAATCATCTCCGTGCTGCCGTTGCCGCTGCTGCTGTTTCTATGGCGACCAGCGACGGTGGTTTAGCACCACACACGACGCACGAGTTATGCTAATATTTCGCTTCACTTACGCCAAACATATGACTCACGGGCGACTCTTTTGCTCTTGGGACCAACGACAACAACACCGTTTGTGATGCCATTTTGGACCCAAAAGCGAGCAAATAATGAGCTTGAGCTCGAGAAAAGGGATACCAAATCACTTGCGTTAGCATCTTCATCACACGGACGCAAACACACACACTCGCACAGCAGCGCCTGGAGGCAGCGTTTCGTTGATTTATTGCGCCAAAGCGAGGGATGGGAACGGGATCTCAACCGCGAGCGAATGTCATAATCAGCATCTTCATCCGTCGTCTTCCTGAACCCCCCCAACCCAGGAACGCTAAACGGTTTGACCTGGTGGTGCATCGGCGGAACTCCCGATTCCAACCCATCCCGTGCACGCTTTCATCATCATCATCAACAGAAGGAGAAGAATGATCAGTCGACCACGCACCAGTATGTGCGGTATGGCGATCAGGTGGTTTATCATTATTAGCGATTATTTATTGCAACATTAAAGAAATTATAATTTGTTCGTAAATAAGATTAAGAGCAAGCGAAGAGAGAGCAGGGGAGAAAGAAAGAGAAGGAGGGACGGCGTCCCCATTCCTGGTTGTCGGTCTCGAATGATCGCGACAAACGTTCGCGCAGCGATTTTCCTACAATGTTATCCCGAGCCCTCCAGCAGAGTGGAGCCAAAGGGGGGAGGGGATGCGATGATCGTGGAGGGTAAAACCCTTGCCCGGCCAGCATTAGAGATCACATTATAAGCTGGAGCGTGGGCTGTGGACGCAGCTAAACCGCCATCTGGTACCATCATGTGCGACCGGTTTTTTGTTGAGTTGTTGCAGCAGCAGCAGCAGCAGCTGTTTTTGTTGCTGCTGCCGTCGCCGATGATGATGATGGCGATCGCGATCACGGTCGGAAATGTGTCGGGAGGAAAGAAAGCGCGCGCGCTGATTCTTCCGGGCTAAACGTCGTCCGGGCGATCGTTCCTCAAGTCAAGTCTAATTAAAACCAAGACCAAACAGGGAAGGGGGGGGGGGGGGTGAGTGATCCGATAGATTATGATGAAGTTATCCGACAGAACCGAGAACCAGACCCGGTGAGAAGGAGGTGAGCGGGGGGTGGGTTAAGTATGGATATGGATAGCCACCCCCTCCCCTGGACAGCGTCGCCGGTCTATAGATTGGCGAGCGATTGGCGGTGAAACATACCTTAACATGGGCATTCTTGTCCGGTTGGTGGAAGGTTGATCGACCGGCGAATGGGAGCGAAGATCGATTTAATTCAATGGACGCTGACGTACCGGGCCACGTCAGGCCAGGCCAGGCCAGGCCGGGCCTACAGAATGCGTAGAAGAATGCCCTCAAGCCGCCAGCACCACCAACACCGCCACCATCATCATCATCATCATCATCATGGTCGAGGAGGTGGTGCTTCAATTTGTGGCGGCGTCTGGACAATGAAATGCTTTTTCCACACACACACGCGCGGACACACGGACACAAACACGTACACAGACATTCATAATCCTACGCGGTGGCCATGCAGCTGCTGCGCATAAATCGAATCGCTTCGATGGCGGCGGCGGCGGTGACTGTTCCTAAGGACTGCATCCTCCATTCTCGACATTCCCGTTTCCCGGCCGGAGGGCCTGTCTGCCGGTACCGTATCGGTTATACGTCGCAAACCGGTACCGGCAACTATCGCGATCATCCTCAAGGGACCCAAAAGGGACACCCCGTCGTAATAGGGTCCGCGGGTCCGCGGGTCTCGGGTTCCCGGGCGCGCAAAATCGTTCTCCAGGGACGGAACGGGGCACATCTACCGACGACGAGTCGAAACGATTGATTGGATGGCCATCGATCGATCCGTCGTTCTTTCTCGATCAGTCCCGCACGCGATTTGCGAAAACCACATTTTACCGCTCTGTCAGCGTCTGTGTGTGTGTGTGTCCATGCCAGAGCCACTCACAATCATTATAACTTAAGTCAGGACTGCTTTCCTTCCCTTACCAGCCAGTCGGTCGGTGGCTAATCGCAGAATGCAGCAGATCGCAATCGATCAATCGCGAGGTTCCGCGAGGCTGAAGGGATGGCCGCATGCGCTATCGCGATCACCAGCGATCGTGGTCCATAGAGAGTAGTGGTGTTCTCCCATCATCTCAAGAACTCCATTTGCCATTTAGCACATTTTAGCCCGATTAGAGACAGAGAGAGAGAGAGAGCGTGACCAGATCGTGGCATCACGTCACCGGCACTCACCGGTAATCCGGATGTCGTGGTACGATTGCCTCCATTATCTCGCTCTCTTGACGCGCCGCAGTTTTAATGCCGCGACAAAGTGTGTTTGCTAGCTGGCCTGGATGGCCGACCGGGTATGTTGATGATGATAATGATGAGATCGTCGATCGTCGGACGCGCGCGCGCGCCCCCCAATCCCCGGGGCCAATCTAAATCCGTATGTTTATGTTTCCGTGGTTCTGTGGTCGATGGGTTTTCGATTTTGGAGTTTTTTGCCCGTTGCGGGCGTGTTTGTTGCGTTGGTTGCGGTTTCATTTTATTACCCCCCCCGCCAAAAAGACGTTCGAACGCGTGAAGATCGCTTGAAGACATTTCGCCATTTCGCAAAT
>NC_064874.1:45181902-45236902 GCF_943734745.1 Anopheles darlingi
GGTCCGTGGTTGACACTTTTGCCATTTTTTTTCCTCTCTGTTTGTGTCTCATTATTTTGTCCAACCGCAACCGGCGTGTTGCGCCACTGTGGTGCTACCGGTGAGACCGGAGAGACCAGAGAGTAGTAGGCTTAAGTGCGCGCGTGTGATCGCGGTTTTGGTGTCCGGACTGAGCCGTCTCGTACCCTCCCCCCCTCTTGGGTACGACAAATGAGAACGAAAATGAGGTCATTATTATTTTCATAGCTACGTTACCGTTCAGGTTTCAGGTTCGCCTCTCTTGCAGGTTTCTTGGCCAGTGAAGGGCATTGAAGGCGTTTCGATGCTCAACGACGAGCGCTACGAAACACTTGTTGTCGTTGTTGATGGCGTTGTTGATGGCGTTTGGTGCTGTCGGTGATGCTGATGCTGCTGCTGCCGCTGGTGGTGCTGTTATGCTTAAGCAGGCGGAAACCTGAGGTGTCCGCCCGAGGATGCACAGTTTTGAAGAGCAATGTATATACGGTTTGATGGCGACTCACGACAACAACCAGCCGGAGGCGTTGTTATTTCCGGGAGCGGTCAGTCCATCTCTCTTCCTAGTGGCCATCATTTGCAAAACCAACCGAACGACCCAACCAAGCGAATGATTCACAGACACTTGGAAGCTGCTGGCACACCGCTGGTAACCCCCTTCACTTGTACCTCGTACCTTGTGCGGCCTCTCATCGCCCGTCATCGAACCGCTGCACGAACCGATCGCTTCGATCGAGGATTTATGAATAAAGCACACGCACAGCGGTGGCGGCGGCGGCGGTCGTGCTCCTTCAGAAGGCGGCTCCGGCAGCGGCGGCGGCATGCTTTCAAGTTCAAGCCCAGAACCTCATTGTCTCGCTCTGAATGCCCAAACAATTGGTGCTTCGCTCAACCTTTGATCTTTTGATCGGCTGCAACTGCCAACAAAGCACGCTCTCATCCGTCACACCTTATCAGGTTGTGCTTGGGCTCCACAACATGACGTAACGGTCCCCGAGTGCGTGTGTGTGTTAAGCGGCCAGATAGGCCCCGGCGGGTGATTAGTTAGGCCCCGCCGGGGTAATGTTGGAGCCGGCGAGGCTATCATTTACCTCTTTTCGATGTTTATTCATACTCACTGTGCACTCCACTCCTGTAGTGTTGGGGCCGCTATCCTACTCCTTCTGTCAGTAGCAGTAACCGGACCGCGATCCGGTGCGGAGTGATCGTACGGTTGCAGAAGTGGGTACAATACGGTTGGCCCATTTTTGGAGCCTGGTAGCAGCACCGCGAAAACAACAATCGATCGACCGGCCGATCGGCCGATCGATCGAGCATGATCGCGTGGCTAATGAGGCTACGGCATCCTGCAGGCTCCGGATGGTCTCCTCCGGTCCGGTCGATCCTGACCCTGAAACATGCCAAAATCGGCATCTACAGAGGGTAGCGGATCACGCGGTCCACACGCTGATCACGAGGATCGTGAACAACCGTCCGATCGACCACCATCGCCACCAAAAAAGCCCTGAATGTCAAGTTGACACCTTTCACTGACGCGCTGCTGCTGCTGCTGATGCTCGCATCGATCGCTAGCAATACTCCCTCCCCCTGGGGGGGGCAGGTGAGTAACGATCCTCTCCTAGGGGCACCAAAGTCTGTGACCGAAGAGCGTCGTAAAGATTCCGCCATTTACAGTATACGGCTGGCTCGCTTTTGATGTTTTGATGGTTTGTCGATGCTCGGGTCGGGTCTGCGAATGAATGACAACCGCGTAAACACACCGGGAGGTCGGGTTGAGGGGGGGGTAGGTCAGCTGGCCCAGCGTCCAGCACAGCCAGCGCGTGCAGCAAAAGCGGCCCATCATAAATGTTTGTTTCCTTCGATCGCGCGGGGTCTTTGTTGGTGTGTTTCGTTTGTTCGTTCGCTTGTTAAATTCGCTTATTGACATTCGCGTCTTTGTTTGGGCCCCGAAATGGCGGACCGCCCACGGCGGGGGGGTGATCACCTCCGCGCCAGTAATAGGGTATGTGCGAGGTCATACCGTGGTACTAACGGAATAAATGGAAGGGTGAGGGGAGAGGAACGAGGTAAACACTCCCCACAGTTGGGTGCATCACGGGATCACTTAAAAAGGTCCCACATCACATCGATATTGCACCGAGTGAGCAGAGGGGGGAACGGAACACCATACTCACACACACACACACATACACGCGAGCGTTTGGTTTGAATTGGCGCGTTCCGATGTCCATATCCGAGGAGCCACCCCGAGGAGAGGTTGGAATGTGTGATGTGCCTTTCTCTTTTGCATTCGACAGCGGGAGTTGCCTACTAGATGGAGGACCTAGTGACTACCATAGCAACGAGACAGACCGACAGACCGACAGGCAGGCAGGCAACGGACCCCCGATGCATGGCCCTGTTGTGGCCGGAGCTCTTGGATCGGATCCCCGGTTTGCAATCTCGATGCACTGCGAATTGCGATCGAATCTGCGTTTCCAGCGCTCCAGATGGATTGATTAAATTTATGTAATTGACATGAATTCTGTCCCCCACCCCGTCGGTGCCGGCGGTGCCGTGGTCTGGAAATGAGAGTGATTTTCTGCTTCATAAATCATTCATCACCATAATAAGGGTCTGGCCGGCCGGCTACAGAACAACGTCAGCGGTTTTTCCTTCGGTGCGAAATCCGAAACCACCTTCTCTCTTTCTATCTGCACTGGACTCAGCTCCCGATGCTTTTCTCGTCGACTACTGGAGAGGAGCTCGTCGTTGATTAAAATCAATTCCCTTTTATTTTGTAATTGGAGCGAACAGAATGTGTTGCGTGATCGGAAAGGATCCCTCGAAGCAAGCAACGGATCGAGATACTTGATTTGGCAGCAAAAATTGCTCGACTTTTCCACCTGTCACACACACACACACACGTGAGTGCGAGGGAGATGTGTTGCTACAGGAACGCGTTCACCACCAAAAAACAACTTTCAATTTTACACACACACCGCGGTGGAACCAGCTGCGGCGTCGCACAAGTTCTGGCCACCACCAAGACGATGTACCCCGGGAGGGATCGCACATTTCACCGCCCCTTTTTTCCAACCCCAAAAACAAAACATCGTGATCACCCCCAAAAATGGATCAAAGGAACCCTCAAAGAGAGTGTCCAATCACTTTCGGTTTTTGGGCTTTTCATTGGGCAGCCAACGACGTACCGTTTTCTTGCGATTCCTCCTTCTACTTGTTGTCGATTCCGTTTTGATAAATGGTCACCCTGGATCTCGGCGTGTGTGTGTGGATGCAGGTTGATCGCGAGGCGTCTTGTTGTGGTTGCGCAATCGTACACCACCAGAACGTAACCAACACACTTGAGAGAGCGTCACTTGACGCACCGTGTGCCGACGATGATGACGGGAATCAGTAGTAGGCTGCGGGTGCACCGCGATTTTGTCTCGTTGGTTGGCAACCAGCAGCAGCAAGATCGATATGGTTTGCACCGATGAGACCGCGAGTGGGTGATGATAAATGGCCGCCAGTAATGCACACACACGCACACACAAGCACACACACACACACACACACACACACACACACACAGGTTGATCTACTGTCCTTCTCCATTTCAGCCCTTCTGGTAAGCTTCGATGTGAAGCGATTCCAAAGGTTGCTACGATGGGATGGCTTACTGTTTGGTGCAATGTAATCCACACACACACACACAGAGTTAGACCGCTAGACAGCCAGACCGTGATCGAAAGATGAGGGTTCCAGGGTACACCCTCATCGGCCAGCGGCAGCGGAATTTGAATGACGTGCTAAGCAATGATCCGATCCGTTCCAACGTAGAAAAGGGAACCGGGGAGCCTCCAACCTTTACTGGCAGCGGCCACGACGGCCCTTAATTCAATTTCCCCCCATTTCGTGTAATGTATACGCGAGCAACAAAACAAACAACCGAAACCCAGAGTGTCTGGTCCGGGGCTGGTGTCAAAGGTTAAACTTCACGATCAGGTAACCGCGCGAACGAACCTCCGGGCGCTCCGCAAAACCGGGAACCGGGACCGGGACCGGGCACGATCTAGATCAACCGCTGCTGCTCCTGCTGCAACCGAGGACCCATAATCCGGACCACGGATCTCGTTTCCCTAACTCTGTTCGGTCGTCGTCGTCGTCGTCGTCTCGTGGCGTATCGAAATATGTTGACGTTACAGCTATGCGCAATGTAATGATCCCTCGTATTAGTCATGTCAATCTCTTGCTTCACGTTGGTTCCCGGTACACGCGATCACCGCGCGCGACCGACCAGACCGATCGTCACCATAGTGCACCGAGAACCAGTGACGATCGCTTTTCATCGCCAGCAGCAGCAGCAGCAGCAGCATGTACCAGCGGCGCACCCGTCATGGGAACCATCAATGGAACGGGGCCAGCAACAGGCGGCCACTCATTTGACTGACTGACTGACTGACTGACTGGCGGACTGACTGGCGTTGACTGATTCGCTGACTGATCTCCTGCTTACTTACTTTCACCGCGAGGCAGCGCGCGCGCGCGAAAGAGTTGTCTCGATCTCCGGTCGGAGAGGTTTGTTAGAAAAAAACGCTGAATCCCGGTCCGGCCAGCCCAGCCCAGACCACGACGACGATGAATGATGGATCGCGTACTCGGTTGGTTGGATGAGAGAAGATGGAGATGAAGGGTGTGTTGTGTTTCCGCGGTGCAGGGTTTCGATTAAGCCTTGTATGGCAATGCAATTAGGGGTTGGAGTGGAGTGCGATCGTGGCGTGGCGCGGTGACGCCGTTCGGTAACAGGTCACTCGCGGGCTCGTCCCGGAGGTCGAACGATACAGTCGTGTGATCGACTCGCGCAGCCTGGTGAAAGGTCACCATCAAAACGAGGGATTTGCTGGGAATCTCCCGGAAACCGGATGCAGCTTTTCACCGGTCCGGTGGCTGAGAATGATTGAGATATCCGGCTCCAAAGAAGGGTCCCCAGATTATGAAGTCGGTTCAGTATCCCTTATCACACACACACACACACAGGACAGGCAGAGGCCGAGACACATCACTCACGGTGTAATGCAAGTTGGTGCGGAGCTAAATGAGTTTTATCATTCCGTTTGATCTTCTCTGCCGCTCGTTAATCTCTGATCATACGCTAATCGGCCACAGGCCGCTGTCGCTACTGCTACTCGATCGCTCGTAGTCGCTGGCGGACTCCCAAGGGGGGCGAATTATCGCCTAGGACAGTTTGCAATCGTAAAAGCGATCCATCTATCAAAAGCCGCAACTCTGTCCGCAACCGGTTCTCCTCCAGTAGTATTCGAGTCGAGTCAAGTCAAGTTGTGGCAGTAGCATGCATGAAACGCATTTTAATTTATGGGACTTCGTCAGACCGCTGCACGAGACCGAGAGCAGTGGCAAAAGATCGCGATCGTTGGTCTCCGCACTGATTGGTGTCACTTGCAACCGTTGCGTCTTGTTTGTTGCCTCACTCTAGTGTGTGTGTGCACTAGAGCTAGCCGTACACTCGCTCGTGGACCGCCTGCCGTCTTTGAATAATTAACACCTGTTTTGTGGTTGCTCCGGTCCCTTTGCTGATGCTCTCGAGCCCCGCATAATGCCACATCATCGACATCGTCTTGCCCCTCGACATAAGCTGATCGCGTTCTAGCGCGTAGAACAAGTGAACTCATATCTCTCTCTCGCGGTGGCGTTGTTGTTGTTACATTGTATTTAGAGCTCGTTTGCATTCTAATGAGACACACAAGACGCGGACATTTGAAGACCAGAGAGCATGATCGGCGGCTGCGGCTGCGGCACAATAGATCGTGATCGTGGCCGTTCTATTCAACGCAAGCTCAAGTCACCACCCGGCTGTCGTCTGTCGCAATATGTCGCACACAGTGCTAAGCTGAGTTGGAACAAGTTGTAGCGTGGAGCTCCACGCGAAATCCTGCATAAAACGGTAGTCATTTGTCGGCGATCGGAGGGGTCTAGAATCTAATTAAGATGCGAGCAATAAAAACCACTGCGAACACCACAGAATCCACGGCCCAATGGCCCCGTGATAAACGGGGCCAAACGGCCTGTGGCCAGCCGACGAGACATCGTAAATCAATCGATCGCGACCACGAATCCGTCGACAAGAGCGTATTCACTACAGCAGATCGACTACTTGACCGTTGGGTGGGTGTAATGGCCGGCAATCAGTATTGCTCACTCACACGCTGGCCAAACCTGGAACCAGCCGGCGCACAGACACAGGCGTGGGTTGCGCACCGAGGATTCCTTGTGGACGCGACGCGCATCAGCAGCTGAGCAGGAAACAGGTCGTCGCATCATCATCATCCGCACCGCGCCAGCTCAAGGTGCGATCACTCGTGCGTGCGTGTGTGGGAGGAAGATGAGATTGTCGGATGGATGATGGCAGGGGCCGGGCCGGATATCGTGACGACCACCAGCGGTTTCGGTTCCCATCGCGCCAATTCCGTGGCGGCGGAAATTAAACGAAATCCATCAAAACATGGCCCGGCTCTGGTTGGCTGGTTGACCTCGGCTCAACAACGGACCTGGACCTGTTCCTGTGCTGTGGGTTTGACTCACCGGAACACACACACATGCGCACACACCAGACGATCTTTTTTTTTTCTTCTAGATTTAATAATCCCTTCCCGGGGGTTGATCGAGTGGTTGTTGATGATGATGATGATGACGATTCGTCTTTCGCGGATTTGGTGGCCACTTAAGAAGTGGCTAACATGGACCACAATCCAGTACACACACACACACATACAGGCGACCACTTGAGCTGCTCTCGATCTCGAGCGCACGATGATGTTTCCTTCATTCTAAGAGCGGCGGTGACGGCGACGGTGACGGCGGTGACGGCGATCGCCGGTGATTAATTCCTTCTTCTACGGCGCGTAAATTGTTTTATTTCATTTAAACTCGCATCTCCGGGCGGGCCACTCCGAGTCGGGTCTTCCGGTTCTCTGCGCCCCCCGCGGGCTTTTAACCAGTGGCCTGGCCCTCCTGGATGGCTTACGTCATCGCCCCGAAGGGGGCACCCCCGGCAGCGTAAATCCTGTTTCGTTCGTGCCAATTCGTGGTGGGATGTTATCTCTGGTCTGCCATGTTCTGCCCATTGCGGGGACGGCATGGACGGGCGGTTTTTCCGGTTTTGGTTTTTGACGGTTTTTTTTTTGTTGGTTTTGGTTTTGTTTTCGCGATGCGAACAGAGGAGAATGGCCACCACTACTCTTCATCCTCCTCCTGCTCCAGGAGCGTGCGGAACTCGTTTGTTTTTTGGGAGTGCGAGGAGAAGTGCGAATCGGAGCGTATATTAACTGGGTCGCTCCAGCGGGGGATAGTGTCTTACGCGGTAGAACCAGAGCCCTCGAACCAGGCTGACAAGCTGGTTGACAAACCTCTCCCCCAGGCCAAAAACATCGTACAAATCGACATCCCGACAAAGCCCTTGGCCATTTTTGGGTAAGAAAAAGACAGAAAGAGAGAGAGTGTGTTGGTCCACACTTGGTACCAATTATCGTGACCGGTTCTTCCCGAATCACAGCATTATTTTTTTTTTCGGGCTAGCTAGTTTTTCATCCGAATTTCACTTTCGCTAACTGTCCGGCTCTCTTCGTCGGACGCGTACGGTAATGGCGCCCGAAAAGTGAGGTTAAGGTGCGCACGGGCGCACCCTGGTATCGCGCCGCATCTGGCGCAAATGGTGCGATGGCGTGCCGTGGTACCATTTTCGGAACGGTCTGCGGCTGGTGCTGCTGCTTCTCTAAGGACCATTCTTTGTGGCTGCTACAATGAAAGCAAAAGCTCGCGATCGCCACGATCACCGACGTCGTCGCCGCAACCGCCACTGCCTCGCCTTCTTTCGCTTTCCACCATCATTAGTGTGTGTGTTCGGTTCTTTCGTGGCCTGGACGGACGGCCAGTACGGGGTGGGTCTGTTTCTCCCACGTTCCCGCGTTCAATCGAAAGTTGCCACGCCGGAGGCCTTCCACGACGACGACGACGCTGGTGCGGACTAATTCCGCTCGCTGGCGTGGCCTCGGCACGGTGGACACAATCACACAATGGCCCATTTATCGGGGCTCCGGTTTTTTCCGCGAGCGATATTTTCCTAATCTCAAACCAACGAGGAGCTTTGGAATTCTAGCTCCGGAGGAGGAGAAGGAACAACGTTACTTCATCCCGGCGATCGTGGAGCGAGCGTTGCGTCAGTGTCGGTGTCCCAATAATGGTACATTGTTGTTGTTGAGGCAACACGCGCCAATCACAACAATCATTGTGTGCGGTCAGTGGTGGTGGTGACGGTGGTTGAAAGAAGAACGTTCTCGTCGGATGATTAAAAGATCAACCGGGAGTTAGACCTTTGAGGGGGTTACTGCTCCGTTCCCTGCTGCTGCTGCTGCTGCATAATGACGACATGGCACGCGGGACTCACGATGCTGACGCTCAAGGATTCCTTCATCCTCATCATCCTCTCATCATCAGCAACAGCATCATCATCGGCAGAAGGTCCTTGAGATGCTGTAGCCTGCGGGGACCATTGCTACAGTTCAACGACTGCACACTGAGCGCACGGTCGCTGGATTATCCTGACCGGACTGGCCGCTCGTTGGATTTATTGTGTTTTAAGGGGATTTTTGCATAATTATGTGTTTGCGTTTGCGCCTCCCGGGGCTGCAGCATCGACACCGGATGATCGACAAGCCGACCACCGGGCCTCATCCTTGAAAGCGGTCAGCGGCCAGTCTGGACACCACCCCCCTTTCCCACCCTCCCCCTCCTAATTGGTACGTTTGGTGCGTCACGTTTCGTTCAAAATCTCGCTCGCTTGCGTGTCGCGAACGGGGACCACGACGACGACCACGACGATTGTTGGCGCACAAAAACCGCTCGCGAAGAACTCGCATTCGCACTCGAAACTGCATCGGAAATGAGGCGCTAATTGTGGCGCGTTTGTGTCTTCTGCAGATGCAGCAGCAACACCTCATTAATCATCATGGAGCATCCTATCCCTGTCCCAATAGCAGCAGCAGCAGCAGCCCATTACCATCATCATGCGACGCGTTCTTCGCAAGGAATGCAGTCCTGGGTGGAGGTTCGTTAGTGGTACGATTGTGCTCGCGGTTGATGCCGCTTTCTTGGCGATGACGGCAATGATTAGCGTCCGGGGCACGGGGTGCATCTGCCACGACCACACACACGCACACCATTCGCGGAACACCTTTACCTTTTTCCCACCAACAACAAAACACACGTCAGTGGTTCTATGGCCAGTTCTCACGCGGGGCGCCATGAGTCACGGGCCGCCAAATGAGGTGATGAGTAAGCGGCCAACCGCTCCAGCGCGCGAACGGAACGAGGGGCGAGCGATTCTCGCTTTACTCTCACTTTTACGCATCGATCGCGATCGCGCTCGCCATTTTTTCTGTTGCTGTTGTTAGTTTTTGCTGCGCCCGCACGTGCCACGTAACGGTGTGTCGAGGAATCGAGGAAGGGAACACCGACCAAAAACAACACACAAAAATGTGCTGACTGACTAACCTGCTGGCTGCCCGAAAAACGAAACGAAACGAAACGAAAATCTGTTGAAATCGAGAGCCCGGACCATCATCGTTGTCCGCGTCCACGTTCGCCGCCATCGTTTGTTATATAACGACCCCGGGATCGAGGATCGCGATCCACCGAAAACAATCTCGCGTAAATCACCGCCAGAGAGCTATGGAAAGCCTCCGTCGGGTGATGATGTGTGGATCGCACCGTTCCTCATCACCCCCTTTTGTCGGACAGAATTCGGTGTTAAACATTTTAAAACAAAAAGCCAAATCACCAGAACGCCGGCGACAGTGTTACGGCGTGTGGCGCAATCGGCCACCGCGCGCACACACACACGCACCCTGGTCCCGATCTTCACCTTCGACATCATCTGGATCTGGATGATGAGCCCCAGGGACAGGGGGTGATCGCTTGTCAGCTGGTAGCACATTTTGTGAAGATCATTTCGAGCGAATTTATGCGCACAAATCGCACAGAAACCCGTTCAGCATTTCAGCATACAATGCTTGTTGGCGTGACGCCGAGCGGCGTGTGGCATTAGCATTTAGCGCTCCGGACTTACCATAACAATGGAGGCGCGAGGGAATGAAAGTGTTATGCGTGTTTGTGTGAAAAACGGAATTGTGTGCGCAATTTGGTGAAATTTCCATTTTATGGACAAGGCAGGTTACGAGGTCAGCGCGCGTTTGGCAGAAGCCCGACCCGAGTGCCCTAGAGAGCCCGATCCCTCCCGGGGGGAAATGGTGGTTCGTTACGAACGGACGGAACGGACTTTCGGTTTCTTTCGCTTTTTGTTTGCGCATTCTTCGCAAGAGAGACTAGCACAACGATCATGCAATTCCCGGTGGGAGTGTGGTTCATCCCCCGCGTAACAGAAGCCCCCCTCGATCCTTCTGCGACATCGAGATTCCCACAAAACAAACGGAATCTTCTTTCAGCCACAAATCCCGGATCCCGTGGCCGAAGACCTCCATGCAGTGTTTTATTTTTTGCTGATAATGATAATGATGACAGCATAAACCAACCACATTACACACACACGCACACAGACAGGCACGATCACAGACGGACTAGGGGTTGGTCCGTTGTCTTTATTAAACATTGCGCGACGATCGCACCACCGATCGAGGACCACTTCTAACACCATCGGAACAATGAAAGGGGAACACCAGAAACAGGAGAACAGCGATCGAACCCGCGATCGTGTGTGTGTGTCGGGCGCGCGCTCGTGATCATGCGATCGCTGGTCCTTTGGCCCTCCGTGCGAAACATTATCTGCCGCAAGATATCCGGATGCTGCGAATCGTCGCCAATGCCGGTCCAAGACGGTCCAGGGAGTCTCGTGTAATCGATGGCAATTGCGGGACGGTACTCGATCGATCGATCGACGGAGTGGCCATAACCAACCGCAAAACAAAAAGAAGTCGTCGCGTCCTCATTCGTTCCCTATCGGAGGCAATTTATCTGACGATTTATTGATTATAAATATTAAATTAACTACCGAGCAGCGAACGGACTCGGTTTGTCCGTGGGTCCCTCTGTGTGTGTGTGTGTGTGTGTGCATCTCAAAGGGCCAACCATTTAGTAGCCGGTTGTTGATGTGTTGATTCGCGACAGGCGGCGATAGCTGGGACTCGATCGTTAGTACCGTTGCGAGCGTTAGGCGCGTTCTTTATGCAGTTTTTTCTTTCCACTTCACTTTTTCCTGTTGTCTTTCCTGACTAAGAGGTACAGGGGTTCAGGTTTCGTCGCATTTCCCGTTTGGCCCTAGAGCCCTCTGGCATAAACCGTAGGCGTGATCTTTCCGATGATTGATCGATGAAATAGGGGGAGGGAGTCTTTGGATTTCTTTTCGCCTTTCGCCGTTGTTGTTGTTGCCATTACCTGCACGAAGCAACAAACACAAGGTTTCCCCCGTCAGAGTGTGCCAGCAGCATTCCTGGTGTGTGCGACCAGGACCTGGAGAGTATGCCAGGGGGCCAGGGCCGCATAGCGAGGATCTGATTACGCCGCCGGAGAGAAATGGCTTACGGGCGCTTAACGACGGATTGTTTTAATGTGACCGATCAAATCACTCCCGACCCCCCGAGAGTCCGATCCGATTCCGAAACCAAAACGAAATGGCTACTGGCGCCGTTTGGTGGTATCATTTTCCATCCGCAGGACACCATCGGAACAGGAAGTGGAACTGTCGGGCTTCCGTCAACAGCAACAATAACAAAAAAAACGGCAAAATAGTATATCTTTGTAATCTACGATCCATTTCACTTGTCTGTGTGAGTGATGAAGGCAATTTGGAGTCGCAAAATCTGGTCGGATCGCGCGATTCGCACTAGAACATTTTTCACGCGTTCGCGGTGGCCAAACGAACGGACAGACGGACAGAAAGGGGAAGCGAATGTGCCACTGGCCACGGCGACAGCCATCAGTAGAAAGCATCAGCAAAAAACCGGTGTTTTCTCGCGCGCGCGCCGTCCGGCGCTGGACGATGGTCACCAGCCCTTAACACAGTCCGTTTTTTTATGTCAGGCTTCTGGCCTCCCGGCCTCTCGAACGGCGACAGTGCCGCGACCGGGACCGAAATTTATTATTTCAATAAACAGCAGAAATAAAAACGGAAGAAGAAGAAGAAAGCACTTCATTCCGGGAGGGACCGTGAAGGGGCAATCCAAGGAGTTCGGATGTGCCGTGTGTCCGTTAGGTTTATGTGCGATTTGAAAAACCAACGACCAACGACGGATCAAGAAAGCGAACAGAACTGGGAATCTCAAGCACTGCACACAAAATAGCAAATCGAGTTACGTGTTACGCGGATAGAGCACACCACTCGGCATGAAACGAATCTTCAAATTGTGCGCACAGCACACTCAGAAAGTGAATATAGCAGTGGCCACCACGTGCTGACCAAGAGAGAGAGGGGAACATACAAAACACATATTCCACCGAGCATAATGGAGAGGAAAGGAACCAAAAAGTCCCGTTTGAGTCGCCAGTCAGTGCTAGTGTTGTCCAGAGCCCTGTCAAGAGGTCGTGGCGATGGTTTCGGATGTCGCAGTGAGAGGAAGTGGCCAACGCCAAGCCAGCCAACGGAGGAAATGTTTTCATCGTGATGGTGATGGTGGCGGTGGTGATCGTTGTACGCCAAACATGCGCCGTTACAACGGCTCTCTCCGGATGGGGCTTGGGACCGGGGACGAAATGTTATCCCTAGTGATCTCTAGCCGTGGTAATGGTGCGCACCAGTCCTGTCCAGTCCCTTACAGCATCACAAGACAAGGGGGATGAATGATGAAGAAAACTGTCTGTATAAACCAGTCCGGGGAGGGCCAGGATTATGCTCATTATCTGTCCGTGGATTTCGTTTTCATTTGTTCAGTGGCGAAAGACAAGCCACAACATTCGTTCCGTGCATCTCTCTCGCTCTCTCTGGTTCATTCCCTTCCATTCGTTTGTTCGTTTCTGTTTTTTCTCTGTTGGTTCAATATTTCCAGATCAAATCGGAGCGTAATCCTCGCGGATCGAAACACCGGGACCGGGATTGGGGCCTCAACAGCCCCAGTTATGGCCACAACACAAAACATTGTGTCCCGGATCGGATTTTATGTTCCGCAATTTCGTGTCCCGAGACGAAGGCGACGAGATGACGATGGCAGTGGTTTCTTTTTGGATGCAAAGTTTATGACACTAAAGGGGCAGCAGCCGTGACGTGATCGTCATGATGATCATCGTCGGAATCGGTCACTCTTGCCGGATCTTGCCCAACGCCCAACGCTGTGGCCAAAACGGAGGACGGAACCATGGCTGTGGTGGTGGTAAATGGTGAATGGAAACTGTTGGACTCTGCAAATGGATCATCAGTCCCCGGACCGAAAACGAAGGGAAAAAGGAAATCCGCGCGGCCATTACACCTGCTGTGCACCGCTTTTCACCGAGTTCAGCCGGTGGCAGAGTCTCGCGATCTTCGATTTTTCCCTCCCGACTCCCTGCTGGGCGTGGCACGCAAATGGGCTAGTGAGCAATGCCCCTCCCCTCAACGGGAGATCGTCGAAGCAGAATTGGGTCATTCGGGCACGGACGGTGAAAGTCAGTCAGCCCTCCAGCCCGTCAGCCAACCAGAGCCAAGTCCAGTGATCATGGGAATCGGTTCAGACGCGCTCTCGGAACTCGGACGGCGGAATACAAACTGTTGTGTGATAAAACTTAATTGAAACATCTTCTCGAGTCCGTCCGTCCGTCCGTCCGAATGGTCTCTGTTCCGAATGTGAATGTTTGTCTCATCTGTTGGGTCATTGGATCCCCCGGCCCGGCCGTCGGCACGTCAATCTCGCTTCTTTCTCTCGGAAACCATTCCATTCCATCTTGCCCTGGACCTGGCTGCGATCATCGTTTTGAGAGCCGGAACCCCCGTTAGATGGCGGGATGACATAAACTCCGCAACGAGTCGGGAGTCTGGCAGTCCACAGAGGAAATTACATTTCCAGACCATCGCCGCACCGGGGTGTGTTGTCCCCTGCTGTGCGATACACAACAACAACGACAAGGAAGAAACCAGAATTTAGAATGATTGGTCCACGACGACAGACGCCGTCGTCGACGTCGAGTCAAAGTGAACGGCGTGAAGGGCCTCCCCTTCCCTGTTCCTTCCAGAGGGCATTAAGGCTCCCCCCACCCGCGGCCCAGGTCCGGTAATAAGCCCGTTTTTGGGACGTATTAATGCTGCAGGAAACCGGAAAAATTAAACAACACACACACACACAGACAGACAGACACACTCAGAGGCAGTCTTGGCATAAATCGGTGCTTCACACGCTCCAGACCGTCAGCAGAAAGAGAGAGCGACAGTGAGGTAGAGAGAGAGCATAATGCGAAATGTGGCCTAAAAAGATAAGAAAATAATCTCCCGAATTGACTCACCGTAGCAGCAGCAGTAGCACCGCACCAATGGACTCGTATGTATGTGGCCCCCCTCCGCCGAAAGGAAAGGAAAGGCCCTCGCGAAGTGGCCACCCGAAAAAAAACAAAAAGGCCTCCGCCAAAAAACACGTTTATGCTTCACTCAACCACCAGTTACCTGCTGCTGCTGCTGCTGATGCTGCTGTTGGTGCAAAACGACGACGACGACGACGAAGCAAAGAGCCCGGAATCGAGCGTCTCCCTCCCGCGACCACTTTCGGACGAACGGACGGATCGATCGACGGCGGCCCTGCCTGTTGGGGGCCTGTTGAAATCGTTAAATGGCCAAAAATTTTAATAGTAGAGAAAATTGAGCTCCCCCCTTCCCACCCGGGGCCATTCCTCCAGTCACATGGCTAAGTGTCGAACGTATCGTTATGTGTGTCGGAGAGGTTTTAATGTTGCGCTAGTTGCACCCGGCATTAGTACGTTACGTTACCGCATCTTCTTGGGGTTGGTCTTGCGCTGGGTCGAGTGGTGGTACCGGGGGGAGTCTCTTGGGCTCTCAGCGAGTTGGTCAGTACGGGGCACTGTAGGGTAATGGATGTGTTGATCGCGAACCCGGCGCGAAGATCGAGATGTCGGTTTTGGTCGGCGCGATGTATGACGAAATGAATCGACGGTAATTGACGATCAATCGCTCCGGGGTCACTCTGGGGTGCGGGGTGATTTCCCCACACACAAGCGCGTCACGGAGAGTAACGTGCGAAAGTAAGCAACGCGCTATTTGCACAGCACCAACACATCACACACTCGCGCGCACAAGACAATGGGAGTGAGGGATCTTTTTGGGAGATTTTTTTGAAGTTCTGCTTGACCCCGAAAAGGGGCGGGAGGTGAGGAAGGTGCCATCGTCGGCACCGTTTGTAGTACGAACATCAGATCAGTAAAGGACGCAAAGATGTGCCGTCAAGAGTGGCAAATCTTGTGTGTGTGTGTGTTTGTTCATACGGCTTCATCGGATTAAAAGGAAACATTCCAGCGTCCACTTAGCAACACCTGCTAACAACCGCCCGTGTCCGATGGTGTCTGGTGTTCCAGCGCCAAGCTCGTACCGGCCCCTTTCAACACCTTTCGCATCTCCAATAAATGGTGTGTGTGCTCGACGTGCAAATGTACCTTTTGCATGTTGCACCACCACCAATCGTCGATCGCTTCGCACTCACCGCAAGCACCACATCGGATGCAGCGCACCACACGGAGTGTAGTAGCTGGTACGGAATCCGTTATCCGTTATGCTCGATTGGTAGCCGGTGAGCCAACCGCAACACAAAAAAAAACAGATGATGCTCGCATTTGAATAAATGCGCATAATGCAAAGAGAACGGAGTGGAATGGCTGTTGCTTCGGTTGAAAACCGGCTCGTTGCGTCGCTGTGCCCGGGCTCGCGATCGCGAAACAAAGCCTGTGTGGTGATTGATACCGTGATTAGATGGGTGGTTAAGTGGTGTGTGGTGGGTGTGTAAAGGGGATGCACCACGAGAACCACGAGAACCACGCGAACCAGCCGCAGCATGGAATGGAATGTCGTCGTGTGATTAGCCTCGTTGTCGATGCTCCCGGAGCATGGCTTCGGTATCGTTGGCGCAAGGAGCGGTCCCAAGGAATGGAAGGGTCCACCAGGAATCGCGCGCGCATCCCGCGTAGATATCAATTAGACGGTGCAAGCGGTGCAACCGGTGCGAGATCGCGAGTCGCGCCAAATGTACAGTTAACGTTAACACTCCTCTCTTCGCGGTTCGCGATCGGCGAGCTGATTGAACTTCGGTGCATCCGATCTAAAAGAGACGGACGGCCGGTGTTAAAGGTGTGCCAAGCATGCGATCCATATTTTGTTCAATAAACTGTTGGCCCCTCGCAACGCAACTCAACAGCTCCCAGCCCCCAGGGCTTAATTTATAATTTATGAACTTTTACTACTTCGTACCTTCGCTACCTCTCTCTGTTGTGGATTGTGTCTGGGAAGACGCGCGGTGTTGACGCGGTGTAGGCTATCTGTCGGTTGGTTTGGCCGGTTTGGGTGATAATCCTCGACCACTCACCACAGACGACCAGCAATGCAGATGCATGTCTTTAATCAGCACACACACACACAAACAGGCGGCCATTGGATTCGAGTGGGTGTGTGGTGTGCCTCTCCCGAGGACCGCCCGATGCACGCATTGCATGTTCGATCGCTATAAATTTGCATTATCATTACGCACCCTCTACAAGTCCCATTAAGATGAAATGCGCATAGTACGAACGCACAACGCGCGCGCGCGCGCGATGAGATCAAGTTCTTAGCTTCAAGGGATTGAAGTCCTTCTTTTTTTACAACAGAAGAACCAGGGCCACATGCGATCGTCGGCTATTCAATAACCCCTCATACACTTGAACCGCGTCATCATATCCGCCCCATAGAGAGAGAGCGAGGTCCATGCAGCCTTCGCGTCGCGTCGCGAGAAAACATCAAACGTTCCGCCCCCGGAGGACACACAGACGACGGTCCGGTTCTTGCGCTTCGAACGACTTCAATGACGCAGCGATGTGCAAGCGACGAACGCGGACTCGGCGGACGACGGTCACACATCTGCACTTGAGTGCTTAATTAAATCACTCATTGTCAAAACATTGAAAAGCAATTGAATGGAATGGAGGTGGGGTCCATGAACCCGTGGACGGCATTCTCGGTCGGTTCACCTGCCAGGCAGGATGAGAGGAAGGCCAAAGTGAGAGCGAAAGAAAGGGAGTATGATGTAAACGGATCGATTGACATAGAAGAACATCCATTTGATTGAGAAGCTAGCGGGCATCCCGGGAACGAACGAGGCGAGCGAAAGAATGTGAACATTCCTCAACGGAATTGACCTTTCATCTGGGGTGCCCTGGCCACCTAGAGGGCCACCCCTTCTAGGTGCTCCAGAGCGCCATGACCGAGCGTTTTACGAAACGCTTTCTTTCCTCGACCCAACCCAACCCGCGAAGGAGGGGTGAGAATTCTGGGAACAGATAAATCCTAACGCTCGATAAGAAAACAAATAGCCCTGCCAGAGCAGCAGCAGCAGCGAGAAGGAGAAGAAGAAGTAGAAGAAGGGGTTGGTCTCACAAAAGCAAAGGAATTAAAAATTACACCTCGCGACGGGAAGATCATTTGATTAGCGACAGAGAGAGAGAGGGGAGAGAGAGAGGAGAGAGACCCTCTCAACCCCGGGACACATGAGCGCCAATTGATCGCACGCTGTGCCGTTTGGTGCTGGGGCGATGGTGTGTCCCCTCCCGAAAAAAAAAACACCGTAAGACTGCTTTTTGGAGCTAGAAAAGATCCGGGGATCCGGGGATTTGGTGATCCTCGCGCGCCGACCCAGGGAACCGTACTAATTTATAGGTCGCCGTTTCAGAAGAGTGGACGACGAGCTGGAATTGCTAGTGGCGGCCACTAAATGTCAGCAAGAGTCGTGTTCTCGAGCTGAGCGCGCTCTGAGGAGCGAGCGAGAGATACTCAACGTTGCACCACCGCACCACTGACCCTCTAGCAGCAGCAGCAGTCGCTGTGCGAGTTTCTGGATGCGTTTGCGTTCCGGTGGTTCCTTTCCATTCCTTTCTGGCCGGCCACAGGTTGCCTTGGCTGGCTGGCAGGCTGGCTAGCTGGCTGGGCTTATTGAGGGCGTCGAGCACCGAGAGAGCGCACCCCAAAGCGCCAAAGATTTATAGGCGATCTGATAACGAACGAATTCGTTTCGTTTCGTTTCGTTCGTTTGCTGTTGTTCTACCTTTCCTTGCTTTGCCTTTCCGTTTCAGCGGGATTTAAAGGAAATTTATTGGACGACGATTATATCCACCCCGCTGCCCCGCTCCCGCGAGTGGCCAGAAGCAGCATGAGTATTTTGTTTTATGTCCCTGGACTCGGTAAACCGGAGCGCGAGGGCGAGGGCGAGGTCAGGAGTCGCTTACGACAAGATAGAATTGGTGTTCTTTAAGATGAATCGCAGCTACATTGTTGTAGCATATTAATTGAAGGCGGAGAGGGTAGAAAGCAAAGGGTGCGATGCTCTGCTATGATCATGTAGCGACACTGACGAAGCACGTGTTCTCCCTCGGAAGACAACCAGACATCCTGAGAAACGGGCGCATTGGACTGCTCGAGCAAATCAAAAATGTTATCGCTACCTTTGCTGGCGATCAAACGGTTGACGAACGTTCAACAATAAATTCGGTCGATCGCAGAGCTCGATCGACTCGACAGGATTAACGGGTTCACCGTTACCGTACGTTCCGTTCGTTCGCTTCGCTCAATCAAATCCCAGCGCCAGTGGAGGGAATTGAGTGATTTACGAAGCGAATTCGCCTCCTTCGAAGAGTCCCAGAGATAATCGCGTAAAGACCGGTGGTGGTACGGAGGAAGGAGTAGGTGTAGGTGTGGTCCCTCCCCTCCCTTCCTTATCCCCACCCTTCGGTGTATCGCAACCAGCTGAAAAGGATCTTGCGGATCTCGCGCCCGAGTTTAAGGAAAAATGGAAACTTTGAAACACTTACCATAGTAGGCCGACTGCTGTTGCTGCTGCTGAGCTGCGATGATTGAGAGAGTTTCGCCGGTAGCAAAGTGGCAGGACGGGCGGAACCGCTCGCCAAAGATCGCAATCACCTGGTCCGAGTTGCGGGTGCGCACACCTCCGCCACCAACAACAATGTAGCTATGCGCCAACAAAGAGGCGGCCGCAGTTGCTGCTATTGCCCGTAAATATGAGTACAGCAGCCACAACAACACAACGCTGCTGATGATGACGACGACGGCGACGGCGATAGTGGTGATGATTGAAGCGACGATTGACGGGCGGGTGAACGCGTTGGCGGTGTCGATGGTAACCGTCGTGGCTCGTGGGGACTGGTGTTGATAATGATTTAAAAGACGCTGCCGCAGCCACAGATCGACTGTTACTGATTAACGGCTACACCACAGACGACGGCTGTTGGTGACTTGGTAGTTTGACACTGCGCGGACACAAACTGAAATGCAATGGTTGCTGCGATGCGTTCTCACGACAACGGCAACGTCTATTGAGTGTTCGGTTGCTCGCCAATGCTCACCACCGGCGCTAATGATGATGTCGGTGTGTTGACCGACCGGTGGTCCGGTTTCATTTAAATGATGGAGGGAAAGGGATTGTGTCTTCTTCGAGTAATGAGCTCACTCCGGATGATGCGGTTCTCGGTCGCAAGCCAATTTCCATCCAATTCCGCGGTAACCACAAAGGGCTCTACACAAACCGTCACAAGCGTGTAGTCTACACACTGATTAGTCAAACTATTATCACTTACTCGTGGCCGAAAGCGTCTCGTGTCTGGGGTGGGGAGCAAAAAACAAAAAGGCAGATGAAGAAAGAGAAGAAAATATCGGAAATTATACTGTATCGTTAGCACTTTATCAAACGATAGCCGAGACGCCGCCGCCGCCAATGCCGCCGCAGTCGTGGGTAATTATCATTAATCTTGACCGGGGCAAGAATTCCTCCACCGAGAACTGGCCCCTTGATCCCTCGAGCTCGTTAGCGTTGGCGTGAAATGATCTCGGACGCAACCCAGGATCTCTCTATATAATGCTGCTGCTGATCGGGATCAGTGCATTATCCAATTGTGCGAGGATAATATTTCGTGCACCGTGCACACACACACACACGCACACACGCGAGCGCGCGTTTTACAAAAAAATGCACACGAACACTGCACACGCACACATGCACACACTGCAAGCACTACACAAGTTGGTCTCATCTGCGATATGCGCACACGATAGCACACTTTCCGTTGCTGCTGCTGCTGCTTCTGATGCTGCTCCTGATGCTAGTTGTTGTTGCCATTAATGTTGCTTCGCCAGCATGCAGTGGCGACCATACACGGCGGCTGCTATCAGAGATCTGGATCTGCAAAAGAAAGAGAAAACGCCACGATAAGACGGAGACGGATAAAACGGAGACGGATAATAAATCAACCGGTCAACCCGGACGGACGGTGCAAGCCGACGACAGCAACGACGACGACGACGACGACGACGGCCGGAGCGGGGGGCCACGGGAATGGGAATGATGAAAAGTGCGAGTCAACGCCATCGCACCGGGAGATACAGCCAGAATGAGAGAGATAGAGAGAGAGCGAAAAGAGGAGATAATTTGCCGCATAATATAACGATCACGTGGCCGCCAGCATAGACCACAACGGGAACGGGGGACGAGGGGAAAAGCACTGGAAGGAGAATCGAGCATATATGAGCCCGGTCCCGGCCAAGCCATGCGAAAAGTGCATAAAAATGAGTTCCATTTCTCATGGACCTGCCATGCAGTGCATTGCCTGGCCTGGCCCGGCCAGGCTGCCTTCCCGTCTGCCCTCAAGATCGATCGTAACATCGGTCTAGGACCGGGCATGGCGAATGTACCATAAAATGGTTCAATTTTTATAGATCTCCCCGGTCACCCGGCCAGACCAAAACAGCGCCAATCGCGCATCGCATCGCATCAAACCTAGGCTAGGGACTAAGGACCAGGGCCTGGGTATGCTTTGGGGTAGCGGACAGCAGGAGAGGGCCCCAATAATTAAGTTATATGTTATGCACAACAGTACGCTTCAGTGCTATCTGCGGATTGGCCAGCGCCAGCGCCAGACCTTCTCCTCCTCCTCTTGATACGGTCCTGCTTCATGTTCTGCCATTCCAACATTCGCCGCTGCCGCCACCGCCACCACCGCCGTTATCGGGATCGATGGTGGCTGGCCTCGCGACGCCCTTGCGACGCCATCAATCAGCATTCCGCATGCGGAGGAAAGAAACTAGAACCGGTACCGCCACGCACACACACACACACACACACACACGCGTGTGTTCAGGTGCTCTTTGCTGTTCTCCGTGTATTCCCGGAGATACATGCTGCCCCTGCCCTGGCATTACCGGACAACAAGGGACCAAGAATGATTGCGCGCAGACATTCTTAAAGCTACATTTCGCACAGTAAATTGGCTATTTAGAGCAATCGTTGCCAACCAACCAACCAGCCTACTGCTGCTGCTGTTGCTGGAGTACATCAAGAGGCCGAAGGAGAGTTGGAATTCAGCCACGGGTCACGAGCAATCCCAGCTAGCCATGCGCCGCTACCGTGGGCCTTTTGCAAACGCGGGAACCTCGAACGTGAACCGCGAACGGAACAAACTGGAATGAATGACCACCACCACCATTAGAGGGAACTGGCAAAGGGAGTGGCAGTTGGGCTGCTTGTCGAGACGGGATAGCTCGGATTCTAGAGCAGCTATGCAAACGACACGACTGAAGCATGCCCGGCTCTACAACAGCAGCAGCATACAGAGAGCAATGGCAACTGGTCACCACCGCCAGACCCAGGAATACGCTGGCCATAAATGGTCGGCGTCGTGCAGCAGTAGTACGCTTCATCCAAAGTGAATCATCCAGCATTAATGATCACGACAACGGCGACGACAATGTCGACGATGGAGCGCAGGGGGAGCTCGGGTTGATGTTTCATTTACGCCAACATAGTTATAATGAGGCTGTTCGCATTAAAATGGCCGCGGAAGGTTTGGCAAATTAGAAGACGCTGCGGCTACCGCAGTCCCAGCAGCCGCACCACTGATGTCGTTGACGCTGTTTTGATGCTCGACCATTCGGCCATTCGGCCATACGGGATTGCGGTTATTGCTGCAGTTCAGTTCCAACGGGTCCATCGAGCAGCGCAAACTCGTTCACCGCGTTGTCAAAGCAGTGGCCCCGTTCTGCGCGTTGGCGTAGCAGATTAGAGTAAGGTTGATAAGCAAAGAGGGCTTGTAGCTTAGCATAACGATATCTTAAATAACGCCCACTGCGCTTGCCCACGCTGTTGCAACCCGGTGCAATCGGTGCAATCGACGACGGTCCCACAAAACGCGCGCCAAATGAACGCTGCGCCGCGTTCTCAAGAAGCCCGGGCCGCCTGCCTGTCCGGTCGGGATCGTGCACACGACAAGCCAACACCAGCTCAGGGCAGGGCTGGTGCTGATGCTGCACGACTGATGTTGGCTGCGCAAACGGGGTGGGGGGTTAGTGACGACAACCGCGACAACCGCGACAACGACGACCACGACGACGACGTCGAGTGAGATGAATCCGACAACGATCAGGAAGGAACTCGACCACCACCACAACCAGCAGCAGCAGGAGCAACTCGGTTGCTGTTTAAGCACTGGGAGTGTAAATCCGGTCAACAGGTTGGCCGGAGTGCGATCGCTCGAGGTGATCAGAATGTTGGCAAGCAAAGCAAAAGCCAGTCCAGGCCAGGCCAGACCAACCCACACACACGTCCGGCAGCAATGGCAATGACAGCTGCTACGGTAGCAGCAAGGTGCAGCACCCGGATCCAAACCTTGTAAAAGCGTTTGCGCCCTGGACCCGGAGCGGTGTCTGCGCGCGCGCCACTGAATCGAAGTAGCAATCATTAGCTGGTGGTTGGTGGTGCCAGTCCGGAAATGCAATCTACATACACACACCTGCGCTTGGGATTTGTATGAATACACACAGCAAGATCAGCGATCAACGAGTCACGTTCGCTCCAGGTGCATTAGCACACGCACGACGCTCCAGCGACTCCAATCGACCGCTCAATCCGATGCTGCATCCCTTCTTCCACTCCAATATGGCGGTCACTTCCGTCAGAATTATATCAGAGAGAGAGAGAGAGCTAGAAGAGGAAGAGATGGTGAGTGGCTAACGCAACGCAACATGAAACATGAAACCCTTTTGGTTGTTCCGCCCGAAACACCGAATCCCGGGCCGGAACATGTTAATCCAATTTTTACGTGTCTTCGACACTCGCTGCTGATGATGACGATGACGACGATGACGACAACGACTGTAGTCGAGTGCCGAGTGCGCACGCCGCGCCTTGGCAAAAAGGCGGAAACTAGATCCGTCTGTGGTTTAGGGCTGCCGATCAATGGCTCACCTTACCGGACTGTCTCGTCCTCGGCGTCCTCGTCGTCGTAGTAGTCGTCGTCGCGGTCATCGTCATCAACATACCACTTGCTGCAATGCCTTGTTTGCCTTTGGTTGCTTAGTGTCACAACCAATTGAGCCACTTTCCATCAAAATGCGCTTTCACGGTCTGTGTTGGTGGTTGGTTGGTGGGGCAGAAGTCTTAGAAGTGTCGTGGCGTGGTGGGGGACACTCCGGACGACACTCTTCTCTTCTTCTCCTTCCGCCACCTTCCGTGCGCCTCCGGTTCCATTCCGTTCCACGTGATCGCGTAACCATCGCGCTGGATTACCTTCAGACCGCCAAACGCAGCAAACGATGGAGAGATGGAGAGAGAGAGAGACACGCTGCAGAACGGAAGCGATGAAGTGGAGCAACCGGTGGCGGTGTCGAGACCATAATTACCGCCCAAAAGGCTAGCAGCAGCAGCAGCAGCAGCAGCCCCAAACCCCGTAAACCATTCGCTAATTGTGCTGCCTCATTTATCATCTTGGTTTGCGCAATTTGACACACACACACACTCGCACACACTAGCACACACACACACGCACGCTCAGCTAATCAGCGGTGGGAAATGGGAAAGGTCACGGAGCACCGATTGAAAAACGATTTCGGTGGAACCGAATGCACGATGATGGCGCGGCGGTTCCGCTTTTGCGAAACTCCGCAAAACCGCACCGAACACAGATTGAGGTCCCCACAATCCGTGGCCGTGGCGATCACCTCCTTCCTGGGGTGCGGGGGGTGGTGCCGCGCAAAATGATTGTAAAATTGATTTCAGCTGGTAATTTTGCTACATAAATTACACTCATAAATCATGCGCTGTATGCTAGCTGCTATTGCTGTTGCTGCTGCTGCTGCTGCTGCTAGTTGGTGGCTTGCCTAGCTCCTACCGGTGGTAGTTGTTGAAGGGAAGGTACGCCCTCGTCGCGAACGCACTACAGGACATACCGCGACTGGCACGGTCGGATCGGATCGGTCGGTCTTTCGTCTTCGAACGCTTGGAAGTGGATTCTTTCCGGTTATAAAAATCACCATTACCATAGATCACGGATCACGGGGTGGCCACCAGACCGGATCCCAAGCGCGGGGACGTGGGGAGGGGTGGTCCGCCCAGGACATTAGCGACCTGCGATCGTCATGAGTCCAGCAGGAGAAGGATGCACCTCGCAACGGTGCTGCACTTTGTCACATATACGGTGGTGGTTTCCAAGGCAACGTTCAGCAGTAACGGGAACGGGTAAATAGATTCTCTCTTCCTCCTTCCTCTTTCTCTAGTAGCCTCAAAAAGGGTCAATGCGAAGAGTGTGTGTGTGGATTTGGATGCTAGAAAGCATCGGCAGCAGGTTCTACGACCTGATCCCGTAGGGATGATCCGGTTCATCCCAGCGACCAACAGCAACAGCAACAGGTAGGTAGGTAAGCAACCTGGTCCGAGTCCGTCGTGTGTCCGGGTCCGGGCCGGCGATGTCCGTTCCTAGCGCACAAAAAAAAGGGCCGCCCGTAATGAACGCCTACACGATCGAGTGGACGCGATCGTGCGATCTGCTTTCGCGGCCCCCTTTTGCCTGGTACATCCCGACGCGTTCTCCAAGGGACTCGCACGGCACGGGGAACTGCAAATTACACTTTCACGGGGGGCTAACCGTTCTCGTCCTCGTCATCGTATAGGGCGGCGTGCGAGGAGCAAGGTTTGGCGAGATTTATATTACTCGTGCCCATACCAACATAAGCACACAAGCGCCTCCGGTCTGCACCCCGGTCACCAGCGTCGGTGGCCAGCCAGCGTAGAGCAGATTATCACCATTCTCTGTCTGTCTCTTTTTCTCTCTTTCTCTCTTCTCTTCGGGTCATCTCGCATCGTGGAGTGCGTCATTTTGAAGGAGCAAAAACTAGAACCCTTTCCCCTCTCTCTCTCGGTCGAGCTCATTTCGTATTCACACATGGTGCGCGCGGTTTGATTAATCTATCGCCATCGAGGTGCTGGTTGCCGTTGCGAGGCGCAAGCGACGCTGTGGCCACCAACCAACCAACCGACCGGAGTTCAATCTCATTCTCGCCCACTAGCCAGCCTCGAAACACGACAACAGTTCCATCCTGCCAGCGAACCAGTCAGCTGAAGCTTCAGTTCCTCGAATTGAACGGCGGCACCACCCGGGGGCGTTCGCAACCGCACCAGCAGCAGCTCGAGAACGAATCCATCGGAACTTCCCTTTTGCTTCGATTTTCGGATTCCACAGTGGAGCTGTGGCTGGAGCAGAGGTGAATGTGAATGTGGAGAACGATTTCGTTCTCCAGAGAAAGAGAGAGAGAGAGAGAGAAAAAAAAAGGAAGAAGCGGCCCAGAACCCCCAGAACAGAACAACACCAGTAGAGATCAGCGTCGTGTGATCTGCGCTCGAGAAGTCGAGAAGCTAAAGATGTCTCGAAGAACGAGAAAGATCTCTCGTGGTTCGATCGCTCCGTGTTTGCATGACTGTTGCGTGCGTAATTGTGGTTCGCATCCGAGCCTTGTCTTGACTTGGTTCCCGGAATTTCCGATTCCGGTAATAAGCATGAAGCACTGAGACTGGCCTGGCATGTTGGCCACGGAATGCCGTTGCCTTCCGCCGCAAAATCCAGCACAAGAACCCGACAACCTGTTTGGTGATGGTGGTTTCATGTTTCGCGAGCGCGCGCGCGCCTGTGTGTGTGTGTGTTCGACAGGATCGACTGGATCGACTGGAGATCGAATTTCGGGGGCTTCGGGATTGATCGCTTGCAAATCGCGCGCGTGTGTGTGTGTGTGTGTGCAATCATCGCAGCCATCATTGATTTATGGGCCCGAAACTGCGACTGACCGATCCCGGATTGATTATCCCGATGTTGCCCCACCGCCTAGTGGCCCGGTCCCGTGGCCATTGTCGTCCATTAATCTTCCAAATGGATCAATTAGCAGAGCCTTCTTTGCCTTTGCGAGCGATCCGCACGGAGTGTGCGTGGCGTTCGAGCACTTGATATGACTGTCACGACACCCGGCCGGCACCGAAATGTGACACTTTTGGTGTCTGCATGTGAACCCCGCACCCCTTCCTCTCCATGGGGCCATGCACCGCTGATGCCGCGCCGCGTTTCTTGATCTCTCGCTAAACGGTTACTCAAACAGCCGACGGAGCTGCGGCATCGAAAGCCATCGGGGAACCTTCCATCTCACAACTCTCTGGCAACGCGTCAACAATACGTCGTTCTACTTGCGCCACGAAAAACCAAGGAGGCCACGACTTTTGGGTAGAATGTGCTGGGGGGGGGGGGGGGGGGCTCGGTGGTTGCTGGGGTGAAATCTCTTGTCAAATGTAGCAACAATCCAGGCAGGCGTCGTTTGGCTATACTTCATACGCGAGAACTAAGGGCTATATATATATGTACGAATTGCACAAAAGCAGTAATCGTTGGCTCATTATGCTGCTTCGCTGATATTCAAAAGACGCAGCATGGTCGTGGCTCCCTCGAGAACATGATTTAGGCAAATAGGCGAAAGGGTGCAAATCAACCACTAGCCTGTCCCCCGGGCCTGCGCCCGAAAAGGGGTGACCAACATCACCATCCCCCTCTCTACTGTCCATTCAATGAGATCATTTATCATCAGAACAGTGAGGACGAGGACGATCGGCCCCCAAATCGGGTTCTTTACACCGCGCCCCGCAGTAATAGAGCCACAGTTTTTGGCTAGTCGCACGGGAAACTAAACCTGTTGTGCCGCCTCCAGGGGAAGGGGCGAAGGAGAGGAGGTTCGCGAATAGACTCGCGATCGAAAACATCGACGATGATTCGACGACGACGACGACGACAACGACGTGCGTGGAGATTGCGCGAACACACACATGTGTGTGTCTCGTCCCCTCTCGTCCCGGCCACCGGCCACCACCGGGACGACAGCGCGCAGTGATTCCGGAGGCAGCCGACGTTGATAAATCGTTTCATTGTCACGCCTTTCCCGGTGTCCCGGTGTCCCGGGCCAGGGCCAGGGGTGTTTGCTGATATGCCTGTGGCATCTTGGATTTTGGGGCCAACCAGCACCCGTACACACACACACACACAAATAGGCAAACAACCGTGTTCCTAGTCCCGTGGTCGTCACACGCGTTGTCCGCTCGAGGCGTTCGCTGCTGCTGTTGCTGCTGTTGCTGTTGCTGCTGCTGTCAAACAGTTCAAACCCACGATGCTGAGTCCGTTCCACATCCAGTCCGGGGAGCGAAAGATGCATTGGTGAAAGTTTGCGCCAATGCGGCCGCAGCTCGGGGGCCCAAAGACAGGATGGGCTCACGATTTGTCCCTCAATCCCTCGCTCACCGTCGGTGCGGTTTGTTTTAGAGGAGGTTGTCCATTCGCGCATTCCATTCTACTCCCCGGGAGGGTGTGGAAAAGGTAGGGAGCGTCCCCCGTTTGCCTTGCGCCCTGGGAGTGCAGACAAACCCGGATCGACGGAACGAACCCAACGAACGCCATTCGACCGATAGGAAGTGGAAATATAATAATAATTGACACAACATTAATAATATTATTTTCTAATTTCTTCTCTTCGCTTCTCCGGGAATCCAGGGAACCCCAACCGATGCACACACACACACACATGTCGTGCTACCTGGAGGACCACCACCGCTATTCCCGGAAACCATCACCGCCTCCGAGCACCGAGGTCTCTATCTCTCCCTTTCCTCGTAGGCAGTCTCGTTGGCCCTCGTTGTGGGATTAGCCGCTGAAAGGCCGCAACGTTCCGAGCGCCATTCCGTGCTGGTGACAAGCGAGCGAGCGATCGAGTGGGTCTGCCGTGTGGGTCTGGCACGCGCGCTCCCCGTCGGCTGCAAAACGCAAACATCTTCGGTTGATTAGCAGCAGCAGCAGCAGCGAACAGCAAACCGTGTGTTGATCCGCAATGCAGAGAAGGGATGAAAATTTATGGCTTTCCGGGGACGGGGAAGAGCGGGAAGCAAAAGATAGGACACACGGCAGCATAGGCATGCACCTCGGCGACAACAACCACCACAAACAACCACAAACAACTTTCGTTGTTCGTTGTCCCCCGAACTCCGGGACGTGTGGCGCGTAGGTTGCTGCGATCGTGATCTGTGAGGTGGAGCCCAACCTCTTCTAGCCTTAGAGGGCACGCGCGCGAGGATAGGTCCTCCCGGAGGGACTCGCGCGCTCGCTTCCTCGTATGTATAGTTTGCAACACAAAACCCATCATCAGCACCACGGGAAAGGGTAGGAGAGAGCGGGCCGGGCCTCCTGGGCTCTGCATGGTGCTTAGAGATGAATCAGTTCATTAGCCATCATCAGCCATCATGAAGTTAATGAACGCATAAAGATTTTGGCATGAAGCAAGGAAGAAGGATTTATGATACCCCACATGGGGGGACCGGCGATCGCCATTTTAAATCAATCTACTACCTGCTCGGCTCGGCTTTCGCAATAACAATACCCATTAGCATTGCGCGCGATCGCGAACGCCAAGATCGAGCAAAACCATCGGAATGGCACCATCACCATCCTGGTTCTTCGTTCCTCGTTCTTCCCCGATCCTGCGTCCCAAATGGGCCGCGGAAGGTGTGTAATTTCCCACCATTTTCCCGTCGACAGCACCGCACACCGATGGCGGCACACCGATCCCTATCATCATCAGCAGCAACAGCAGCAAAGGCTGGCTGCCTGGCTAGCTGTTGGGGCTAACTGAATCCGAATGATGATGGATATTCCCCCGTGCCCACCGGAAAGTAGTCGCAAATTATTTGCTCATTTTTGTGCCCTGCGATCCCTGCGCTGCGTGTGCGGAAATTCTTGGCATCCCCCTGGTCTGGCCTGACGCAAGGGATCTCTTAGTTCTTCGCTTAGCTCCGCGATCGTGCATTTCGTTCTGTACCCGGCCAGCACGCCAGCAGCGCATGGCATGGCACGGTAACAGGTTACATAAGAACGAACGGTGCTCACTGCTCTTCCTGTCTGCCTTTCCGCTTCTTTGTCGGTAATGACATGGTTTATCCGTTTTTCGCGTTTCTGGTTTCGCGCGCCGAAAGCAGGTAGCGTTGATGAAAGCTCCGATCCGCGCGATCAGATCAGCCGCGAAGAGTTGCGGCGAAGACGAAGGTGTTCGCCCATCTGTCGACAGTTATTAGTGGCGCGAGGGGATGTCGATTTATGAAAAAGCATAACACCGTAAGCACCGCGCTGCCCAGAAACCGTAACCATGACGATATCGTTCAATGTTTCGGAAGCATTTTCGGAACTATAAATGGAATCCAAGGAAACATCGCAACTTTTTTCGAATCTGGGACTCTGCAGCAGCTGTCCAGCAGAGAGTTCTCTAGAGACTAGTCGGAGGGGAAGGTGGGGCGAACGGTATATCCATAAAACCGTGGCCACTTCGTCGCGTTATGTGGTGCACCATCACCACAGTGTCGCGCTCGGCGCGTTCAAGTTCACGGCAGCCGGCACCGGGGACCAAAAAGGGGAGGTCGGGCCCCCAAAGTGCGCATACAATTCTCCATTATTTATGCAAACACTGCCCACTGCCGCACTGTCAAACGCTCTTCCTCTCTCTTTCTCTCTCTCTTCATCCAAAAGTAAAAGCTGTAACCGCACAAAACCGGCCAAAAGGGCAGACATGGAGCGTGTGCGCACACATACGCAGACACACGGACACACGGACACACGCAGACTACACATAAGGAATTGAGCATGAAACGAAAAATGGAAATGACCGCTCGGAAGGCGACACTCCTGCCGGGTGGTGGTGGCTGCTGCTGCTCCTGGTCGACCAACCGGGCCGCGACCGAGAGATGACTATTGACTGTGGTCAGTGGCCGATCTGGGCTCTGTGGTTGTGTGTGTGCGTGTGTGTCGGTTGCGTTGGCAAACATGTTACATTTAATGTTGCGCATGAAGCATGCACGGAACAATGGGTTTTGCCGGTCGTTCAGTGCCGGTCTGCGCGTATATTGACACATCGGCTAGCACCGGCTCCGGGACCGGCCAGTTTATGCTGATGATCGTTATGCTTACTTCCGGACTCCGGACTGTTGCGGCGGCGGTGCGGCAGGGGACGCGGGAATTAGTGAAAACTTTCTCGCAAAGCGAACGCGGGGTTCCGTGGTTTGCGACAGAAACCGAATCTGTTCTCGGGCATCGCGCATCGAGAGGCGACGGTGGCGGTGTTGGAGTTGGCGACAAAACAGAAACCACCTCTCCCCTTCCCAACATGGCGCAATAATTATTCTATCACAAAAGCGGTAGTGTGGATGGTCTGGTGGTTGCACCAAGCGACTTGCGCCGCCATGGCAGAACGCACGACAAGCGCGCGAACCATGAGTGCATTCGGAACGTGGGTAACTCCGGCTTCTTCTCCCAGTGCCAGGGCCCCTCGTCCTCCGTGCGTCATCACGGTGTTATTTGAATTGAATGGAGCTGAAAAGGAAAAGATAATTTATAGTGTCCACCGAAACCCGTTGTGTGCTGGCAGCAGGGAAGAGGGAGAGCAACCGTTGGGAGGTGCCGGTGCCGGTGCCGGTGTGTGGTGGCCCTTGTGTTCCTAAATAGGTCGGACACCATCGCCGTTAGTGAGATGCTGCTGCAACAGCGGGATGGATGCACAACAAGCGTAAGCCCGCACTCCGGTAAGGAAAGTGCAGCAGCACCAACAACGGCACGCAGCAGCAGCACGCTCTGTTCGTTGCTAATGGCAACGGAAACGTAAAACCCGCCGTACTCACACGGTACAGAGAGAGAGAGCTGCGGTCGGTGCCCAGCAATAAGACCGAGAACGGTGCAATCGGTGACGTTAACCATCCAGCGGTCCAGCGAGAACCAAACCTCCACCAACACAGCACTACACTCGGGGACTCGGGGACTCGGACTCGCCGGTTGGAAAATGTAGATTTACAAACAATCATTCTACGCCGCTCCGCGTTCGCTCCGTTTGCATGACATTGTAGACAACAGCGGTGTGTCTTTGTGCGTGTGTTTCACGCGAAGAGAGGTCTCGTTCTACGGCGATGGCCATTTGTGGTACCCAGCTGGCAGCCGCCTGAAGAACGGGGACAGGAGAAGAAAATCAATCAACGCTTCACCAACGGCACACACCACACACTCAACAACACACTTGACTCGATCACCACCTCAGCAGCAGCCTCTCTCTCTGTGCGGCTTCTGGACGCGTTCTTCTTTGCGTCGTCTGTTGCTGACGTAGACTGCCGTGACGATGATGAAAGTCGAACCCACCGGCAGACAGCGGACTGGCGAGAGAACTGGCCGGGGAATCAAATCAAGAGGCAACCGGTGCAAGCCTATATTTGGAGCCAGAGCGGAGACCGATCGTCGTCGTCCACTTGATCGACACCGCCGTGGTGTGAGTCATCGTGGCTTGCGACACTTTCACACTGACAGACGCACGCGTTGAAGGAGGAGCGCGGTGTGTGAAGGGGGAGGGGGGCCTTAAGCTTCTCAAAACCGGACAGCGGCCGATGGAGAACGTGTGCCGCTCGTCGTGTGCAATCTGTGCTGCGTGTGTTTGTGAGCTTAAAAGAATATCTTTTCTGCATGCGAACGAGAAGAAGCAGGAAGCTCTTCTCCTCGTCGTCGTCGGTCACACGGTGCCGGCTCCGGCTCTAATGACACCTGCCGTACGGGAAACTTAATCCAATCCGCTCCACGAGCGTTCCTCCTCCACCACCAGCAGCGTCGTTTGGTGTATGCAGAACATCCGAACGACAACGTCAGACGTTAGAAGAAGTCTTCTCTCCGCCAATTGCTGCTGCTGATGCTGTTGCTGTTGCTGCTAAGCCTCGAGCTCGTTTGTTGCGAAATCGAGGCTCGATCGCGGTAGTTGTCTTTTTCAAAACATTTGCTCTTCGCATCAACGATCGCACGAGTTATATGATACAGCAGCTGAGGGGCTTGTTTTCACGTTTCTTCACGTCTCAACCTCAACTCTCAACGCCGCTCGGTGGAGCGATCCTGATCCTCGCGAGCATTGCCAAATGTCATCCGTTTTTTTTGGTGGGACCGTCCGATCGATCGCAAGCCGCGCCGCGGTCGCGTCGGTCGTCACGCCAAGCTGTCTAGCTGGTTGACGGCACCGGTGCGAAAGATATTCATGCCGCTCATCATGGCCATCACCGCCAGAACTCGTTCTTGGTTCAGAACGGTTCCCACTTCGCGATCCGCATTCGGTGTGCCAATGGACCGATCACACCACCAAGCCAATCACGTGAAGCACGAAAGCCAATCAGAGGAAACAATATATTTCTCGACCGAAATCGAAGCTTCCGTTTCCATGCGGAGTGGCGCAGCGCTCGTGACGATAATACCTTCATTCGCGCGCCGGAACCCAAGAGGCGATCTCATCTGGAGCGAATTATGATTTACCGGGGGTGGGCGACCGAAGAGGCCGATTCTAGCGATGATTGCGTGAAGCAATCATCGCTCGCGTTGCGATGCATTAAAACAGTGCACATCATCCATGCACCGGTTCGTTTTTTTATTTTTGCAACCGCGTTTGATGGTTTGGCGCAACACCACACACACACACACACACCTCTCTTCCTCCTCTTTTGCAACGGGACTGTGACCTCAATTTCGTTTCCTGATCTTTCGTCTCAAATCACTAAACGATCCAACTTCTCCTCGATCGGACGAGCGAAGAAGCGGGAGCAGGAGAACTTCTTCAGAAACAGCGTAAAATTGAGTTCGCGAGATGCGATCTTCGCGATCGCAGAAGAGAAGTGAGAGAAAGAGAGAGCGAGAGAAAGGAAGCGAAACTAAATCATCCTAGAATTTATTACCATTTTGCGGAGATAAGAAGAGCTGCTAGACGACGTGAGACGAGTGCGCGAGATGAGCGGTACGCCGCGGAACACCGACCGATCCCGGACCGACCGGAAAATGGGGAAAATCGCAAACCACGCGATCACTGATCGTTCGTTTCCAGCGATCCAGTCCAGACTGGGATGCAGGTCTAGAGCAGCCGCCGCAAGAGATGGTATCGTGCATTACGGAGGTGGTGGTAGCGATCGAGGGGCTCGTGATGTGGGGGCGAGTGTGTACGCGGCGCGGTCATACCACGATGACGGTCACGATGCGGGCGAGGGTGTAACTCGCATCACCGATCCGGAGCCCGAGAAGGGGGGGTTGCGCTTCACCGTAAATGTAATGAAAATCAATTTTGCCATAATAATCAACCTTCAACCGAATGGCGGCCCTTTACACCTTGCCATCCGGTACCAGAGGACACGAGAAGGGGGAGTGCAGTAGGTGTAGGCTCGGTATCACCGTTTAGCGATCAGGAGCAGCAGCAGCAGCAGGAGCGATCGCGATCCGCAGATTGGATTCCAGTTTTCGGTATTAAAATCAATAAATTCCATCATATCTTCTCCGATTTCCGATTCCAACGATTCCTGGTCCTGCGCGACCAATCTCGATCTCCGGCTCCGGCTCCGTCCGTCCGTCCGAAGAGAAGGGCGGAAGCGGAGTGATATTGAATCCGATCCGTGCAGCGGCCGCCGATTCGGATTGGCGGATGGCAATAAATTGAAAAATTATAAAAACAGACGTTATGTCACGGTTTATCGGTGATTTCGATTTACCAGCGACTCCAGCGACGTTGTTAGTTTGCACGGGACACACTGCGCGGGTCTCTGTTCTGTTCTGTTCTGCGGGCGTCGATCGGCGCGTAAATCTGCGTTCTCACTTCGGGGTATTCGATTGCTCGCCAGGGATAAGAAATGCGTGTATCTCAGGGCCGCGCGAGTGATCGGTAATAAATTTTATTGCCATTAAGAACTTTTCCATTATCCTTTCGTTTCGCGTTCGTCTCTTCCGCCCGTTATCGCCGACCGACGGGATAGGGAGGGACTGGCCGGGATGGATGGTGGTAGCTACTCGCGATTCCGCAACCCGCAACCCAGGTAGGTGCCAAAGTGATCGTCAGCGGACACGCACATTTAGTCGGTTCGGTTTGTTTTCCAATTACAGTAAATTGGATCAATTATTGATATTGCAGAACGTGTGCGTGTGCGCGTGTGTGTGTGCGTATACGCGCGTGAGGTGGTTTGCACCATTTTCCCGCACCCTAGCAACGTCCAAAGGTCCGGGCCACAAGTCTCGGCCCGCTCGGCATCGCCTGCTCCGTTAATCATCCACAGCAACGATCGTTAAGACTTAGACAACCCGATTAGCGATTGGTTGCGCTCGCGTCCAACAACACACTCGCGCGTTTCGCGTGTGTTCGCGCAAAGCTTCTGCTCTGACCGGGACGAAGAGGAGGAGGAGGAGAGAAAGAGAGTCTGTCCGATGCGCGCTCCCCTTCCTGTCCTGCCTCCGAACACCAGTGATAACGATCTCTGCGTAATTTGCAGCGAACGAAACGAGCAGAACGCCTCGACTCCGCCGGATGCTATAGTAACCATTCCGCGGTCGGAGCGCAGCTAGCAAAATGAAAACGAAAACCTTGAGCCGATGGCCCCATGGCAACGGTGCGATGGTAACCGCGGTTTGCCTTGTTTAAGCTCAAGTAAACAACATTCATTACGCGCCCGTCCGGACGGGACGGACGGGAAGATGCTTGGTACGTGCGGCCAGTCCGGGCGGTGGAAGATAGGAATGCATTCCTGCCGATGGTAAGCAACAACAACACGCAATCTGTGTGATTCTTGTTTGTTCTTCAAATTGACGCGCATCTCTTCCCGGTCGCTTCCTTTTCCGCTGCCCGTTGCTCCTGACGCTCCGGGATCAGGATGTAACCACCACCTGGCGAACGGTCAATACGGTTGCAAGTCATAAATTAAATAGCGAGAGGCAGGAAAAAAGCGGTGAATAAATTTAAATACTTAATACCAAATTGGAAATTGATTTAAGCCCCGAACGATGTGTGCTCCACTCGTCCATTCGATTCGTCCATCGACCGATGCCGGTCCTGGTTCAGCATTCATGTTCAGCTACATCCGTGACACCTGTACACCGGCCCGGTTACCGCCCGGGTGTCATAAACTCTTTCTTCCGGCTATTCCCGCGTCATTGCTGTTATTGTTGTTGTTGCCGGTGGTTTGGTGCCGGAGAGAAGAAAAAAAAAGGAGGACAAAAGCCACAGCCGGTCACAACACACGCCACAACTCTCTTCTTTATTAGATGATCGTAAAAATGGCCGAGGGGCCGGGCGGTTAAAACATGACACTCGCGGTTCGCATGCTAAGCGCCCGGTCGTCGTCCCGTCCAATCGTATAGAGACACGTCTCGTCTCTCGCGCACCAAAAACAACATCTTAATTTGGCAAACCGAAAAGCTAACCAACCTTTCTAGCATGGGGCCACGGGGGCAGAGTGACCTGAACCCGGGGGGCGGGTTGGGGTTGGTAGTAAAATATGAAATTTTATCCGCCATTTTGCCGAAAACGGACTCAATTCGTCTTCGCGTTTTATGACGCTTTATGATGGCGGCATCGTCGTGGGCCGTGCGGCCGTGAACGCCAGCGAATTGAATCATCATCAGCAGCAGCATCAGCAGCAGCGCGCCTTGTACGGGGACAGAATTATCAATCGTAAAAGAGTGTCACCGAGGGCAGGCGGAGGGAATTGGGGTGCGGTTGCACCGCCACTTTGACACTGGTCACGATTCGTATGATAATGTCACAAGATGCGTAACCATTAATCTATGCGATGTGATGCGGCGGCGGCGGCCCAAAAAGGATCGTAAAGGAAGAGCAGCAGCAGCAGCAGCAGCAGCAGTACAAGAAGAAAAGGAAGCTGAAGATCCCACCGGGTCGGATCGGATCTCGCTACAAGCGGCAGCGCACACATTGAGGTTAGATTTTGCATATTCCTTTACAAGTCTCAGCAACCCGCTGAACGGAGCTACGGTCATGGCTTACTACCAAGCGACGGAGAGGAGAGAAAGGAAACGGATTTCAACGCGGCCTGCGGTGGGATGTTCACCGTGGTGGTGCCAGTGCAGCAACCGAATTGAGGTCAGAAGAGGACGGATGGACGGATCGAAGCGCGGCAAGGTAAATGCAAGAATCGTGTTGATCATTCTGCGCAACAACCACAACACGCACACACACACACAAGCGTACAGTCATCGATCAACGGTGGGGAGAGTGCGAACCTAACTTCTTTCCAATTTATCAGCGACCGCTGGCATGGTCGGGGTCGCGATCGATCCATGAACGAACGAACCAAAAAACGCGCAAAAAACATTAATGCTGCACCAGATATCATGGGGTGCCGGCGGCGGCACCTGGACTGGACTGGACTGGACAGCAGCATCACGGTGCTGTGATCGTATCGATCACCCTGCCGATCACCTCCAAGTTCGCACAGCCCACGCCGAAAGAGAGAGAGAGAGAGAGAGCGCCGAACGCGAACGAGTGAACGAGCTGCTGCGTGTCTGCGAAATCCTTGGCCAGATTGGATATTGGAGCACCAAGATCGGACGGTGATCGAGAGCACGCGATTGTCCTTAAAACGTCATCCTACGCCCGGAACGGGGGATGATGATGATCACTCCCTCCGAAGCCCTGTTGAAATGGGGTTGGTTTTTGGGGTTGATTGGCGTCCATTTGCAAGCCTCCATTGCCCAAGGCACTGTCACACCGACACCGTGGCTGTCTGAATGCCGCGAGAACCCAATGACGTTGTCAATCGATCTTGCAACACAGAGCTGAGTGCACAGTGCCCTCGGTATTATGCAGCGTGGCCCAAAGTGCTATCCAGGTCCACATTTATGACCTACACACACACAACCACTGTATCTGTAGGGACCGGCTCCCTCCCTCTCCCGTGTGTGCGCATCAATTGAAATGCTATTTTTGATTCAATTAACATTCTTTTCATTTCCATTTCTCTACCGGCTCGCTAGACAGACAGCGACAGCTCGTAGAAAAGCGAATGCGCGCAACTGAGCGACAGCTAAGGGTTTGACATTTGGACAAAAATGTGGTGACGTTCGCCAACGTTTGGTCCGCGAAACCGCAAAACCGAGGAACCGAGAAACCGAGGGAAGGAAACGCCATCGCCATCTCTCGGTACCCACACGACGCGTCGCGGCCAACTTGATGACGCGCATGACGTCAAACGCGTTGTTGTTGTGCCAACCGAACGCCAATCTGTCATCGAAGGCAATGCGTGCGCGCGCTGCTTGCTTGGACCATTCGCTAAAGGGGTTCGTTAGTCTCTAGTTGTTGGCTGGTGGTGCTGGTGTCCGCCATCTTTCGTTCCCATTTTATCACCCTCGGTAAATCTAATCGCAGCTCGCCGTCGCCACCGCCGCCGCTCCATCTTCAATCCGTTATGACACCTGCTGGAGCGGCCAGCGGCGGCCACACAATCAACACGCCCCGGTTGACATGTGACCACCCCTGTGTTGAATCGTTGCCATGGTGATGGTGGTAGTGGAGCCGTGCTCTGTAACCGTGCGAAAGGAATTCGGCGCAAAGCGCTTCCAGCACTTCTACGGCACTTCCAGAGAGATAGACCACAATTTGTCGCCCGCTCTCGCGGACCTCGTCGGATCTCGGGGCGATCACAAAAAAACACGCGCGCCCCCAGGCGTAAGATGATCGTACGACGAGTGATCGTACGAAGAGTGAACGATCTGGGGCTGATTGTGAACATCCAAACTTTATGACAAGACATAAACGTGTTCGCGATGGAGAACGCGCTGCTCGTGAAGCTAGAACAATCAGTGGGGAGAAGAGGAAGGACGGAAGGAGATGAGGGGTCACTAGGACCACTTCTAGCTGCGTCATGTGTCCTAAAGCGCGCGTGTGTGTGTGTGATCGCGCGCGCGATGAAAAGTGAACAGAAACGAATGATAATGAGATGGATAAGGTCGAGAATCGGATCGAATCCGAGCTGAAGTGATCGTTCTCTGCAGCTCTCCTCTCACGCGCACATACATACACACACACACATACAACACCCCACTGACCGGAGAGACTGAAATGGGAAAATTAGCATAATTAATTGCTGGCTCAGTGTATTCGGCCAGCCACCACCAACGGACCAACGACGGTAGAACGTGAAATCTCAGTGAGCAAACGACCAATCTACGAGCCACGCCAGCCAGCCCCCCCGCTTGGTTCGATTAGTTAATTTCGGCGGCAGCGGCAGTGGAGGAACTTGTTCGCTCGAGAGATCGAGTTCGAGTGTTCGAGTCGAGATCGTCTGATCCCATACCCTAAGGGCTCGCCTTTTGAGCCTTTTACGACGACTCCTCTCGATTAGAATACAAACAGAACTGGTTCGCGGGCAGCACCACAGTAACAGCAGCGGCCACAAGCAACACACACTCGCCCCTGGCAATTAATCGATAAGAAAAAGCCAGTTTTTTTCTGTTCTTCTATCGACCAGCCCAGACCAACGACAAACACAATATACATGATCACTATCGCGACACAGCAACGAGCAGCAACGTTTGCCAATCGGTTGCCGGTACGCACCAGCCACGATGGCGACACGGACGACAACAGACCCGATCAGCGATCAGTAGTGTGCGCGGATGGCGGGCATTGGATGGATCACAGCGTATTGATCGGTGGAGCATTAAAACTCGAATGGAACTCGGAGGAGAAGGCAGGACCGCCGGAGCCCCGGGACCATTTTGCTTGACTGATAGCTTATGTGTGTGTGTGTGTGTGTGTGTGTGTCGAGGGCTCGCCTAATGGTAATCTAATTAATCCATCGAAAGGCAAACAAAATGGACATCGAATACCACGTTTGATTTGAATTGCAAATTGTTGCGGTCCGTCCGTTCGTCGGTCGGTCCGGTCACTGCCGCTTGCAGGTCATTTCCACATGCCCCTCCACCATCGGTCTGGTCCGATCTCATCCGCGCGTCGCATCGCGCCGCGAGATTAAGACGTATTCGGTGTGCCGGAATCGAAGGATGGAAGTTGATCGGGGTGAAAAACTATAGATTTTAACGAACGATCGGCGCGAGTGGAGTGGAGCGAGAGAGAGAGGAAGAGCAAGTCAACCCGTCCGTCCGTCCATGTGTGTGAGGATCCCGCATACAGAGGGAGATCGTTGATTAATTGGGAAAATAACCTATGCGCTAACGCTACTAGTGTGCGCCAATGGCCAGCCAGCCAGCGCGAAGAAATTAATGAGCCGAAAAAGCGATTTTTTATATCCAAGAGCCCAGGGATCCTGATCCTCCTCACAAAACCTTGGGGTTTTCGGAGAGGGTTTTTTGTGATTTAAATTTCATTCCATGCGGCTGTTGCGGCGATTGCCGGCTGCTAATCATATTTCAAATGATAGAAACAGCGACCGCATCGCGAAGTGCACCGCCGCACCGCACCGCTGATCCTCTTCATCTGCCATCTGACCTTTGTTAACCGACCGGCCGGTGTGTGTGTGTGTGTGTGTGTGTGTGTGTGAGGAGCGGGACCGCAACCGAAACCCCGGCTTCTAACGGGAACGCGCCGAGTACGGAACGGCATTTCACGAAATCGATTACTAGAGAAACGCCGGCGACCTCACCCGCGAAGCACTCTATTTGCCATTTTGTCTCAGCAGGAGGGAACCCCTGCTGGCGAGGAGAGGCCTCAGAGGGGGAGGAGGTTGAAATATATGAAAGAATTTCACACCAGCACCACACCATACGCGAACCAAAGCGCGAGAACGAGAACGCAAACTTCTCGCGATGAAACGAAACAAGAGACTTCAATCATCAAGCGACGAACCCACTACCATCGCCGTCGTCTCCGTCGTGCTGTTGCTCACCACAGGTGGTGGCCCCTTCAACCAATGGCCTCCTAGAACCTAGCCTCTCCCCGGTCCTGTCCAGTCCTGAGCGCTGAGTTACAATTAGAGGTGCTCCAACACATATTACACTTTACACGTAATGGCTTTAGCTGTATGTGACCGTCACCATCATCATCATCATCACCGTCAGGCCGGCCAGGCAGTGGCCATCATTCCCTCCCCGGGGAGGGAAATTGTATAAAAAATGAAACGGAAATAGACTTGGCGACCCAAACCGAACGGTCACGAAAACGGTCGCACGGAGTGATGGTCCGGAGTGTCCATCATTAAACTCATCATCACCATCGCATCCGCGTCCACGTCCGCGGTAAACAGTTAGACCAATTCTCTGCACCACCGGCAGTTAAAGCAACCAACACGGACAGGGCGTCTGTCCACTTCTGTCGCCCGAAATGATTGACTGCGTCGTCGTCGTCGTCGCCAGAGTGTCGCAGCAGACCATTCCGGAGTTCTCTCTTCCTGTACAGTTGCTGCTCGGCTGCTACTTTGTGTGGTTTGTGCCTCTGTCTGTCTGTCTCTCTATCTCTCTAGCTGTTCATAAAATTTCAATTTACTTTTCATAACCCCATTACCCTTCAGATGGGGGGGGGAGAGACTCCATTATTATTGGGGACCTCAAACTTCCCGTTTTCCTTGTGTCAGTGCGACGCGCGCGCTCGATCTCTCATTACGACTGCTGCTGATGCTGATGCTGCTGCTGGACTCCGGGGGCGCAAGTGAGAATCGTGCTCCAGAATGAATGCTCGCGCTCGCCGAATGCCGAAAAATGCCTTGAATGCCGAGCGGCGCGAACGGTGTTAATGGGGTGGCGGGCAAGCACACCACAAGGGGCACTTGTGGCGGTGTGATAATAATTTATGGACGGATATAAATCACTTTTTACCGGCTAATTTCGTGGACAACACCTTCCTTCCCTTCGCTTCGTTTCGTTTCTTTGCGCCGTTTTGCGTCATAATATCCGTGAGAAACTCGTCCTCATTTGCGATCACGCGAGAGAGCCAGAGAGAGAGAGAGAGAGAAAGAGAGATAGAGAGAGAGCGAGAGAGCGAGTACCTGGTCCAGCACCTGACCGGATTGCCGGATTGCGCATACGCGATCCACGAAGTTAACGAAGCTCGTGTTCGTATCGTGGCTCGCAGATTGCACTTCCGCATTGCCACAAGTGATGACATCGGGGGGAGGGGATCGAGGTCACCCGAGGTAAGAGGTCAAAGCACAAAGCAACACTCGACACTCGCCCCGACACGCGATCCTCGCGATCCTCGCGGAGAGAAAGTGCAATAAGTGCACAACAGCCTCCCTTCCGTCTTTGGTGCAACGTTGCGATCGCTTCTGCGATCGTTGCTTTCTCCCTGTCCCAGCGCCAGAGAGCAGTGCTACTATCGCGTGCCAACCGGACCAGGCCAACGTGTGTGTGTGTGCGTTCGGTGCTCCAGATCCAGGGCCCGCTCCATGGAGATCGAGGAGGATTTAATGCCCTCGCTGCTCGCCATCATTACTTTGCTGCCTTGTTGCTTATCGCCCTGATCCTGCTGTTCGATGCTCGCCACCAATTTTCCAACAACACAAACGAGGCCAAACGTTGTCTGTCTGACCAGACGAGACCCCTTAACCGCACGCACACACACACACAAGCGCCGCTGCACCGATTAGACCATGTAACCATGATCATGTTTGCTAATAAACATTATCGTCGACACGTCGAAAAACCGGGTCGCATCTTATCACTTTCACCCGTCGAACGGTCGAACGATCGAACGAAACAAAACGCCCAGCACCAGTACCTGGACACATCATAAATTGTCGCCCGTAAATTAGCGCGGAATTCGTGATCATGCGGGATGCCAGGGTGTGTTTTTTTAATATAATTTTCATTCCAATCCACTCCGGGCACTCGGAAACCTCGGAGCAACAGCAACAGCGGGCTGGCTGGCTGGCATGCTAGGGCCACGAGAACACGACGGATGTGGGGGAATTTATATATGAAACAAAATATGTAAATGAATCGATCGACGCACTCGAACTCGCGATCTGCCAGCGTGATCTCCATCCGGTGTGCCAAGTGTCTGCCACAACGGCCACGAAGAAGGAACACGGCGAGCGCCGAGCGCATTGGATGCGTGCTTCGATTCGCGCCATCATTAACATCTTTCATCCCGCGTCCGGTGCCGTGCAGCAGGTGGAAGGTTTGAATGAAAATTAGAAAACATCTCACCAGAGCCCACACTCCCGGAACACACTCGGTGGTGGTGGTGGTGGTGTTGTCGCGTTGTCTGCAACACGAAAGCTTTCACTGGACTCCACTGGCGAGCCAGCGAGCGATCGAGCAAGTGGCGTAAAGCGAAAGGATAGAATGGCGAATCATCATCAGGTGGTGACCAGAGACGCAGCGATTGTCATTGCCGGGTGCTGGTGCTGGTGCTGGTGCTGATGCTGCTGTGATGGACGGGAGGCCATACAGTTCACGCAGATCGCATCGCATCGCATCGAGCACCGCCGAGCGCGCGGAGGATGATGGCCCTGGCCGTTCATCCACATCGCACATTGCTCTCTCTCTCTGTCCCTCTCTGTCACTTGTAGTCCATTGAGGTCACACACAGGGGCGCGCTGGCAGCGGATTGCGGATTGCGTCTGGTGGGCGTCTTCCTTTGGTCGCTTCCCATTCGCTCGATTCGCTCGTTACCCGATTTGGTGGTGGCGTTTCGTAAAAACGTTTAATTTAAATTCGACATTTCGACGCTTCCCAACGTTGCCTCTTCTCCATTGTGGCCACATGTGGCGCTGTGACCACAGTGTGTGAGGTAATTTCTAATTTCACCCCGCAGCATTATAGCAAAAAGCCCCGCCATCTTTCGACGCTCATCCTTCCGCTGTCATGGCCAGTGGACCTTTTGACGTGACATTTCCTCCGATAATCGATGGCCATTCATTCACCTTCGGACAGTGCCGTGCCCATGGATTCACCTCTCGACTCACTTGCACTTGCCAGATGTAGCGTTGTAATAGTAGAAAGGTCCATAAAATTGCCACCCTTCCAGAGGCCAGGTTCGTTGACATCATCATCATGAGCGTCTTCCGTAGTGAGCCATTCCCCCCCAAAGAGCCTTCCGGAGCACCTCGAGGTAGGGAGCACACACAGACAGATTGGTGCTGGCATGGTGCTTTATAACATAATTGAAATCCAGCAAGCTACGAGGGCCTACACTCTAGATCGATCCGCACAACAATGGAGGATCAAGATCGACGAGAATCGACGGCGATTGACGATTGATGCGCCATCCCGGGGCCCCTGATTACTTCTCGGGAGCAGCACCAGCGGCAGCAGCAGCAGCAGCAACAGAAGAAGAAGAATATGCTCTACTATGTAGCAAACCCGCGGACGAAGCCATCCGGGTACCGTTAATGGAAAAGTGATTCCATCATAACACCGCACCGGTGGACTGGATCAAGTGATCAGAGTAAACACACCCCATTCACACCGGGTACGGGACGCGTCCAGGAGTACCGGTGGTGCCGGTACTGACCGTGGAACCCGTCAGCTGACGATCGCCATCGCCCCGGTTGAGGTGCTTTTGTCCCCTTCTTGCGCTCAAGATTCGTTCTTGTTCATCTTCATAAAATCTGGTTCCTGGTGGTGGTGGCCATCGTTCTCAGCCACCAAAATTGGCCATCGCTGATCCCGGGCCCGTGCTTGCGGACGATGCTGGATGAGTTTTATTTAATTTCTTGAACGAAGTTGGAAGTCAAAGTCTAGAACACGGTCTGTTGTGTTCTGCGGTCTGACTTCTCCACACCTCTCTACCTCGCTTTCCCATTCCTCTATCCTCTTCCTCACCACCAATTGATAGCATCTCGATCGTAATCTCGTTCCGATTCCGAGCACGGAACCAGAGAATGAGATTCGCTTCGCCTCGCTTCGAGATCGAGGCCCAACCTCTATATTGAGATGTAAACAATATGAACGGGGATAAAACGGTATTCGCTCGGTATTGACGGTATTCACAGCGGCCGGTCCGACCGCGATCCGGCAGCAAAAACCATCGAACGCCTTCCATCGAACGAAAGGCAGGAAAGGATGTCGAACTTTAAAAGCGAAAAACGTTAGGCGAGAGGAGACAAGCAAAAGACGTGGAGGCGCGGAAAAGGCGCTTAAACCAAAGCTAATCCAATTTCCGCGCTATTGTATCCCGGTACGCACGCCCTCCCCCTGGTACCGCGATCATGAAGAAAAGATCATAATGCTGCTAGCGGGGTGCAGCATTGGAAGAAAAAGGTAAAGGTAAAGCGGAGCGGATGCGGTTTTGAGGATCGAATTGGAGTCGGAATCGCATAAGCATAAGCATAAGAGCCCTATTATGCAATAAGAATCGTTCAACACATCCATCGCCATTTGGCTTGGCGATCTTGGGCCTATGGCCTATGACAGGCCATACAGACGCAGAGGCAGCATCCTACTTCTCGCTCCCAAACCATATCGAATCGCACCCAATAGAAGAATCAAGGAGCGATTGAATTCAAATTACTTTCCATCCATCCGCGACGAATCAAGCGTTTCTGGTGCAACCGAAACCGCAGAACCAAAGCGCATCACGCGCTGCACAATGCCTAAAAACGAGATGGATTGTCTTCCCGGAGCCGAATTTATGGACGAGATCGAATCCCGCGATCTCGATCCGATCATGAGAGGGGCCATTCCCGGGGCGATAATGTTTTAATTAAAACATCATCATCAGAAACGGAAGGAAACGGGAACGGCCGATAATGGGACGCACCGCCGCCAATGTCGTCGTCGTCGAGAACATGGACATCAAACTCATTGAAACCAAGCAACCACCAAGGGTGACCCCTTGGGGATGAGGTCTTCCCACGATTGTTGTCGCTGTTGCGTACACAAGAACAAGGCGCCCTCTGTTCTGTCCCTCTTCTCCCTGTCCCGCTGTCGATTGTGTTTCGATCCGTTTGTTCGGCACCTTCCTTCTTTGAACGCTTCAATGCGTTGTCGACGACGACGAAATCAAAACGCCACCGCGCTTTTCCGGTCGCGCGGTCTCTCCTTCATCGTTTGCTTGCTCCACGGCCACTGCGACAGGAAATGCTACAAACGAACACCGAACGGTCGAACGGAATCCCTAAAGCTGGTGCCTTCCAAAGACAGAACCAACCGGGGACAGAGAGTTCGAGAAACCTTTGCCGCTGCCAGCTTGTTGCCGATCGCGTGTTTTCAGCTTTTCCTTTCCCGGGATAATCGCCCTTATGTGCCCTGTCTCTCTGTGTGCAAGAGCACACAAATGTGAGAATAATAACGAGACGCGGCGATCGCCAAACGATCAAGCGGCAAGGGCTCCTAGGAAAAAGGGAAGCGAACAAAAGGCGTATGAAATCAAATCACAAAACGCGCTCCCCGAATGGGGGGAAAAACACGGATCGAAAAGGAGAGCAAGATGAAACATTAAAGTTAAGCATATAAAGCGAGGACGAGGGACGACGATGACAACCACGACGCCACCACAGATAGAACGACGAGAATAAATTCTAATTAATGAACCGAAAACGTAAAACAAAAAAAAACGGCTTCGGCGCTTCGGGGGTAACACGCAGCAAATGCGCCAGCAAAAGATAAATCAAATGCGACATGCAGCTACGATTTTCTTTATTTTGCCGTCGTCGTTGTCGTTGTCGTTGTGCGCGCGCGCCGCTGGTACAATGATGATCATGGAAAAGATGATCACCGGTAGCGGTAGCCGGCCACCAACAGCAGCAGCAGGAGCAGCATAAGAACGATCTCCTGTGGACCACCGGATCCCGCGACGAGTTTTGGTCACTACGAGCGAGTTTTTTGGGGGACGAGAAGGAGGAGCGTTAGTCGCGCGCGCGCGGCGGTAGATGGAGGCAGCGGTGCCGGTACAAAGCGCCTTTTTCGGGGTGGGTAATCATCATTTAGCTCCCACTCTGGTCCCCGGCTCCCTGGCAGTAACACATTATTTAATTTTATTAACATTCGCCCTCGTCCATTCCACTATTCCATTCGCTCTTCGCAGCCGTAAGAACACTTTGCTCTTGAACGGAAAGCGAAAGAATCCCAGCACCAGCAGCAGCAGCAGCTGTGTGGATTATTACGATTATCCATCACTTTGGCCGTGTGCGCCCTTGGTAGTGGCTGTGGTACATCATTCACCGTCCAAGAACTGCCGCTCTTGAGCCGCGATCGGCATATCGACTCGGTGCGATCGGCGCGAAACCATATGCTCTCACCACCGCGGCGAGCACCAAAAAACCAACATACTTTTGCGCAATTAAGCGTTTATTCACATATCTTCACAATCGCGTCGGCAGGCACGAGGAAGAACAAGGAGAAGCAGAAGCAATGCTCAGAAGTGGCCCAAGACACCAGCAGACTCGCCAGCGGTCGAGCAAGCGGTCGAGTAGCACTCGATCACTCGTGGTTCACGTTGCTCTTCGGTCGATCGGTCGGTCGGGTGCTAGAACCCGGCGCGGTAATAGACGATTAGCAAAATGGTCGATCGGTCGATCGGTCGGTCGGTGGCCGCAGCGAGGGATAGTTTAGTGGGTGCCGTGTTCTAGCGCTATTTCGCTAATGATTTGACCCCGTCCTGACGAGTGAGTGCTGTAAATCTTCTTCGCTTCGCACAATACATGCACACACACACACACAGACATACAGGTCGGCAGCAGACGGACAGAAGAACAGATCGTGATTGCCCCGAGAACATCTCGAGAAAGCGCGCGCGTTGTCTCTTCTTCTGCTTCACGATTCGAAGGGAAGGGCAACATAACGATAAAGACTTATCAGTTCATTAAAACGCGCTCCAATCGATAGGCTGGCTGACTGGCCGGCCGGACTGGCAGAAGATTAGCAGAAAACTCCACCTCCACCACTCAATTCCCTCGATTGATGGGCATTCTAACGCCAAAACGTCGATTCTTCATTCGTCCGAAGCCCGGGTCGGGGCATGATGGCAGCCCACGGGCCATTCTTGGCTTGCTGCCACTCTTGTCCCAAGCAGGCCTGCCAAAGAGGCCGTCAACGGTGGGCACTAGCTTCCCTTACCCTCTCCAGCCGTTCGAGTGTAAAGATGTTACACAAAGCTTACCGAGCCGAGCGAACGGAGATAAGCAAAAAGGGATTGAAAGGACCTGTTGTTGGTGGTGGTGGTGGTGGTGGTGCTGCTGCTGCTGTGACCCCCTCGCGGGCGTGCGCATGCGAAAGCTAATAAATAGGTAAATAAACTCTTAATTACCACTCGAGCCGCTGTCCCGGAGCTCGCGGACCGTTGAGCTCGAAACGAGCACCATTCTCGCGCCCCATTCCCGGAGCGCGATCGATCGATTGATCGACGCGCGACGCGGTTTCGCGATTGTCCGGCGATCGAAATGTGGCGATTGTGCGCCCATCAAATCCGAGCCCATCTGAGCACCGTCGGGGTCCACCACCACCGGTCAACGTAACGGAATGTTCCGTTCGAGGTGCACCGATCGCCCGAGAATAACGGCGGAGAGCCCCGGGGAGGTGCGAAACCATTTTTCCGGGATTATTCTAGACCCTGATGGTCTCTAGGGGGCGACAGCAGCTAAGCTAAGCAGCATAATTAGTGAAAATGAAGCGCTGGAATGTGTGTTTGTGATCGTATCGCTGCCTAATATATGTATGCAGATGATGATGACGATTCTGTGGCCGTTTCGTGGGGACCTCTAATTATGCCATTTGGGAATGGAAAACAAATTAATGCCATCTACTGCTAGCAGCCGCCGATGGAAGCGATTGCCACCAGCTGATTAGCTTTCGAAGCCCGAAAGCGATTAGCCCCGAAGCAAATATTTGTCCGGTTTTTCCCGCATTGTTTCCGCAGCATTCCGGTTATTCCCGGGTGTCCGTGGGGTTGAGCTTCGAAAAATCAATTTCAAACACCAAACAGAGCACAGAACAGACGGCCGCGTGACCGCTTCTAATCGTTACAAATGTGTTTTTTTTTTTGGAATGGAGGTGCGTAGCGAAGAATCCAATTTTCATTTCCATTTCCTAATGCCTTACGTCGCCCCTATCGGACTCCTGGAGGGTGACCACGATGCAATGGATGTTGCGAGCGAGTGGTTGGTATGCTTGGTATATTGCCCTTAGAACCTAGAGAACACCCATGTCATTGCCGGTACCAACGCCAGGGAGGGCGCCCTGTCCTCCTGTCGCAAGGGATATTGACCTGATGCGATGACGGCGCGTGCTGGCTGGCTGGAAAAGCGATGAGTCACCGTTTGTGATTTTTCATCGCAGTCTAGACGATGTGTTAATGTTTCAATCACACTGTAGCGTAGGGGCCTTCTCCCCCCTAAAGAAAGCACCGTCAGAAAGAAGGCAGCAGCAGCAGATGATGCCCTTGCAGTCGTTCGCTCAATCAATTGATCGAGAAGGATTAAAATTGGAAGCGTGTTCAGCAAGCTCGCTGGTCAGCGGAGAGCCAACTAACCACTATTCTGACTGGTTCGATTCTACGAATCACGCACGTCAACCTCTTCTATGCTTGACCTCTTGGGCACGCGCGTGGCGGCCACGCGGACCTAGTAAGTGCAGTGAACTAGTCAGATGGGAAGCAGCAGCAACACCACCAGCAGCAGCAGCAGCAAACAGTCTCCGAATTCGTCACGAACCGCTGACCACCGTGAAGAAAAGGGAAAAGGGTCTCACTCTGGACCCTGGGTTTCTTCTTCCCGCATGCCACCTTTCTCATGTCGACGAGGGGACAAAGCGTGTTATGTTTCTCACACAAGCACACAAAACCGAGAAAACCACATTTTGGACGGGGTGGGGGGCACATACAACGCACAAGTGGTAAGGGTTCCCCCCTTTTTTTGTTAGGCCCGTTACTTGTTACTTGACTTTGCTTTTAGCAGCAAGACACGTCCATCGGTGCGACTGCCGTTCAGAAGCCTCGCAGAGAGACCGCCTCAGCAGCAGCAGCGCGCCGAGCATCGAGATCAGATTTCACCCCCGGACTCAACATTCTGGATGCGAACAGCCCACCGGAGGCCCAAGGGGCCCCGAATCGGAAAGGGACCGCCGGAATGCTGCTTTATTTGTGTTTTGCTTGTTGTAATGTTAACATAAAATTTTATGAGTTGATTGTGTTTGCCTTCCTTGTCGTTCCTTCCAGCGGGCATTCTCGGATGCATTGGCAAGTGGTACGCAGCACCTGGTGCCCGCTAGTGATCGCCTTTGCGTGATGCTCCCCTAAGACCACTAAGCGCATCGTCCGTCGATCTCGATCTCGATCGAATGCTGAGCCGAACGGAAGCCAGCAGCAACACGCATACATACGCAGACAGGATTCGCTTGTTTCAATTAACATTCTTACACCACAAGCGGGCTGATACCGCCGCGCACCGGCCGATCACCTCGAAACCCGATCGTAAGGATCCGCAAATCGCACTCGACCGCGAAATGAGCGCAAAATACGCAGGATCAGCTGATTGGAAAATAATTGGATGGGAATGCGAACCCGCATCCTCGGCGATCCTCGCCGGGAGTCAGTGCGATGATGACGATAATGGGGCACGGAAATACGCACAGGAACGGGGGGAGGAACGGGGGAAGCGTTCTCGGAAGTCACTGGGATCTGGGGATGGAATGTCTTAACAAAGCAACCATCGCCTCGATGCTCGATGCTTCCCCCCCGGGGACCAACCGATCGCAGTGGGCTTCGGTGTTCGGTGAAAACAAAACAAAAATGGATAGCTACCCCGTTGCCCGTTCCGTTTTTCGAACATCGTACGTTGCGTGGTCGCGGGAGGTTTGGGGTCGGAAATAATAAACAAAACGCTTCCTCTATCCACCGGACGCCCTGAGAGGGGAACGGTACAACCAGCCCGAAATGCACTTCAGCTCAAGAGGTTCCAGAGTGTACGAACGGGCTGGGGGGAGGGGCTCCCGTGCGAACCGCCAGACACTCGGCAGCCCAGGAATGGCCTCTTGGTTGATCCTTCGATTGTACCCTCGAGTCGCACCCCGCCAGCGACTGCGATGTGGGAAAGGAATGCTGCTGCTGCTGCTGCTGCTAGTACGTACGCGTCGTAACCGTTGTCTTCGTTGCATTACATTCGCGCCAAGTGCGGTGGCTAGGGCGATGCTGAACTGTACGAAGGAGATTAGTACGCGAAAACGCGCCCCCTATTAAGGGGGATTCCGTGCTATCGGACCGCACGAATCAATTGCGCTTTTCGGTTTTGGTTTCGTACAAAAGGAAATGAGCGCGATCGATGATAAAGTTCGCAGTGCCCGGGTTCGAAATCCCGGGATCCCATTCCATTATTCTAATTTAGTATGGTTGATTTGCGCACTCTTCACTCTCTGTTGCTAAGACAATGGCGATGGTTGCCTTGCATTATTACGTTCCACTTTGCACGAATATGAACCAGACGACCGTCGACAGCGGTAGCAGCAGCAGCAACAGCAACAACAGCAGAGGATCACATTGCATTGTGTGGCCAAGCGTCGCCATTCATTTTGCAGGTTCCCTTCTCTTCCCTAAAAAAAAACAGGGTAAGATAAAAGAATGAGAATTCTTTAAGAAAATTCTCAAACACAAAGAAACCTTCCTTCGGGATACGGGGCGATGGAGACACCTGATCCGAAACTGCCATGCTGCCATTGCTGCTGCTGTTGCTGCTTACGGGGTACGCGCATGAATTAAAAAAATAAAAGATATGTAGATGATATTCAAACACTCTCCCCGGCACCGAGCCCCACCGGCCAACCAGCCAGCCAGCCAGCCAGAACGGTTTTCCAACAAAAAAGCGACAAAAGCGCGTGTATATCGATTTCAGATCACGTCCCCTCTTCGCGGTCGCCAGTATCGGACACCGTTTGTTTCTTGTTGCTTGTTGCTTCCCAACGCCGCGCCAGACAAACCAGATGCTACCGCCTCGAGAAGACGATGCGAGTAGGTTGACCGGAGACGAATTTATTATTACTATTTTGGAACGATTCGGCGGCGACTGGCGGCAGCAGCAGCAGCACCATGAGCTTGAGCTTTAGCTGTACTGCGTACGCTCGCCGGAATGGGGCGCTGCTTTCATTTATAGTTCCTTTGCGGCTGATTGATGGGAACCGATTCGGAGCTGTGACACAGATCTCGTCGTCGGGTTTCCTACTTCGGAAACAGAAAACACGAAAAAACATTCTTCGAGGCAATAAAGCCAAAGCAGAAGCGATGTCTCGAGACACACGAGTGGTACACTCCACCACTCCATGTTGCTGGTGCGCTGTGGACCACGATTTGGGTGGTCACCATCCCGCACACCATTAGCCGCATGCTAAAGGCCACAGCAGACAAGCCGGTAGCCGGGATTGGGTTGTGAATCCCAACCCAACGAACTCCCATGAACGGAAGATAGACTTCGTTCGATGGGAGGGAAACCTTCGATTTGAATATGTGTTCGATACGGCGGTGGCCCTGGACTGGAAGCCGGCGTGTCGAAGTAGATAAGCTTTTCGAGAAGGCAGAGGGATGTCTTTTGGGGAAGGGGGGGGGGGGGGGGGGGGGGGCGTGCGTTCTCGCCACGCGTGGCCTTTTTGGAGAAGCGATTTTATGACGCGTTTTAGATACGCTGCATCATAAACCGCCTTAGAATGCAGAAAACAGCGTTGGATGAAGGAGGGTGGATGGATAGATTAGGATTAGAAATCTAACACCAGCCTCGAAATGGACATTTGTACGATCTGGTGCCGCCTTTCTCGGAGCTCCAAAATCAAACCGAAATCGACCGATTGGGACCGGACCCTCCACTACTACCTAAATGCGTCCCTAATGCGCTTTGACAAACGTAACCCGAGGAAGGGGCTTATACAAATGAGAAACAATCAATTAATTACCTCGCTCGAAAAGTGGCCAGCTTAATCCGAATTAGTATAACTGCAGCTCGATGTAATCCAATTTGCCCGTACCGAACGGCGCGAGAGCGATTCTGATGGCAACAGGCAACAGGCGTACGAGAAGTTTGGTGTTCGGAATGCACCGCCAACATGGACCTACGATTTTCCTCTTTTCCAGCTGCTGCTGTTGCTGCTGCTGCTGCTTCCTTGTGGTTGTGTCCGATCAGGTGGACATGAATTTGCACTTAATCCAATTTGTCACATGCACGGTACTTTCGGATTGGACCAACGGTGTTGCTCTGCCACAATCGCTGCGCCGCAGATCAATGCACTGCAAATCGACACACAGCCGGCTGCTCTCGGCATACCTTGCGCACACACCGAACACGGAGTACACTCACGCTCACAATGATCGTTACCATTGGCAACCAGAACAGACAGATTTGCCGTGTCTCGCATACACTTGCTGCCAGTGACACTTGATTAAAATTCTTTCTCACTTCACGCTAGGACCACAGCGGGACCACCACCAGACGCTTCCCCTAAGGGCTTAGGAGCTTTCCCTTCCGTCTCGGACACCGTACATTCACCATCACACATCAGACACGTGATCGGTGCCACCTATCGTCAGCTGCAATACGCGTGCTTTCGATCTTCCGTGCAGCAGGGCACTTCACGCACGCATCCGTCGCATCACCATCATCCGCAGAGGAATGGACGACCTGTTCTCGCACGCATTCAAGTCACCCAGCCTAAAGATCGCAGCGCAGACGGGAAGGAGGGTCGAAAATGGTGTCACTTTCTTCTCTTTCTTTCGCCTCCAGCACTGACACACTTCTTCGGGCGAGGACGTGGACCACTCCGTCGTGGCGACACTTTACACAGATCCCCCCCGCGATAACTGTTAGACGAAGATCGATCGAACGAATAGATCGATCCTATATCCACCACCTGTGCTGCGCTGTGCGGTTTGATCACTTGCTTGCAAGGTAGATTGCGGCACTGCTGTCGGTTCCTGCGAGACGGAAAGACAGATGTTTCTACCCCTTACGCGTTGAGTAGAGAACGATTGCTCGAGATCGAGCTACCTGGAGGGTCAAAACACACCGAAACACCTGTCGACGGACAGAAGGAGATCGACCCCGGGACGCCCTCACGACGGTTAGGAAGACGCTCGTTGCGTACTCGCGATCGCGATAACCCGTCCGGTCCGCAGCACGCTCGACCAGACTCGAGAAAATCCGAGATGAAACTGCCGCCGCACGCAACATGAATCCGTGGATCGGTGCATAGAACGAGCGGAGCGTGCACGGCCAACCACAAGAAATAGAGAGCGGGAGAGCGCCAGCGAACGAGAGAAACCCGGAATAGGCCGTGAGCCGGCCAATCCGGAGACCAAGCGACGGCACTAACACCAACATGGTCCCAGCACCAGCGGAGGGTTCGTTCGGGTGGCTATTATGCTGCCTCAGGTGTACTCCGGCTCCGGTTCTTGAGTGGGTTGTTCTCTCTGTCTCTCGCTGTGGCTGCGGAACCGGTTTCATGTTTGCTGCACACACTTTCTTTCATGACTCCGCACTCGCTTCCGTACCTGTGGTTTCGGTGCGTTTACTATACCTGCTCACACGCAACCGATCTCTCTCACTCCTCGCAATTCAGACCGCTTTGCACCTCACGGTGTTCGTCCGCTACGTTTGTTTACAAGTTTATTTTGTAATCCATTTCAATAATCCCTCCGAGCAGTAATTCTCGTCTTTCTGCTAGACTTCTATCATACAAGGATGTAAGGCGCAGGGGTTGATCCCTTAATTCACATTTCTCTCTATAATTCAATACGAAGCTTGCGTTCAAACATTACAATAGTTTGTTTCCCTGTGTCATGTTCATGTCCAGAGCTACTCTTTTTAATCCCTGTCATACTGGGTATAAAATTGAAAATTAGCATATGCAATCGGATTCCTAATTACTTTAATTTTTGCCGCTATGCTAGAAACTGATCTTCGGAATTCGTTCTACCGTTAACGTTCTACCCCGCCATTCCAATGGAACCATGTTCCCTATATTCTACCGATCGGTGGTAATAGCATTACTCCTTAAACAGCGACTTTCCTAACGCCTTAAAACTATATGCCACATATCGTGTGTACTATTGAATAAAAAATTAACAATTACCTTACAACCTAAATACTTCTGGAACTAGAAAGAAAAAAATCTGAACAACCCCATTACTTCATATTTTATGTATATCGAATGATTAACAAACTTTGATTGAATGATATAAACTAAAAAACGAACGATTTTTATTGAAAATATTCAATTTTTAAAGACAAATCAACTGGAAAAGATCTATGCCCCTTGCAGCAAAAAAAAAACAAAGAATACAACAAGGAACTTTGATCTTACTATTCTAACTAACAACGTAGACGTTTAACTTTCGTCCTACACTATGCCATCTACTACTGAAACCACTGCAGTTCCAGCTTGGTACTTACCGATTGCACGCCCGTTACTACGTTCTGCGAATGAAGTCTGTCTGTAGAACGTTGAAGATCACCTTTAGAAGCAGCAGCAGCGACCGCAGTCATGATTTGGCTATCAAACATAGTTTTGGGGGGATGACTTCGAAGAATTTCTTAAACAATGGATGCTCGTAGATGAGCACCTGCACCAGTATTTCGTGCGGAGAGAACGGATATCGCACCAGGACAAACTGTAACATACCGCTCAACGTTTGACGCGTCTCGTATCGAATGCGATAATGGCTTGCCATCCTACGGTTTGGAGGGAAAAATGGAAATATTTCAAACGCTTG
>NC_064874.1:45241902-45249402 GCF_943734745.1 Anopheles darlingi
GGCCCAGTCGTTGCGGCCGGTGTAGATCATGTAGCAGACTCCGCCAAAGGCATTCCACGCGAGGACGGCATAAACCACACTCAAGCGCCGCTTCCAGAGTGCAGCCCGATCAAGCGGTAGCGGGTTCGTGCGACGGCGAATCCATTTCCGTAGCCAGCGGGGCTGCTGGAAGAGCGACATCTTATTAATTTTCCGTTGAAGCCGGACACCGATTCAGCGAGAGCAGGTTCAAGTGTAGCGAAATCAAAACAAAACACTTGCGTAAGTTCCCACGAAGCCAACGGACGAGAACGCCCGATCACACTTATGGCACTCTAACGGTGTTTAAATTACACAGCATATATACGGTGCTTGCTGTTGCAGTGCTAAAGCGCTACGACGGCCGCAATGCTTGGAGGAAAAATTCTGCGATTTTCGGCCGTCCTCAACACAGATAGCTTTGACTTGTGAGAAGATTGGAGAATCGTTGTGATTTTTAAGAGGCAGTTTACTTGGCTGTAAAAAAGTTTGCAATTCTCATCCAACATTGTATGAAGCGTGGGTACCTGGGCTAACACGGGGGGCCGCTGCGTGGCGTCCATCTGTCATCGCGCATCTCCACGTCCCCGACGTCAGCACGTTCTTCTCGTGCGGTGATCCAGCGGAGCGATTTCGTGTTCGTAATCGTGGTTCAATCTCTTTTGCGGCCAGTCCACAAGTACCGTTGGAAGTAAATATTATTGCAGCGTTTTAGCTTCACCTGTGCGACTTTACGGGAATAATGAAGAAGTTCTACGTGTTCCTGCTGCTGGTTCTGCCAGCCGTCCTGCTGACGGTCAATACCGGTACGTACCGCTTTCCGCCTCGTGTTCCTTTTCTCCTCACAATCTTTGCTGGTTGACTTTCAACGTGGCAAGCCTTTTCCTACGTGCACAAAAGACCTTTCGCTGGCTAACACTCCCAAATCCTGCACCAACAGGCGCTAGTCCGTTTGCCTTTGCGACGGAAGACGAGACGGACGAAGAGCTGGTCGATGTGGAAACGGAAGATGCGGCTGTTGTGTCTGAAGACGCGGAATCGGAAGATGAGCCTGAAACAACGAAATCCCCCGATGCGGACACGTTCCTGCTGTTCACGAGACCACTGCATTCGTCCGGTTCTCAGCTGGAATTGCCCGCCGGCTATCCAGTAGAGTTCCTGGTCGGATTCGCCAACAAGAACCAGTTCGAGGACTTTATCGTGGAAACGGTCGAAGCGTCGTTCCGGTACTCGATGGACTTCAACTACTACATCCAGAACTTCTCGGCCGTCGCTTTCAACCGCGAGGTGAAACCTGGCCACGAGGCAACCGTCTCGTACTCGTTCCTGCCTTCGGAATCGTTCGCTGGACGCCCGTTCGGATTGAACATTGCGCTTAACTACCGCGACAGCCGTGGCAACCAGTTCAGTGAAGCGGTGTTCAACGAAACCGTCCAGATCACCGAAATCGACGAGGGACTCGACGGCGAAACGTTCTTCCTTTACGTGTTCCTTGCTGCCATCGTCATCCTGCTGCTGGTACTCGGTCAGCAGTTCCTGGGCTCGTACGGCAAGCGGAAACGCACCACCACCACCCGCAAGGTTGTCGAGACGGGCACCACCAACTCGAAGGACGTGGATTACGAGTGGATTCCGGCTGAAACTCTCAAGCAGATTCGTAAGTGTCACAGTTTACTGCGATCGTGCGATGATGCAGAGCAATCAGACTGAGCAAAACTATCTCCTTTTCTTTATTCCTCAGAAAACTCACCCAAGGGTGGCAAGAGCTCGCCAAAGCAGAGCCCACGACAGCGAAAGGCAGCCAAGCAAGCGTCTTAAGGTCGGCTGGAGACTCTTGTGCTGTTTACACCATCACCGCCTCACCTCATCTCCGTCTCTTCAATTTCTATCATTTATCACCATTCCTTTCCCTTCTTACACCCTTACATCCTATTCTCTCCTACTTTCTGGTGGGCTGCTTCCTTAGCTCATACTACCCGTTAGACACTTATGAGACTGCGAACATAGAGAAAAAGCGAAAGGGAGATTAGTAAGACAGCGAGGACAGCGTTCTCTGAGTGAGGAGCGTGTTTCTGAGATAATGGCACAAAGCAGTAGCAGCAGCAGCTTATTAGGAAGAGCATCAGTCGTCGTAATCTGTTCATCATCCTGTGGGTGCTTTCGATTTGACAAAAGATATCTTTTTGCCAACCTTCATTGAACTGGTCATTGGAGTAGCATTTTCCCGCCCTAGGCCCGGGGTGGGAGACATGGTGAAGAGAATTACTCATCTTCGTTAAGGTTCAGGACGAATGGCTTTTGCATCCAGTTGTCCAGTAATAGAGAACTGTTTTGTTTTGTGTACTAATTAAAGAGAAAACGTAATAAAAAAACCGAAAATAATATTTCCAACGAATATTTCTGTTTTCGCCAGCAAAATTACAAGAAATGTGTGGCTCACGAGAACTTTCAAGGGACTCATGTTCCGCGCTATGTGAGGCGAGTTTTAAAAATCTGTATCTTTGCCATTTCTACTTCGATTGTTGGGAAAATTGAGGAGGATACTCAGGAAAGGGTCAGCTTTCCGGGAAAATGATTTTCCGCACCTTTTTGCCCAAAATCCCTCCGTCCGTTGTAATCTGCTCGAGTTTAGCAAAAGAGCTCGACACTACGCTAGCGTACTCTAGGCGGTGAACGTATTCTAGGTTTGAAGGCACTTTCGGAGACGGTACAGCTTTCGGAAGCGATGCAAGTAGCCCAGCAGCGACTTGAAAGTCCAGCGTCGTCCACCCTCCAGGGTCGGTTAGGGTCAGGGTCCAGTTCGGCCAAGGTCAGTTTGTCCGTACTCGAGGCATTAAGCTACAACTTCTACCTTAGAACTCCGTCCAGACGAGCAACAAAGTTATCGCGATAACTTTTGCTCAATTTGAGCAAAAGTTATCGCGATAACTTTCTCGCCCTACTGTTTACATACGATTTGACAGCTCCTAAGGGGGTTTTCACTCGTTCTCGCTTGCTCGCTGTCTACACGTGCATTCCAGTTATCGCGATAACTTCTCGACGGATTTGTATGGGATGACGTTTAAAACTCCGTCCAGACCAAGGTACTTTAAAAAGACAGGTAGCATCTTAACCGCTTTGACAGGTCACCATTTTCAATTTGTTTGACATTCATAGCAGGGCGCTTTTATCAACAAAACCACGTGAGTTTCAAGAAGAAGAAGAAGAAGATGTGGGCAAGTTTGGTGGTTTTATCAGGGAAAGTACCTGATTTCACTCTTTTTCGAATGTTTAAATGATTCATCTCTCTATTTAAGATCATTCGAGCGACCGAGTTGTGTTTTACAGCGAGTGAGCACGGTCCAGGAACGCTAGCTAGCTCTTGTTCTAGGCTGGGTGGCAAGACCTACGGACCGATAACACTAGGAAGAATTTTGAGAATATTTGCATAAACTTTAACTTTCGTGCCACTTTTCGTGAATTTTAACTGTCGTAATACCACAGAAAAGCGAAAACAGCTCCGAAAAGAGCGTTCTCGAAGTAAACATCCCACCATCCCGTGAATGTCAAACTCTGAAGTTTTTTCTAAAATAAAATCGGGGATTTGTTCTGGATAAAGCTACCTGTCTTTTTAAAGTACCTTGGTCCAGACGAGCAACAAAGTTATCGCGATAACTTTTGCTCAATTTGAGCAAAAGTTATCGCGATAACTTTCTCGCCCTACTGTTTACATACGATTTGACAGCTCCTAAGGGGGTTTTCACTCGTTCTTGCTTGCTCGCTGTCTACACGTGCATTCCAGTTATCGCGATAACTTCTCGACGGATTTGTATGGGATGACGTTTGTTTGCGAAGTTCTCGTCGAGAAATTCTCCAACATTCGTCATCGTCTGGACGGAGTTTAATTTAGAAGTTCTCGTCGAGAAATTCTCCAACATTCGTCATCGTCTGGACGGAGTTTAGGTGTTCGCATTATTCGCTACAAACTTGCAACTTGCATCTGACGGGCGAATTACTTCCTTAACAACGTGGTCGACACGGCGAAGCGTGGTGAAGCAGTCGACGGTCGGTTGGTCTCTTTTCTGCTGTCCGATCCGACCTGCGATGGTGGTCAGTGGGATATGCTCGTTAATCTGATCAACAAGCACGGGTCAATGCCGAAGAAGTGCTTCCCGGAGTCGTATGAACTCGGTCATTAAGAGCAAGGTACTGATTGATTGAACGGCTAGTTTGCGTTCGGTATCCCATGAATGTCACTGAACTTTTCATGCATTTTTTAATAGCTTCGCGAATACGCCAAGGATCTGTGTCAGCTGGTGGCAGACGGTGCGACTGATGAGGAGATCACGGAGAAGATCCGGAAGCAGATGAACGAGATCTACAATGTTGTTGGCATTTGTCTCGGTATACCGCCGGAAAAGTTCACGTGGGAGTGCTACGACAAGTCGAAGAAGTATCTAACGATCGGACCGATCCGATCGATCGATGTTTACGTCAATCGACGACGATCCTCGCAGCTCGAACCTATACGGACGGTCGTTCACCGTCGAGACAAGCGATACACTGGCCAGTAGGAAGGCGAAGGTGATAGCGATCGTCCAGCGATGGATCCAACACATTTTCCTGTCCCGAAAGATCCACTCCTGCTCCTGGCTTGCACAGATTGGCAAACAAACCCGCTGCTGGCTGCTGTCACCAGCAAAAAAGCGATCGCCTGGGTGATTTCCTTAGGCGATAATGAACTCGAAAATGAAAAAAAGAAATTTGACGCCTGAGCCGTGATGGTAGAACGAAGTTTGCGGACTAATATATTTAACTAATATATTTTATCAACTAATATATTTTAAATCATCACGAAATACCCCAGAACAAAGTACTGAGAAAACATTCACAATGCTCAACACGCAGCACCCCCTGCCGAGTGATATCAAATCTTATCGGAAGGGACTCAACGCATTTTCAGACCAACAGCAGCTTTCGGCAATCTCCTGGCGAATTAATCGAGGCCACTGGCGCTAGATTGATTACGTACGCAGGCACAGGATGATTGGAAGGAACTGGTCGTTCGCCAGAAACAAACATTGCAATGGAACTCGGCAACAGGTGGGCAACCCACACCAAAAACTGCCCAACCTGTGCGACTTGTTGTTATCAGCCACCGATAAGGTACGAGCCCTTTTCTAATCTAAAGCTAAAGAAGTTTACGCTAATAAAGCTTATCATCCCCAATCCTTGGCGCGACGCACAGTGAATGCGAGGGCGCTACCGGTATAAAACCGGTGACCATGTTCCGGCCGCCAGCTTACTCGGGTGCCAAGTGCGGTGTCAAAAGGATGCTTAAGCTTGTGGTAATTCTTTCGCTCGCGGCCATCGCGGCCCAGGGACAGGATGCGGTAAGTACAGTACAGAGCCGTCTTGTAAACTCGTGAGCCACTCTTTTCACCCGTCTCTCCTTCTGATAGTCCCGGCCTATTATCAACACCACTGGTGGTCAAATCCAAGGTGTCACGTCAAGCTGCGGGTTGTTCTGCAGCTACTTCGCCTTCAACGGTATCCCGTACGCCCAGCCACCGGTAGGCGACCTTCGGTTCCGCAATCCACGGCCGCATCAGGGATGGCAAGGCATTAAGGATGGCAGTGAGCACCGGGAGACCTGTCCTTCGGGAGGATTCCTCGGTGGTGTCTCCGGTAGCGAGGACTGCCTGTATCTAAACGTCTATACCCAAAATGTTATCGGATCGAGGCCAGTGATGGTATGGATTCATGGCGGGTCGTTTACAGGTAAAAATGATTATTTGAAATTAATTATGATAAATTAAATTAAAACTATTATCTTCACCATGTTCCGGATGTTTACAGGAGGTTCTGGAAATTCCTGGATCTACGGTCCCGACAATCTAATGCCGGAGGATGTGGTGGTCGTTACGATCAACTACCGTCTCGGTATTCTCGGGTTCTTTAGCACGGACGATACGCACGCCGCCGGTAACTGGGGCATGAAGGATTGTGTGATGGCGCTACAGTGGGTACGCAATAACATCGCGAACTTCGGAGGCGATCCAAATAATGTGACGATTTTTGGAGAAAGTGCGGGCGGAGTAGCCGTTCACTATTTAGTGCTCTCGAACAAGGCGTCCGGTCTGTTCCACAAGGCGATCGCTCAATCTGGAACCGCGCTCGTACCGTGGGGTTTCCAGTATCGGCCCCGCGAACTCGCCTACCAGCTAGCGGATAAGCTCGGTTACTCGCACGACAGTGCGCAGCTGGTGCAGAGTCTGCGTAACACACCGATCGAGCGGCTGCTGGAGGTGCAGGGAGGCTGGCTGGACATTGACATCCCCCGTGGTTTTAAGCCGTTCGAGTTTGTGCCGAACGCGGAACCTGTGAACTCACCTGAGGAGACTTTTCTCACTCAGCTCCCAATAGATATACTCAACGCCGGAACGTTCAATCATGTTCCCTTCATAGCCGGGTATATGAGCATGGAGTCGATGTTCATGGTGTACGAGCATACGATCGACAATACTGTGTGGGACGAGTTCACTAGACATCCTGAATATTTTGTTCCCCACTTCTGGAATATTCCAACCGGTACAGCCGCTTCGTCCGCTGTCAGTCAAACCATACGCCAGACCTACTGGCAGGATCGTCCGCTCGGACCAGATATTATGCAGCAGTGGATGACCTTCCACACCGATCAGCAGTTCATCTATGCGATCGACAAAACGGTGCGCTTACACGCACAGCGCTCGCAGGCTCCGACCTACTACTACCAGTTCAGCTTCGACGGTGATCTTAACCTTGTCAAGCGGTTGCTGCTGTTGGGCAGCTGGCCGGGTGCGATGCATGCCGATGACATTCCCTACCTGTGGTCCGTGACCGATCTCACCATTTCACCGATCCTGCCGACGAATCATGCCCGCACGGTCAGCAACCGGTTCGTGCGTCTCTTCACTAACTTTGCCCGCTTCGGTAACCCCACACCGAACGCGGTCGATACACTGCTGCAGAGCCGACAGTGGCAACCGGTCGGTGCGACGGTACACTACATGGAAATCGGACACGATCTCGTCACCGGCATTAACCCCAATGGACAGCGCACCTCAGTGTGGCACGATCTCGAGGCTCGGTACGCCAATGATCCTTTCCGTTTCCCACGTCCCTAACTTATCCACGATAAGTACGATAAATAGACTGCAAGAATAGACTCAATTCTACAACTTTCTCGAAACAATTTCATTTCAACGAAACAAATCAAGTCGGAGAAAGAATTGAAAGTTATCTTGCCAAATGACGCATTTCAAAATGGGCCCAAATGCGAGAGTGGCGCGACGCATAAGCTCGCCTGAGCCTTAATCTCTTAATCCATCACACTAATAGAGCTATCGTAAAAGATTATTAAACGACGTACGTCATTACAATAATCTCAACTTATGCGCATGCAGCTATCGATAACCGAGTGATAAGAAACAATCCGTAAATACCACACGCAACGATTGCTAC
>NC_064874.1:45254402-45291902 GCF_943734745.1 Anopheles darlingi
AGTAGAAATGGAATTTCTATCGCTCTGCGCAAACCGTTACTGCCCGGAGGTCCATCTCCATTCCGTACGCCACCACTCTGCCCAACATGCTTAGGCGAGCAATAGTCGTGGTCAAGCTTAACGTTTGTCTTTTTACGGAGCACATCTTTTTTCGATGAACCGATATGCTCACGTGAAACACCTTTGTGAGAGGCCGGCACGACCGTAGTCACACCGGAGGAGCGTTCCGTTGTATGCTCCTTCTTTTTTATCCCAATATTGTCTGCACCAAATTTTAAGGATTTCACGTTCGTCGCCGTAGAAGATATTTTTGAACCGTTTGTGTCAACATTACTTTGGCTGCTTGTCGACCCCGTCGCACCGTTGGATGCCGTGGATTTCGGAGCGTGCAGTTTTGGTTCGGCTTTCGACGGTCGGGGCACAGTGACGCCGTTGGGATTCCAGGTTGGATCCTTTTCAGTGTCATCCAAAGCCTTTCTCTTGGCATTCCGTGCTGATCTCCTTTCTTTGGCGAAGATGTGATCTGGTAGAGACCCCGAGAACGTGTTCTCATCGTCTTCTCCCGTATCACTGCCCGAGTCTTCCGGCGCTAATATGCGTTTCACCTTAGCAGTGCAGCTACGCTTTTCAGGCAACTTTTCGTGGTCGTCTGCTCTCTGGTTTACAACATCCCCTGCAGTGCTTGTCGGCCGGCCAGTCTTCGTACTGTGCTGCAAATCATTTGCCTGATCGACATGCTTTTCCGGCAACATCAGCATCCGTAGTGCTTGTATTTCCTTTCCCCTCGATTTGGGCAATGTTTTCCTAGGACCATTAGATGGTGCACTATCTATCTTAGAACGTTTGTTTTCATTATAAAAGCCTACCACATCGCAGGAAGTGCTCGATTCATCTTCACCCGTTATGTATGCCGTCAGATTAAAATTGGCAGCATCCTCTAGCAGCTCATCAACCAGATCATCATCGTCGTCTGTCTTTGAATCGGTTGGCGGCGCAATCGATCTTTTGACCGGGCTAAACTGACTGACGATCGAATCGAGATCTTCGAAACTAAAACTCGTCTGCGCCGGAAGGTTACCGAGCAACCCATCGATCTCTCCAGCACCAACCGGCGAGTGCGGCATCGAGAAAGATTGCCGCTGGCTGTGCGAGGAACGTTTCCGACGTCCGTGTGGTGGTCGTTGGCCAGCAGCAGCTGCCAGCAACTGCTGCGGAGGACGCTCAAAATTTGGCACATAAAATGCGCCAACATTGGCATCATCGGAAGCGCCACCGCAATCCACCGCACTACTTTCTTCGTCGTCATTCTCCTGCTCATCACTGCTGGAATCATCGTTTGATTGGAGACCGCTTCTCTTGCTAGTGCTACAGCTACTGTTGCTCGCACTTCTACTACGCATTGCATGAGTCATAGCGACAGTGAGGCTTACTTTGTGCTCCTCTGCGTTGCCATCTTCATCCGTATCGTAGTTACAATTTGGATCGATGGAAATCACTTCTACCGCTGGCGACATTTGCACATCATCCTCGTCCTGTGGTCGAAATATGATAACGTTGGGAAAGGGAAAAGCGAAAAAGAAATTTCACTCCGTACTACAGTACCATTTTGATGAAGACAATCGCCCCCCATACTCTCACAACTGCCAGTACTTACATCATCCTCGTCAAGGTATTGCTCCTCCAACAGATCATCCAGGTACTGGGTACCGGAATCTGCAATTGATTCTGCCTCACTAATTGTAGCACTGCCGTCGTGCTGTTGATCGATGATCGTCTCCGGCAGTTCGTCGCCCTCATCGTCATCTCCAACGTTAAATGCATTGCCGTAGTGTTGACCAACAGTAGGTATTTCGTACTGGAAGCTGTGGTTTTGTGGAGGTTTTTTTTTGTTTTCCGCCAAATGAGTGATCATCAGATACATTGAAAACGCTACATAGAGAGGCCGCGGGGTTGTTTGGCGAAATGATCGGCGATCATTTTCCCCCAAGCCCCAAACAAGACCTCTCCTCGGAACATTCGTCGTAGAAGTAATACTAACCGATTGTTTCGAAAGCCATTTATTCCGGCGAATCCTTGCTCTAGCAGCTCCAGACCACCCACGGTAGAAAAGCCTACTGCTGTTCGAGCCGAGGTACCCGACAAGTGCTGTCGCATGTCGCCATTCGGACTGATGACTACGTTCGAGGTGCCGCCGGTACGACAAGCATATGCATGTGACGGAGCCGTGGTGGAGAGATTGATCATACCGGGGCTGCTGCCTAAAGGAGACACTTTTCTCCTTCCTACGATTGGGCGGTTAGATTCTGTAACAACCTATTGTTACTGTAGAGAGCCGAGCACCAAGTACCACAGAACTATGAACAATACGCGGACACAAACACACCGATGATGGTTGTCCGCTTAACACAGGGTTTCGATACGGTTAAGCTCTTCGATTTGGATGATTTTCTCGGTTCTGAAAGATCACCTTCAGAACCGAGAGCAATGGCAAAACTATTGCCTTCCGTGAAGGTACCGAGCGGAATTCTAATTCATGTGACGGTCTGTAAGAAAGAAAAACGACGAAAGCATGTGTTGAGCCAATAAGTAATAAAAAAAACCAGCAAGAAAGCTTTAAAACTAAACAGTTCTACGACTCTCCCAGTGCACCGTTTACTTGGACCAACACATGTGTGTGTCTCAATCAATTTCGGCAGCCTGAATGCCATTACTAGCAGCATTACTACTAGCATTGGTTGAGTGACAACAAAAAGACAGCACCAGATAGTAGGCAAAGTAGTATACTTAGTACAGCATCACAAGGAGAACGAACGGACTGACTAGCTGACTGGCAGGCTGCAACAAATATATACATAGATTCTAAATTTACTCCTAGTGCAGTGGAGTATGGTGCTAGCTCGCCTTGTACTGTGTACAGTATGTTGAGTTGAACCGGCGACTAGCAAAGGTACAATTGCATAATTTTTACCTATCGGCAGTAAGCGTTCGAGCACCAAACCAAAAGCGAAGTGATTTCCGATAGACGAAGCAAAAATAGATTAGCGACACCGTAGATCATCCACGGTGAAGTCATCAAGCAGCAGAACCGATCCTTAACATTGTCGTTTGGGAACTTGGTTGGTCTCATCGGGTCATGTTATGCCACCCCCGGGCGACCATAAGAGATTTCGCATACTTTTGTTGCATTGAAGTATGCCTTTGTTAATAACTTGCAAGACAAGGAAGGAATTTGGAGGGATGCGAATCCTAGCCAAGAGTTCTCTTTCTCATCTCACAGCGTCACACGAAATCACGTGCACGTTATGGGCGCGCGCGATGTAGATCCGCGCCAGCACAGCGCCAGAAGCGCTGTTCGTACCGAATGCTGGCGTGTTTTTTGAACCGCATATTTACTACCATTCCCTTCGAAAGCAGCACAAAGAGACCGAAGGATCAGAATTGGGGTCGGGTTTAATGGCCTCCATTTTGCTCAGCGGTCATTGCGGAAAATCCAATGACACGATAAGCATGACCCGTCGGTTTCAACAAACGCCACACATCTGTTGACTGGTTTCTTTCCTTTTTGTTTTCCATCTGATCTATTAATATCCTTTGGTAATACTTTCTCGACAGAAAAGGACAGTCGCTGACCTTTGAATTGATTATCATGGCGCTTCTCGTTGCGTTTCTTCTCATGATTTTTCAATGCTTTATCAAACTCCCCTCCTGCAGCGCGTCTGTCTTGGACGAGAGCCATGACGTAGGAAACCGCGTGCGAAAACGTCGTGATATTACGTACGCAAGACGATTTCCTCCAATCCTTCCACCCACCGTCAGGGTTTTACCCGCTTTCGTCACATTTGATAAAGGAACTCTTCATCGGCGCGATTTCACGCACCGAGCTGCATGTGTGTGTCTGTGGAATGGCCGTTTAGAGTCGCGCTTTTGTATCGTGCGTTTCGACAAAAGTCAACAAAAACACGTGGTGGCCAGCACTTTGACATGCGTGCCTATTTCGATAGTGTCAAACGGTGCGTTCGGGTTTCTATGCCTCGTTTTTTCGTCGCACCGGAGGACACATGAAAAGAAGGCGGTTTCTCGGTATCGGCAAAGAAGGGTGCGAATACCGATAGAGACAGATTATTTCATGGAGAAAGGTGTCCTGCCAGCTGTTTGCCCTAGTTTGCGGGTCGTCGTTCTTGGAGGAAACATCGCAAAATATTTAAATACCCACGAAAATGGCCGTGGGCGCTCGGTTCGGCTGTTGAAAATGTAGGACGCTCTTTGTTTGAAAATAAATTCTTTGTCCGGAGCTGACGCGTGTTGCATATATGTTCAGAGCGAAAAGCAGCTTCTTCCGTTGCCGCCTTCGCCGCCGACATCACATCACGGCCACGCGACACGACGAAGAAAACCGACGGAAGCGAGGCCACCGACAAGGAGAGGGTTGATGGCCGCATCTTTAACCACCATCGATACTAAAACCGTACCGAATGCTTCGAATGTGATCCTACGAGTTCGCATTACGTAAAATGCCCGTGAATACAAAAGCGATCGCTGTTAGAAAATCAATTCCCGGGGTGGCTCCCCTACCACCTGTTTTCGTGTCTTTCCGCCAAAGCATAGATTCGCCAGTATTTTGTAATATCCACACCGCATAACGCAGTGTTTCATCGTGGCATAAATCGAAGCCCGCTACGTTGCTTGTTCCGCAAGAAGTAGCGACTTTCCGACCCTCCCGCGTCGGGGACGGTGGGACGGCAACCGATCCTTTACTTAGCAACGGCCGAACGACGGATCTCTATACGCACTCACACACTCAGCACTGCACGTTTTTTGCTTCTTTTATGCTCTTGCTTCTTCTTTCTCTGCCCGCTGACTCGCTGACCATACACGCTCCGAAGAACTGGTACGTGCGGCGGGCTTCTCTGGGGGCCTTTCACCTGGCGCTGGCACTAAGATTCCACGTTATCAAACGCGGCCCAGTAAAACCTCGTGCGAAAACCACGTTGGCAGCACACTTTAGTTTCGCGCTCAGCTAGATGAACCGTGATAGTCGCCAGCGCGAGGATTTGCCGCTAGCCACGCACTCAACACCGCGCACAGCAGCGGGAACCAACCGGCATATTTCGAACTTCTGGTAGAAACTCCACAAAATTGCATTTTTAGAGCCAACCAAGCACCATCCTCCACCAAAAAGCATGCCTTCACCCTCTCGCAATCGATGTCATATTTATCCCTCTCTCTCTCTCTCTCTCTCTCTCATCGACACACACACGCACGTCGCACTCGCGCCTAGACACGAAAACCATGCGGCTGCTCCCGGCTTTTCTCTTCAACAAGATGCTGGCCCGTCGCCGGCCGGGACTAGATTCCGGCACTTTTACCACTTTTCACTGTACATGATGCTCAGTAGAACAGTAATTCGATCATTTCCGATGCTGCGAACCGATTTACGATAGCGGTAGGCCACTTTTTCCCGGCTTTCACGGCGAAAAATGGTACAGCCGGAAGCCGCACAGACCGAGTGAAAGGTCACCACATATTTCCGACAGCGCGCGGCCGATTTCACGGCCGATAACGACGGTATTAATACTGAGGGAACCAATTTGCCACCGTGTCACTGATCAAGAATTCTTTTAGCTATTTACCGGTATTATTTAGCCGCACTACTCACGTTATGTGGAATCATAGGAATCAGAGAAAAAAAACACACGTTCTCGCAGCCGTGCCAGCTTCTCGGAATCACATGGATGACAGCATGGGCATGAAAAAGTGACAGCCGCCCAGCTAGCCAAAGAAACCAACACCCAATAGAAGTGCATAACGCACCACTGAGGCGCAGAAGGGATGCTGAGTAATGTACAAGCATTCTTCCCGGAAAGAAGAAAAGAGTCATGCAAAAACTGTACAAATTATCCGGTATCTGCAAAATTCCTGTTTAAATTAAGGTTTTATGCGAGTGATGAAAGGATTGTTATCTTTTTCGTTCTCTCGCTCTTTTGCTGGGGTCGGCGCATGTAGTATGTAAACGGTTTGCTCACTGCGATTTGCTTGCCTTTTTGTGTGTCGTCGGAAGGATTGTTGTTGTTTGCACCGTGCTGGAGGATCAAGGATTTCGTTCGCGCCATGGCTCTCGATGTAGATCCTACGTTCAAACACGCCTTAAAGTTGCTTCACTCGGCCAATTCGGAGTCCTCGGAAAAGATACGCAACCTGCTGGATGAGCTTATCAAACAGCGGTTCGGCAGCAGCAAAACGTTGATAAACACGCTCAGCAAAAAGCACCTAGCTGAGGAACCGCTAGCCGCGGGAAGTAACTTGTACGTACGGAAGCAGAAAGTGGTCGAACCGAAACCAGTGCCCGTGATCGATCTTGACTCGGATCCGGAAGGCGGAAGCGGAACCATCGAATGTCTCGTGAACGCACCAGAGGCTCTCACGATGCCTCCCGTTTCGTCCGGCCCGATCGTGATTTCCACCTCCGACCTGGAGGGTGAAGATGACGACGATGTGGTCATGGAAGAGGACAAGCTGAAGGAACTGGAAGATCTGATGTGTGTCGAATGCCGCCGGATGGACGTGAGTGCGAGGAATCGGCTGGTGGAGTGTGCCGATTGTCATGCACTCTATCACCAGGAGTGCCACAAACCGAACATTTCCGAGGCAGATGCTAACGATGAAGAAAACGCCTGGTACTGTACGCTGTGCCGTACTAAGTCTACAATCAGCAAACCAACAGCTTCACCCTTAGTACTACCTCTTCCGGTCGCAACATCTCCCACAACTGTAGTCACCTCTTCGGGCACTAAATCATCTTCATCGTCTTCATCGTCGCATTCAAAGAGCAGTGGTAGCGGTAGCCACAGCAGCAGCAGCAGCAGCAGCAACAGTAAGCAGGCCGAGTCCAGCTCGGGGAGTAAACACAAGTCGTCCAGCTCGAAGAGTAGCAGCAGCTCAAGTAAATCGTCCGATTCTTCGCACGAACGCGACAGGGAACGTGATCGCGATCGTGGTGAGCGAGACCGTGATCGCGACCGTGACCGCGACCGTGAACGCGACGAACGGGAAAAGGATCGAGACCGGAGGGAGCGGGATAAGGATCGGGAGAAAACTTCGAAATCGTCCTCCAGCAGTGGTACGTCGTCGGCTAGTAGTGCAGCTAGCGCCTTAGCCGGAGCAAATGCTGTCGGCACACCGAGTATCAACATTATCAGTGCAGACAAGCGCATTCAAATGATGAAGAAAAAGGCAGCCAAGATGCACGATAGCAAACGGAAACATAAGTAGTTGGAATTACTTCGAAACATGAAGAAAATAAAAGAATAATAACTAATAATTATTCATGCGTTTGGTTTGTTTGAGAGAAAAATTACAATGTTTACAATCTATGAAACCATTTAACAAAAAATGATGGTTTTTTATACATGCATAAGCTTATAAAATCAAAATGCATAAACTTATTACTACGTGATCTTTGCCGAGATGAGAATCATTGAACGCTTCTTCTCTCACTGTTCATCTATGATTTCTCTTGCCCCTTGCTTCCAGCAGTTGGTAGCCGACATCTTTCAAACAAGACTACAGTAGCTGTTACGATTACTCATTGAGCCTAGCATCATTAGCTCAAAGACGCTAATAATGTGAACCTTCAACATGGTTTAGGTTTCTTCTCTGTAGAGAACAGTTGGCATTATCACATTTACGATGCTCGTCCCAAATCGTGATCTATACGAAGAGTTTTTGATTTCTACTATTAAATTGTTAAAAAAAGTTTTAAAACCGCACTGGGAACCCACGCTTGCGTTGGGCGTTTACATGTGAGTTAAAGAGCTCGTTGCACCCAAGCTATGTTTGCCGGTTAGGGAGTATCGCGTGTTACCAATAACCATGCGCACGCATCGCCCGTGATACCGGCATCCGCGTATACCAAAGCCGGTCTTCGGAAAACGAACAAACCCCTGAAAACGAATCCAGCGAAATGAGCAGCGTTTCGTTCCGCGCGGGGTGGTTTGTCACACGACGCGACTACACTAGGTCACGCCGCTAGCACGCGCTTCAGGATTCAGGGCCTATATAGAATGGTTATGCGAGAGGGGGAAGCAACCGTCCACAACAACCAAGGAGAATATCAAGTTCTCTCGGCCATTTTCGCGGCTTCAAACTCTCGCGGCGTGCACGCCGCCATTCGCGCCAGTTACTCGGTGGAAGTGGCACGTTACAGCACGGCGGGCATGATTTACCCATCTCTGTGCGGTTAGTGTGGCGCGTGAAACGTACAAGTGTTTGCCCGGTTTCTGCTCCCTGCCTCCTCTTAACCGTATCATATAGTCCTGCCCAGTTCAGTGATAGTGGGCCGAGGCTCGCAGGTTGTTCCTTCACGCCAAAAGCTAGGCGGCCGGTCTTACTGGATTACGGAACGAAGAAAAATCAATAATTTAATGTAGACCTGCTGCTGGCAGCAAGGGGTGAAAACGGCGCTACCAAAAGACACCACTCTAGAGACTCGGCAGTAGGAAGCCACACTCTTCAATACAGCCAGGAATTAACGGGCTGTGTCCGATTTTTATCACTTCATTGTGCTCATCACTTGCGTGGTCGTCGTGAGAAAGACCGGAAGAAAGTGTGAATGTGCGTTCTGCAACTGTTATCGGTGGACGCGTTAATTGTGATCTTGAGCAGCTTGTCCACTTTCAGATTCGCGTGGCACAGTGTTTGCTGCGGACATGCGAAAAACTAAAAATCGATAACGAGTAACCGAATACACGCGGGCAACAGTGGCCATTTGAATTTTGCAGTAATATCATACAGTTGTGAAATCGTTGTGTGCAATAGACCGCTGGTCTTGGTCGAATGTCGAACGAAGCGAACAGTAAGAGCGAGGAGGGGAGAGTACCGACACTAACCCCAGCAGCAGCATTGGATCATAATGTTCCCAAGAAAGTCACCAGCGTTATCCCGAAGCACAGGTTGGTTTTCGTTGCTCCCGTTCTGGGATTTTGATTGCGTTAATGCTGTCTGTGCCTATGTGTGTGTGTGTCTATTTGGCTTTGTGCGTTCGTCTATTGGTCACGCTTTTTGTGATGCGTGTCCTTAAACATACTAGGGGGAATTAAACAAGGGGGAAGAATACGGAAAAGGCGCCTCGAATCAGACCTGGGTGCTACTTCGGGGGCCATTTCCGACAACGCGTTTAGCACGCGTACCCAGTAGTGGAAGGTTTGTATTGGATTGGCCAACTCTAACTTTTTGATCCGGTCTAATCGTTTATTCTTCTGGCCGAAATTGTGTTTGTTCACCTGCGTGTGTTCGCTCCAGTGTCGTTCGCACGTGCTCTATCTATGATGATGATGATGATGATGATGATACGATGTAATATACGATGTTTCAGGGCATGTTTGAAAATAGAGTCGATGGATTATCGTCATCTCAGTTTTATTAGTACTTCTGGGCCAATCACACCGTTTTGGTATGTTCGCTTGTTCTAACCGATTCCTACGTCTAGACAGCAGAAAAAATCCGGTGCCAAATATAGGTCAGTCACTAACACCGTAGCGGCAGCCGTTTGGCTGGCCGGCATCTCACTTGAAGTACTAAAAATAGAGAAACTAAGCGTCTACCAACAAGGTTAATTTGAGAAGCACGGTTGCTTGAACCGTTTTCTCCATTTTAACCCAACAAGGAAGACGAGACGGACCATCCGCCATCCAGCTTATCAGTGAACAGAACGGGGTTGGAATGCTTTTACTTTTCTTCCGCTACTTTCATCCTTCCATTCTCCAGTTCTTTATCATGCCGCTTCTTTATCACCTTGCCATCGGATACGCCGAACCGATCACCGGCACGAAACGGGGATTATCTAATCGGACAGTTACCTTTCCGGTTCTTGCACAACTCATATGATATCATCGGATTCTCCTTATCGTCGCATTCTGGCTCTCCAGGGAAGCATATGTGTTGCCAAATTCATCCATCACTCTCTGGGGCGCGCTTCCCGTGTCAATAATTGTAATCGTCGAGAGGTGTGTTGCATCGATAAGCAAAGTCAAGTCTTTGGTGGTTCCCAAGGCGTGGGGGATTATTATCAGGCCAGCGGCTACACGCGGGCTACTATCATGTTCAACATGGCATGCACTCGTGCTCGCTATTGCTTCATTAGTTTCTTGGTGTGAAATTCTTGCCATGGCCCTTCTGAACGTCACAGCGAAGTTATAACAGTTATATTTCTGATTATTTAAATACCTCTATTTGTTTCTCATGAATCTGCAGACAGAAACTGTTGAAATGGAATGGCTGGGGATACAAAGATTCGCGCTTCATGTATCAGGATGGAACTATCGTCTTCACCGGTGATAGGCAAGTTAAGCCTCCTTCTTCTGTTATTGCTCCCCAGATCCCAAAAATGAGCTCGTTATTCATGTTCGATCTCTCGTTCAATAGGTATCCGATCGGCGGTAGGGTATCGTTGCCACACTTCCACGACTACGTGATTGATAACTTCAACGTGGATTTGGCGGACAGACGGGAAGGGGTGCCGATACCGAACGAGTTTCCTCCACCAGTGCCGTGCCAAGAGTTTCTAGCGGAGGTGCAAGGCGCTGGTGTGGATTTTACGCAGCATGGCGAGGATCGTCTAATTCGCTGCCATGGCCAAACATTGCACGACGTCCACATGTTACGAACTGGGAGCTTCAAACGTATTCCGGATATGGTGCTCTTTCCGACCTGCCATCAGCAAGTGGTCCAGATTGTCGTTTTGGCCAATAAGCATAACGTAGTACTAATACCGTACGGTGGTGGAACGTCAGTCTCCGGTTCGGTGACTTGCCCGGAGGAAGAGCAGCGCCCTATTGCCGCCCTCGATACTACGCAAATGAATCGAATGATGTGGATCGATCGGCAGAACTTAGTTGCTTGCTTCGAAGCAGGCATTGTCGGGCAGGATTTGGAGCGAGAGATGCGTCAGCTTGGTTTCACCGTTGGCCACGAACCGGATAGCTACGAATTCTCGACACTCGGTGGATGGGTTGCAACGCGGGCGTCCGGTATGAAGAAGAACGTGTACGGTAACATCGAGGATTTGGTTGTGCGTGTGAAGATGGTGACGGGACGGGGGGAGGTGCTGGAACGAGGAATTTCGGTACCGCGGATTTCCTGCGGACCAGACTTCAATCACATTGTGCTCGGCTCCGAAGGAACACTCGGTGTCATCACGGAGGTCGTCATCAAGATCCGTCCTCTGCCGCAGGTTAAGCGGTACGGTTCGCTCGTCTTTCCCAACTTTGCGTCGGGCATTCGTTGCCTGCGAGAGGTGGCGATGGAGCGACTGCAACCAGCCAGCATACGTCTGATCGACAATGAACAGTTCGTGTTCGGCCAGGCACTCAAGATCCCCGGTGGTGCGTTTGCGCGAGTTGGGGAGCTGCTGAAGAAAGCGTACATCACGAAGGTGAAGCGTATGCAGCTGGACAAGATTGCGATAGCGACGCTGCTGTTCGAAGGACACGAGGGCCAAGTGCGACAAAATGAGGAAAAAATCTTTGCTATCGCCAAGCGTCATGGTGGCTTCTCGGCCGGTAGCAGTAATGGCGAAAAGGGCTACATTCTAACCTTCGTCATCGCTTACATCAGGGTAAGTGTGCTTGTAAGACTGGCTCGTTCCCTTGGCAGGTATATTTTGTTTGCAAAAAGCAAAGAGAATGGATAAGTGTTGCGGTAACACTCGCACACCTAACATCTGCCTCTTGTTAAGTGTCCACTTGGTGGGAAATGCATTTGAGATAACACATATGCGTCGTCGTGCTGACGTCAGGTAACAGGCAAACAGTGGCGACTATACATTAGTGGGTAAGAGTAAGTGAATACGGTTGAGACATTGACCCGGATCCGTTGTAAAAACATAATCAAACATGTTTTTTTGTTAATGCGACACCAAGTCGAAACACATTAAAGACTCTAGCGCTCATTCCAATTCATTGCGTCTCTTTCTGTCGTTTATTTAGGACTTGGCACTAGATTACAGTATTGTGGCTGAATCGTTTGAAACGTCCGTACCATGGGACCGTTGTGAGTCGCTGTGTGTCAATGTTAAAAGCTGCGTCCGTAAGGTAAGACCTTGTAAATTAATATTCACTCTGAACAGAAGTTATCCAAACATAACACTCTCTAGATGTAGTTTGTAGCCGCGCTGGTAGCACTAACGTTTATGGCACTACTTTATTTGATTCGCATTGTCAATATGGAAACACGGATTCAATTAGTATTTTAGATTGAATAAACATAGGATTGTTTGATTGAAGTTACATTGTAAAGGGATGAGAATATGAATTAAGCTGGAGAGATAGAGAAAAGAAGGAATAACCAGAAGTTGAATTAATATCATAGTACTGTAGTTTGAGCTGATTTGATTCCGTGTGATACACCCAGCAACCAAGCGTCTCCATCAGCACAACGGAAATAATTCTTGTTCATGGGTGCTTTATTTGCAGGAATGTGCCAAACACAATATTCAACACTACCTCATCTCTTGCCGGGTGACGCAAACATACGATGCTGGGGCCTGCGTGTACTTTTACTTCGGCTTTAACCACGCCGGCTTCATGAATCCGGTCACGATCTACGAGGAAATCGAAAACAAGGCCCGTGACGAAATATTGGCCTCAGGGGGCTCGATCTCACATCATCATGGTGTCGGTAAGATCCGGTCGCGCTGGTATCCCCAGAGCGTCTCGGAAGCCGGTGTCCAGCTTTACAAAGCGACCAAGCGAGAGCTTGATCCGAATAACATTTTTGCCGCCGGAAACCTCATTCCCAGGGAACTGCAGAAGGCTGACACTGCCACTTCACCCAGCGTAAAGGCCAAGCTGTAGAATTGCTGCAGCATGCCGTTACATGGTTGTTCCCATTTTTAGCTGCTCTTTGCTTGACTTCAACAAATCCCGACATAAACATTACAAACATTCCAGCCAGCCCCTTCTTCTTCTGCATTTGCGTGCGTGTCTACCCCGCTTTGTTAAGGAAGATTTAGCTAACAGACGAACTAACATTTGTTACTAGTGACTTTCAATGTGCGGTTTATTTTTATAGAACAATTTTTTGGGGTATGTTTCTTTTTTGTTGCGATGCTAGACAGGTTTTTGTAATATGGAATAAAACAATTGAAATAAAATGGATAAAGCAACATTTGTGTTGATGCTACGCATTTTACAGGGATCCGAAAGCCAAGAAATAAGAGAGAAAACAGTGGGCAAAATAGGATGGAGTAAGCTCATCAAACATCCAACGGTTTGACTTTTGATCACCATGCGCTTGCGTTATTATTTTTTGCACATGAAACGTAATTGGACAGCAGTACTAAATAGTTTTAAATAATATGCTACCATACTCGCCATGGAGGTTCAAGATTACCAAGGTTTAAAATATTCCCCCAACAAAAATTGCGTTGTTTTTCTGGACCATACCACTTTCAAGGTCATCTTTGTGCAGAAAGAAGTTAATCGAATCAACCGTACAGTTAACAAATTGTCAATAATTATTTATGATAGTTCTGGTCACCGTCGTAACGATGGTGCTAATTTACTATCCTTCAATGATACCTATCAATCATGTTTGCCGATTCGTTACATCAACATGAAACTCCGTCTTCGTTTGTGACAATCAGTTAAACAGTTCTGCAACTATCAGATCCAATTAAGAGCAGCATGACAAAAACAGTAATTGTACATCAAATATACATCGTTGTGATTGATAGCGATATACGCGGTAATGGGATACAGTATAAAAACGGCTATACCGTCTCGGAGAATAGACTAACACGTACAACAGTCTAGTCTGGTCAGTGAGGAAATCAACTCAGTTTGTATGGAGGCTCAAACAGTTGGAAAATTTTCTTTGATGGAGTTGAACATAAAACTGCTCAGGAGGATTGGCTTATGGAATGAAACCGAGAGGGAACGATTTCCTATACGAGGTCAGCTCGTGATTGTGTTTAACATGTTTTGGTTGATCCCAAGTGCTGCATACTTCGTTACATCACAATACGAACTTACGCCCGTTCTCAAGGCTATCAATGAGCAAATCATATTCACGACGGCTTTCAGCAAATTTTGTCTTTTTGCAAGTAACTTCCGGCATTGGCAGCATATATTCTATGATCTGCAGCGTTGTTTGAATTTAGTGGTACCCGATCCTCACGAGGACGTGCAGAAGATTCTAAATCGTGTTGTAAAATCTGAGCACAGGCTCATCAAATGGTACAGTCCTCTTGTGATTTTTGATACCATGGTGTACGGATTAGCTCCATTTATATTTGTGCTGGCGAAATATGCCGTAACAGGAGCTTATAAAACTCCGCTCCCTACTCCGATTCAAGCAAAGTAAGTTGATTTAAACCATTCAAAGCTTCAGCAATTAAATGCATAGGAGTATTTCAGTTATTTTATTCCAGGCTATGACACAAACGTATGGGTATGGATCCCTCTGAACATCTTTCTGGGCCTCATGCTGGCTTTACAATCAGTCGCTTTGGTTTTACTGGAGTGCTTTGTGTGGAATTCAATATATAGTACAATTTCCTTGTTTAAAATCCTGCAGATTAAAGCTAAAAGTCTTGTAGCTCGGGATGACCGGCATCAGTGGAGCACTGAGTTGAGCAAGTTCGTCGATCTTCATGAGTGTGCCTTTCGGTAAGGAATTGTACCCGACACACGTATAAAAATCATTTAAATGATTTCAAGGACATCTTACTGCTTTTCCAGGTGTGCTTTTACACTGGAAAAGGCATTGGGCACGCAGATGTTATTCCTCCATATAGCAATCATTTTTTCCATGTGTCTCATGATGACCGTGATTACCATCGTACGTACATGTGATAGGTTTAACTTGTATTTTCATTCCATTTACATGTTTGTGGTTATTCTTCTCCGAGCAGGCATTTAAAGATACTTATCTTATGTTCATAATGCTGGCTGTTCTCGTATACTCGCTATTCCAAATATTCTGTTTCTCCATTCTGGGAACGGAACTCACCCAGCAGAGTGCAGCAGTTAAGGACGCTATTTTTCACAGTAAATGGTACCTTCGTGAGAAGCGGCAACAGCGTGATCTTGCATTTGTCCTAGTGCACTCGCAACAACCGGTCAAGTTAACCGCAGCAAAGTTGTTTACGGTAACACGGCAATCCTTCATGCAAGTCATCAAACATGCATACACCATGTTCACCTTAATGTCGCAGTTCGTCGTAGAGTCAACGGAATGAAGTAGAATTCGTGCTTGATTCACATCATTTGTTTTAGTGGTACTACAACGCTTGTCTAACATCTGCACAACACTTGAAATTGAAATTGCGGAACGTACGGTCTATGTAGAAGTAAACATTATGGTCCTTAAAATATGGTAAATTTATTAAAGATGAAATAGTGTACAGGTACGGCGCAGTTGTTCCTTCATGTATTATTGCATTAATTAGTGATCTGTTAAACTAACTAATTGCCATCTCGGTTATTAAATTACATACTTGTTTACGCCGCGAGCGTTTTACGAAAACTTTTTGGAAATAATATGAAGACAATTTTTTTTCGGAAATTCGCCCATTCTAAATTAATGTACTGTTAATTACCACTAGTCTTAATTTCGTTAAAGTGCTATTGTACAATCTGATGCTAAGACACAATTGCGAATGAAAATAATTTTAATTTCATGCAACCAAAACTCATGAAGCGACCGGTTAATGAACCAACGTTCAATTTATTCCTTATAATCAAAAAACATCATTGTAGGTTTTAAATCAATCGTGGTAGTGGATCCACATACTACACTCTTCACCTCACTAAATCTAGTAATTTAATTTAAGTAAGGTTACAACTTTTCAACCTTGTTTTGACCTTAACTTTCTTCTTCAATGTTTAAAAAAATAGCAAAGTAATTATAGACCGTCTGTTTGCTTTTTAAATTTCTCCCCAAAATTAAAATCATCCTGCTGCAAGTAGTTGAAGGGATTGGCGACATTTTGGTTGAATACGGATTCATTTTCCGGTTCCAACCGCTCTCTGGCCTCGGCAATGCAGCCTCGCATTTCCATCGCTATGTCCGTCTCCTGTTTCCCCACGTTCGCTGCCACGACCATGATCGTCGCAAGACTCTTGATCAAGTTTGACACGTGCTCGTTCACTACCTTTCCCTTGTTATTCTTGTTGAACACGTGCGTAGCCTTTTCGCGACACTGCTCCCGGAACCGGCTAGGTATGATCATGGCCTGCTTTTCTGGATCCTGTGTCAGCCAGCCAACGAGCTCCTTTAGCTGTTCCAGCTGTTTCTCGAGATCCCGATTCAGCTTTTCAATCGCCACTATCAGCATCGCGTAGCGCCGTTTGAACTCTTCCGGGTACGCATCTTGATATGCGCGATATATTTCTGCCTCCGACGACATATTCTTCAGACGGAGCAGCTTCATCTGCTTCGCTGACACTGTTTTCTTGGTACGCACGATCAGCTCGAGATATGAAACCGGATACCCACCAATGTAGTCCCTCGGGAAGCCTCCCTTTTTCGTGCTATACTTAGCTGCCATTGGGCCGCCAAACGTAGGTTCGTCAATGTTGGGTTTCATCTTGTGGGATTCCTTGCGCGGCTTTCGCTTTGGTCGTTCCGTCACGTGGAAGGACGCATCCCGCAATGCCTCTCTGTAATCCTTCGTTATGCTGTTTAGCTTAATGGTAGACGGCACTGTGGCCGAGCTAACTTCGTAGTCCGGCACAAGGCAGGGTTTAATCGTAGGCTTGTCGAATATTATCCGGTAGCAGCGCTTTTCCTCGTCGTACTCGTCTACCGTTCCGTCGAAAGCACCATCATTGGTACCGCCGTACATCCTGGCTACCACCCGTGCCCCTTCCGGTATGCGACGAGGAATGGACTTTGGTAGCCCCTCGCTGAACGATTGGTCGCACAGATTGTTCCCCTGTACGACGCGTATCTTTTCGCGCTTTGAAAACAAATCAGCCCGTTCCTGAGCAATGAAGGCGGCCGAAAAGAGCCTTGGCTTACCGAACGATGATCGAACGTGAGTCCACTCCACACGTGTCAAGTTAGTCGTTTTGAGCTTAGGGAAACGTTCGCGAACCAGCTGCTGGTATGATTTCGGTGAGGTATAGAGGTGTCGGTCGATGTCCGCATACAGCCATTCGAAGAACACAAAACGGTTTGCTTTGGGTAGTCGCAGGAAGTTCTTCAGCTGCCAGCCGAGCGCATAGTACATTTTCTTTTCCATCGCGGCCAACGGATTGACGACATGCATCGCGCTGCTCTCGTCTGCCGAATCGGGCTTCCGCTTTTTGCTACTGCGCTTGATTTTGTCATAGCGCGAGGAGAGCTTTTTCTTCTGGACCGACTTGGACAGATGATCCACTTTACGCGGGCTGCTGCTTAGCGACAAACGGCCTGGGGTCCTTTTGGGGACGGAGACCGCCCTCTTGACCGATTGAGGTGTTTTCTTCGGTGTCGCCTTCACAGCCGGCACTCTTTCGTTGACGATGTTATCATCGTAAAACAGGCGATTCTTCTTCCGAATTCTAGCAGGCATGCCGCGAGCGTTGAGCACTTGAACGGGATGAGACGAAGACGATTTCGAGGGAAACTTTGTACCGACGGGATGCAATCCTAGTAAAGCGAGTCCAAATGGTGGCGGCGATAAATCGCTGTCCATTATCGAGACTTTACCTCCAGCACCGAACCACTGCTGCAAACGACGAAAATACGTGAATAAATGTTCAAATTCTGCTGTTTTGTAATCCAACGAACCCACGCTCAGCAATTCGATTTTGTTTTCTCGAGGGTGTTTTTGAAGCGTACGCGTGACAGTTTGATGAAGAAAATTTATAGCATCGAAGCTGACGGACACCCAAGGGTTTAAAATCGTGGTGGTAAAAATAAATGCGTGCCACAACGGAAAATGGATCGATCAGAGTGATTATCGAGATGGATATTCACAGTAAAGCTAGAATTCGACGGTTTCCTCAATTACCTGATATGCAAATTGCTGCAGAAATCACGGAGAGAAGAGCAAAAAGGCGTGCTGCTTTCGAAAGATGCTATAAACTGAATGATTCAAATGACAGTGCATGTTTGACGTTTCGTGTCGTGGCAGTCGGTGATTCCCTTGCTGAAGGTGCCGGACGTAAACAAATGTGGTTTTTTGGTAAAAAGGAGGATATTACAACCCAATAATTGCACAGATGGAGCGAAATTATCGGGAGGACCAATTGAATGAGATCGAGGCGCTGGATTCGATCTACTGTGGCGAGCTGGAGGTAGAGCAGACGGAGCCACACAAGTTCCGGTTACCAATCGCCACCACCGAGTACGATACCGAAGTCGAGACGGAAGGTTTGTCCTGTAAACTGCTGTTTACGTATACGGAAAAGTATCCCGATACGGCACCGCTGGTCGAGATCGAAGATCCCGAAAACTTCCAGAATGACTACGAACAGGAGCTGCTGGAACACATTCACAAAACGATAGAGGAAAACCTCGGCATAGAGATGATCTTCTCGCTCGTGTCCTCCGCGCAAGAGTGGCTCAACGTAAAGTACGACGAGCTGAAGAACGCCGCCGAAAGTGCAAAAGAGGAAGCCAAACGCAAGGTGGACGAAGAGGAGATGAAGAAATTCGAAGGAACGCGCGTTACCGTGGAAACGTTCATGGCGTGGAAAACGCAGTTTGAGCTCGATTTAGGCATTACGGAACGAAAGGAAAAGATACTGGCCGAAAACAGAAAGCTTACGGGGCGTGAGCTGTTCCTGAATGACAACACATTGAACGAATCGGATCTCAAGTTCCTCATGGATGCGGGCGAATCAATCGAAAGCGTGAGGATCGACGAGTCGCTGTTCCAGAACATCGATGATCTTGATCTGGACTCGGACACCGACGATGAGGATTATGTGCCCGAATAATGTGAGCCGGTCAACCGCCTTTAAAAGTTTGTCGCGCGTGGACATTGACGCGCACGTGAGGGAAATACAGTTGAAACTTTACGAAACAGAATGGCTTTTATTTCAACTCGGTCTCCGGCGAACCATGAGCGACATCTCGTGAATGACTTACAGCGACTAAGGAAACGAGAGAGAGAGAGGGAGGGTTGTGATTGGGAAACGATTAGTTAAGTTCCGTAATTGTGGCAGTTCGTAGCGTGGGTTCCAAATCGTCGAGATCCACATCGGAATCATTGTCATCTTCGCATTCGTCGGTTCCTGTTTTGTCCTGTTTCTGTTGCTGCTGCTTTGCTGAGTCGTTGTCGCCCGGCTGTTTGTCGCGTGGGAAATCCAGCTTTGCCCATGTGCCTGGCTCTGCCTTTACCAACGTTATCTCTACCTTCGTTCCGAACATCTGCACTTTACACTGGCTCACATCGATGACCTACGAAATAGCGAACATTGTATTAGGAAATGAAAAATGGGCGATACGCGATAGCGCCGAAATGCCTACCCCACGCAGTTCCATGTCTACGTTGTACTCATTGCCACCCTGTTGCGGGAACAGTAAGCATATCGCAAGCCGTATCGGGTTCACGCGGACCGTGCTTCTAGCGTAGTGATAGTTTTTGGCGTAAACCGTCACCACGACCGTCGTGGCCGTCTGATGCCAATCCAGGCGACATTTGATTGCTTTCGATTCTTCCTCCTCGCTGGTCCACAGATGCTTACCCGTTTCACAACCGGCCTGGTTCATGAAGGCAGTGAAATCGGACGTTTTGCGCTGGCAGCAAGACCAAAACTTAAGACCCTCGTGAAAGATGGGAACACCCGGATGATAGATGCACTCGTGCTTGCTCTGCTCATTCGCATCTTCATAGGTACAGTTGCAGCCACCATGCTTGCACACCGTCCCGGGTGCAATTGTTGCGAGCTCGCTCGGAGTTTTCTTTTGTACCGTCACCGTCGGTGGCAAATCATCGATCTGCTTACGGAAGGCTGGTGACACCCAGGGTTCCACCGTGATTAAGGCCGTCTGAAACGGGGGCCGCGCCATGCTCTGGCGAATTGGTTCACGGATTTTCTCCACCTCTGGCGCTACCTCCGTAACGGAAGCATCGTCCTTTTGCTTTTCTGGTTCCGGTGGCTTCTCGTTCGAGTGCAATCCACGCGTACATCCTTTGATGTTGAGAAACTCTGTAAAATCGACACTCTTCTTATTGCAGCAGCTCCATCCTTTGTAGGCATCGTGGAAGAACGGCACACCCGGATGATGGACGCAGGAATCTGTGGACAGATATACCGGCAGCATGAGTTTGTGGAGTTTACAACAAACCGATCACCCGAACCTACCTTCAGTATTTTTCTCTGGGTCAAACTTCTGACCACAGCCGCGATTGTAACAAGACACTAGAGACGACATTTTCGAACTAATCCTTATAAGGCAGTCACTGATAAAGGATCGTTTGCCAAGACACTAGCGAGAGGAGTGCTTTTAGTAGTTTGATAGGTTTAAGAGTTTATTTAGCGCTCTAGAACTTTCCAGAAACCGCAGCACCGTGCGCGCCCGCGTTAATATATATTTTTCTCGTTGAATTCACAAAAACTCGGCGGCGGCTTTCTCCCAGCAAATGACAGCGGCATGTTCAGGGAATCTTCTACTGACGACTCGCTGCCGCAAATCATAACAAACATTTCTCGGTGCCGGTTGAGTACAAGTCGTTTTCTGTGTTCTGGATTATCCTTTATTTCCTTCCCGCGGTAAGTTAGAACGTAGTAAATGAAGTAATTAAGGTTCGGTTCAATATCATCGTGGCTCAAATAGAATCCAAAAATCCTGGGGCGACACGATGAAGTCGGAACTGCGCTTAGATAGATCCGGCAAACCATCTGAGGCACGTTGGCGCAAATTGAAGTGCTGCAACACAGCAGCCACGATCAGGAACATGGTGTTGCGGGCAAAAGTTTCTCCGGCACATAAACGCTTTCCGGAACCGAACGGCAGAGAACGATCTTTCGATAGCACAAGGCGTCCGTTATCGTCCAGGAAGCGTGCAGGACGAAAGTTTTCCGGGTCTCCCCATTCCTCCGGCTGGTTATTGACCCGCTCGAGTCCAACCAGGATCAGGGTGTTTTGTTCGATGTTGTACCCTTGGAAAGTTGTGTTTTCCATTGCCCGGTGCACGATCCCGGAAGGGACGAGCGTGTCGATACGCAAACTCTCCCGTAACGTCGCTTCGGTGTAGGGAAGGTTGGCACGGTCGCTTAGCGCCGGTAGCCTACCGTGACCAACAACATCGTCGATCTCATGCTGTATCCGCGCTACCACCTCGGGATGTAACAAAAGCCGCTCCAGAAGCATGGATAGTTGTACGGACGTTCCGGATACAGCGGGAAGGTAGAAGTCAGCCAAACTTACCACCAACTGATCGTCTGCAGGTGGTAGATTGCATTAAAGACCTGTCCGAAAACGGGACTTACTAATAACTTACGCTGAAAGGTGAAGGTTCCCTCGGACGGTACATGCCGCTGCATTTCACGCAGATAAAGATCGACGAAATGTCGGGGATGATCGGGATCGAAGCTGTGCTGCTGTCTCATCAGGAGCATCTCGACAAACCGGCACAATCCCAACATTCCATCGCGAATTTTATGGTACTTTTTCGAGAATGGGTAAATGAAGCGCATCCAAGGGAAGTAGCTGTACAATGTACCATAATCGTCTCCATTCTTTAGGAACAATAGTCCATTGCGAGCCGCACTGTAGAAGGAATGGTGTATTAATTTTCAGCCCAATCCACTCCTTCAGTCCTTAGAATGCACACTTACTTGACCAGTGTGCCGGCTTTGTCACGAGGATACCGCTCGCCTAACAGAATCTGAAGAAATGCGTTGGCAAGAGTGACGAAAAACACGTCCGGACATTTCACGTAACCGTCGGCGGACAAGAAATCGGCTTCATAATCGTGTCGCTTACCGTACTGTAACACATCGATCAGCTGCAATAGCTCACCCTCCATCTCCAGCTCGTACTGCTCCGATCGTCGGCCGAATCCGTAGTCTCGCAGATGCCGCAGGAAGAACCAACGCTGATCCTTCCAAGCTGGACCGTCGGTGAAGAAGATGCCTCGTCGGTTGAAATGCTTTTCGCGCATTCGGGCCAAAAACAGATCTGGCCTTCCATCGAATTGCCTTCGATTCAGTATCTCGCGCGCGAGCGATAGATCGTTCACGACGATCGTTGGAACACCGGCGATCGATAGACCGAGCACTTTGGTGCGATAGTACGCGGCCAATTTGTTGGCTGCCCGTTGCAAATGACGGCCGTTTATGAGTAACAACAGCGCATAATCGCCTAATATGGGCACTCTCGGTGGTCCCGGTGGATAATTCGGAGGGCGCTTGATGTTGTTAAGATAAAAGCGGAGGGAGAGCAATACACCCACGGCAATCCAAAGTAGTGCGCCTAAGGTAGCCATTGGGTGTTGCTAACGGAATGGCTCCGTTATTTGGCCAAAGACACCCTTTTATGATGAAACGTGCATGCGTGTCTAATAGTTCAATGAATGCAGCAATCCTTTCTATCACGCTATGGATTGATACTTGAACTTGGTAAGGTCTTTTACGGAATCCCATTACGTTTGAAGGGCTTTTGCTGTAAGACAATGCACGTGATGGCTTGATGAGGACCAAGCTTTTTCGGGTCTTCGTTTGCTAATCAATCTGGTACACGTCGCGATGTACTGCCCGCGATAAGTTGCAATGTTGTGATGGTCGCTCTGCTAAATGTGACCTAATTTTAGATCCAAGGTTGCACGACATTTACTGTTACCGGTTACTATCAGGACACCTGTCCATTTTCAACAATGGAATTTGGGATGGGCATTGTTTTTTTTTCATGTTACTCTATCGCTATACGGCATGACCAAATCTCGTTCTTGGATTTTCGAGGTATTTCATCGCTATTTTGCATGAACAGCTGTCGATCAATTGTAAGTTTGATATTTGTAAGCGTCGCCTTTTAAGCTATATGTAATGAACGCCGTGGCGAATACGTGACCGCGCCATTACCATTCCTGAAAATCCGGTTCTTCACGTATATATTACACTTCCTGATCACATTTCGAGTCATTTCGTCGGAGTCTATTCAGAACATACAAATAGGCAAAGATCCATATTTATGTCTATAGATAGATTAAAGCAATTATTTATTGATTACCAGTGAGAAATGTTATATTATCCCCATGGCTCTCCTGGACATTAGGTTGCTCTGGCTATGGGTACGTGTCTAATTTGCCTAATGAATGTCCCTTTTACAATGGCTTGTTTTTAAACAACCTCAGCATGGTTGGTAGCTCACAGATCTCTATCTCGGTTCAAACCGCAACCAGTAGTCCCGTGGTGTAACGATTACTCCGGTCAAACGCTTCGACACATCGGGTAACCGATCGGAGGGTGGCTGGCGAATGTTAAAGTTTTGCATGAGCGCGGCCAGTGTAAGAAACATGTTGTTTCGGGCGAACGTTTCCCCGGCACATAGCCGCTTGCCTGCACCGAACGGAAGAGACATGTCTTTCGCTAGACACAATTTACCGTTCTCATCGAGAAACCGTTCAGGGCGGAACGTTTCCGGATCGCCCCAGTATTCCTTCTGATTGTGCATCGCATCCATACCGATGATAACGATGGAATCTTTGACCAGCTCGTATCCTTGTAGCGTTGAATCCGTTTGTGTCCGGTGTGCGATCCCCGAGGGCACGAGCGTATCGATGCGCATTCCCTCCCGAAGCGTAGCCTCCGTGTAGGCGAGTTCGGGACGATCATCCAGCGTGGGTAGCCGACCCTGCCCTACAACTTGATCGATTTCCTGCTGCATCCGTGTAATCACGTGCGGATTGAGGAGTAATCGTTCCAGCAGTAACGCCAGCTGCGTGGTGGCTCCAGAGATGGCTGGAAAGAAGAAGTCCACTAGCCCCAGTATCAGCTGGTCGACTGTTAACGTGAACGGAAGCATGTGTTTAGTGAAACAGCAGGAAGAGTGTGGTGGCCGTGAACGTGCTTACGTTGGAAGGAAAACTCTTTCCCATCCTTTGGTGGTAGAGTCGTTTCTTGTTTCTTCTGCATCTCGCGGAAGTACAGATCGAGGAAGCAGCGAACGTGCGCTTCATCGTACGTTTCGCGATACTTGTTGATGACCGACTCTATGAAGGCATTAACCTTCATGCTGGAATCGCGTAAGGCGTGGTATTTTCGGGAAAACGGATACACATGGCGCAACCACGGGTAGAAACTCAATATGGTACCATAGTCGTCGCCCTTCCGTTGGAAAACCATCGCAGAGCTGCCCGTTCTGTGGTATTAAGAAAATCGAAGAAGTACAGATTAAGGTCACTCCCATACGGCCACTGAAACGCACGCACACGGATACACGGTTACACAGATAACATGGATCGTCACAGGACAGGTTTGCACTCACTCGTAAAGGATGCCGCATTCCTCGCGTGCGAATCGGTCACCCGTCACTATCTGCAGGAACGCGTTGGCAAAGGTAGCAAACAGAACGTTCGGACACTTGACGTACCCATCCTTGAAGATGGTTTTCTCATGCTCATACTTTGGTCCACCCTTCAGCATCTCGATCAAGCTGAGCAGCTCACTGTTCACTTCTGCCTCGTGTTCGGGAAAGCGGCGCCCGAATCCGTAGTCGCGGAGAAAGCGCAGGATGAACCAGCGTTGCTCCTTCCAGCTCGGTCCATCGGTGAAGAAGATGCCACGCAGATTAAAGCTCTGGTCACGAAGTCGGGCCAAAAAGAGATCAGGTCGACCGTCGAACTCTTTGCGGTTTAGGACTTCACGCGCCACGCGAAGATCGTTAACGACCACCGTTGAATAGCCGACCAGCGAGAGGCCCAGTAACTTGGTGCGATAGAAGTTGCAGAGTGCCGTTGCAGCCTTGTGCATGTGCTTGAAGTTGAGCAGTAGCATCACACCGTATCCCTCCAGGAACGGTAGATTCGGAGGTCCAGGAGGAAATTTGGATGGTCGGGGTTTAAACACTGAGCAGTACAATCGATAGAGCACCAGGGCTACGGCAGTGCCCCAGAGGAGCGTACTTGTTGTTACAAGCATCTTGGCTTGACTACTGAACCGGTTCCGAGCGATATGGTGCCTTTTTATAAGCCTGATAGTCTTCTAATGACCACGGAAGGAGAGGTTGGTAGCAGTGGCTGCTACTGCTGCGGCTTCTCCTGCTACAGGCGATAATGACTCCACGAGTTGTTTGCTGATTGACGGCATGCGAATGACTTGCTGGAGAGTAGCGTAGTATCTGCTGGCTTTGGGGATTGATAATAGACAGCACCGTGGTACGAAATAATTGAAAGAAAAAGAGTATTAATCTAAAATTACGCACTTATACAGCACGTTGATCAGCTAATCGTAACTCACCTGCGCAAGGCAACATTCTTCAATGCAGCACGTGTGTTTGAGTTTTTGCTTTGTTTATTACTTTTTGTTTGTATGCACACGTATGGATCATACAGCTATTTTTAAGAAATTAATATTTGTATTTTGCGCCGCTTTAAGCAAACCATTAAATAAGCACTCTTCGTTACCGTAAGGTAAGCAGTTGGTTAATTGCCAAAAAGGTGTCAACGACCGTATCGTCTCTCTAGCCTAGTTAAAGTTAACAGTTGACAATGACGTTAAAGATAAATATGTGTGTTAAGGTCCTTAAACGTAGCCGCATTCACTCGAGAGCATCGATTTCAAGTGGAAAACTGAAAGCCCGTTTGTTATTGATAAGCTGGTTTGCCGTGATTGCGTATTTAGTATTTTATAAGTATCACCCCATTGCTGCATAGAAACTAGTCATTTTTGGTCTCGATAAAACACATCGCACACAGTCAAAAATCAATTAAATGGTTACCATAGTGTTAGAAAAGTTTTGTTAGCGTGAAGTAAATTTGATCCAAAAGTCTGGCGCCGTACGAATCACACCGGTAAGATGTTGTGCAGGATCTGGTGCCAGCTCGGTCGCAACATTGAATTGCTGCACGAGTGTCGTGATCGTAACGAAGAGTGCATTGCGAGCGAATGTTTCACCAGCACACACCCGATGGCCGGCACCGAATGGGATGGATTTGTCCTGTTCAAGCGACAGCTTTCCGTCAGCGTCGAGGAACCGTTCCGGTTGGAACTCGTGCGGTTGGGGGAAAATATCCTCCTGGTGGTTAATGTAATCCAGTCCGTTAATCACTAGCGTACCCTTGGGTAGCTGATAACCGGCTAGTTCAGTATCCTGCGTGGTAACATGCGGTATGCCGGATGGTACTAGTGTATCGATGCGGAGAGCTTCGCGTATTACCGCCTCACAGAATGGCAAATTGGTACGATCGTCCACGCGGGGTAACCTTGCTTGACCAACCGATTGCTCGATTTCGGTCTGCATTCGTGTAACCGTCGCCGGTTGCGTTACTAAACGCTGCAAGATCAATCCCAGTTTGGCCGGGATGGCCGAGAATGCTGGTACGAGGAAGTCGGCACAACCGATTACCAGTTGATCATCTAAATAGAATGCGAAAACATGGATTCCAATGATTTCATCATGCGATGTCGCTGCTAATGGGTCGTGACTTACATTCGAATCCAAAGCAGTCCGATCCTGTGGTGATGTTGCTTCCGGTGCGCTTGATCTCCCGTAGGTACGCATCAATGAAGCACCGGATGTCGGCTTCGTTGTACGTTTTCTCACATTGTTCTGCCAGCGATCGGATGACAGCGTTGGCCTTCTGGTTCACTTCTCGTAGCACTCGGTAGCGACTAAAGCCAGGTAGAATGTAACGAATCCAGGGTACGTAGCTAAGCGCCAGGCCGTAATCGTCACCTTGGCGATGGAAAGCGAGCGAGTTGGCACCAACACTGTGACGTGCAAAGAAGCGAGAGTAAGGTGTGATAGAATGATGTGTGGCAGAATTGTGGTGATGAAAAGATAAATAATCACGATCTCGATGAAAAGTTTGGCTTACTCGAAGAGTACTGCTTGATCTTCGCGCTCCAATCGCGATGCAGTCAGCATGCGCAGTATAACGTTGGAAAAAAGGGCAAAGAAGAGTTGTGGGCAACGGGCATAGCCTGCCTCGTTCAGCAATGACTTCTCATGCTCATATTGTGGCCCCTCCTTCAGTAGGCTGATCAGTTCCGTTAGTCCCGACTCTAGATCCTGCTCTACCGTGTCGTTTCGCCGCCCGAATCCGTATTCGTGTAGGGTTTTCAGGAAAAACTTCCTCTGCTCTCGCCAACTCTCCCCGTCCGTGAAGAAGATGCCTAATGATGAAAAATAATAGAATCAATTTGGTGAAGGCAATCGTTTGTACTATGAATATGGTTATTGTTTGCTTCATTAATTAGAACTGCAAAAGAATCGATGGAACCAGTTCATGTTCACCAGTTCCAGTTCATGAATCCAAATGGTTGCTGAAATGCTTTCGATCAGCATAAAAGAGATCGTATATCCACTCAGACCAAGTTATTGTATCTAAAGCAACAACAGATGTGTAAACAACACTCTGAAAAACCATTTTTGATACGCATATTTAACCTTTTAATTTACGTCTGCCGTCGGCCTATATCACGAACACCTAAAGCGTGGCAGATCATGTTCGGCATCAGTAGAATTCGAGAACTTAATCATGTATGAACAATAATTTAAGAATAACTTCGATCATCATTCATTGAATATAAACACTGTTCATTCCATCCAATAGTATACATCTGCTTCCAAGCAGAGCAATACTACAATACTCTTTGGGAGATAAGAACGGGTCCCCTGCCATCATCTGTTGCCAGCGATTTCCAAGCCAAACGAGAGTGATGGTTTTATTTGCAAAACAAAAATAGATATGACACACATAAAGCAATCTTTGAAAGGCGTGTTAAAGTGAACTATCAGGGATCCAATGAACAACTGTTTTGCGTGCTGCATATGCTGTGTTCGATTCAATTGTGGCTCTACGAGCTACAAAGCCAACAACACCACGCTTAAACGCATCGAAATCCCTTACTATCATGGTATAATGGCGAAATCTGTCTGCATTGCTGAGGTAATCATTGTGTCCTCCACATAAGGATATGTAAACAGCCTTACCTCGTCTTGCGTACCGCTCATCGCGAAGCCGTGCTAGAAACAGGTCCGGTCTCCCATCGAACTCACTGCGCTGTAGCACCTGACGAACGAGGGTATGATCGTTCACGATCACGGCCGGTAGCGGGCCCAGATGCAGTCCAATCACATTGCTGCGGTACAGCTCACTCAACCTAGCAGCGGCCCGATGCAGATGACGATAGTTCAGGGCCAGTAGGAAAGGGTAACTACCGAGCAATGGAACACGCGGTGGTCCAGGTGGGAAGCGATCCGATGGACGATAGCGAATGTATCTTATCACAACCGACACAATCAGGGCAACGAACGCCGCAATAATGAGTTCCGATATCGACGATATCATGGTGTTTGGCGGCGATTAGACACAGTCTAGGTCAATGGGCTTTGTGTTTGTACTTTGAACTTGGTGCAATTAAAAGGGTTCCCTTTGCTCTTCTCAACGGCCCTAGATCCGAGCTCGGTGATGGTTCACGTGCGACTAAATTGGGGTGCCCAACGGCTGACCTGTATTGGATTGTCTGCCGCTGGCAACTGGTGTTTGGTGTATATGTGTCTCCAAAGGCGCGCAGCAACACTTCCAGAGCTCTGCCTATGCTGGAGAAGAAGCGTCGCTATCCTTCTCTCAATCTACCTAGGGTGCGGACGATGATGTACGGGATGGCGTCGTTTGTATTTTTAGAAGACGCAAAACCGCTTCTTTCTTCACACGCAATAGACGACCGTTTGGAACCACCCTAGCGGGGCATGGTTGGAGGAGAACACGAGACGCCTTTCTATTCCGGGTTTATAAAGCAGGCAGCATGCTGATGGAATAGGGGTTACCGCGTGCGCGTCTACGTCGTTTTATGGATCAATCCACCGAAGTATGGGACGGACGATGAGGGGTTCGGAAACACTTCTCCCTTTCCGGCCGCGCATTCTGTTTTGCTTGCGATGGCATCCTAGGGAAGAAGGAAGGGGTCGCCGCTTGCTTATTGCGTAAGTGTTGTACACGTGTCGGCTGCAAACTCGGTTACCATGGTCACGGCAGAATTTGTTTCGGAAGTAGATGCCGTAATCAGATTGCCGTCGGACCTGCTTAACGACAAGTGACAAGGTAGACATGGTAAACGGTCCGAATGTTGCGGCCCAAACGAGATGTATCTCAAAGATGATGGTCACCATTATCACCATTATTTTTGTTTCATTTCTGGTTCGCTGGACATTAGATAGTTGAATCTTTCGACCACAGGTTTGCTGGACTGTAACCAAACCAGATGACGACCAGATATAACCGATGGTGGTGGGATGGTGTAGAGGCTAACCGGACACCATTGGCCGGAGTTTCAAAACAATGTAAACAAAGAACGGCAGCTCTCCATGGGGCTTTTGCATACTGCGCATCGACAAATGATTGACCAGGCCAGGCGGCCGGGGGGCTAAGCACATGATCGCATAGATGCAAATCCGTTACGTTGGCCATGAAATTATTTGTCCAGCAATGGACTTTATTTCATTGCTGGCGACAGCAGCGGATTACACTGAAGGTCGCGAAAGGCCATCATCTACCGATCGTACTTTTGATGATCTTGTTTAGTGCTTATCTAGCATGGTTTGCCGAATGATGGACTGTTGTTTGCAGTGACATTAAAAAGGATCATAAAAATCAAATCAAATGCACGAAACAGATTGACGGACTTACCATCTGCTTTGCTTTAGCTACACCCGTTATCTCCGGGCGAATTCAAAATCATGACCAACATTTGATTAAGGCTGCGAAAAAACAAAATTCGGTATGCGATTGTTTTTTTGTGAAGATTCATATAACGCCATAGTGCTACTGCCTTTTAATCGTTGTTTATTGCGACCAAAAAACTGGTCGTAAAATTGTGCGGTCAAAAGTGCAACTCGTGCTCGTTGGTTGTGCTTAACGAGGTCGCTATTTTAGCATCTGTTTGTATTGGGCTTGACGACTGCTTATAAATAATTTGTTTTTTGTTTAATATTCCGTGCATCACTTGCTTTTGGGGGCTCTTTCAATTAACAAACCAAAAACCAAATCATTTTTTAATTTTAAGTTTATTTTACTTAGGTTAATTAGCATACAATCCTCTCTACCGCACGGGACACTCGTCCGAGTATGGAACTGGCCGACTCAAGCACGGTGGATCGTGCGACGGAATTAATCAGATGCTGCAGGGTTCCGCGCATTAACGTCAACATTGCTGATGAAGCGCTACAGCGTGCCAATTTTGAGCACTTTCTGCACGTGTTGGAGGCGTCGCTACCGGTGGTCTTTGATTTGATAGCAAACTGGGGCGCCGCGTTAACCGGGTACGATCAGTACCGCGCAGATGATAATGTCCAGTTCAAGACGGATCTGGCGCTCGTAATAACCGAACAGTATAACGATGGCAAACCGGGAGAGCTGCTAGAATATCAAACGGAATCCGTAGCCCTACGTCAGCGTATCAATCAGTTCTATCAAAGTGCAGAGCTTGAGCAGCTGTTGACGGGCAGTGGTGGTGATCGGGTGTTACATCGCCTGTACGACCACTATCGGCGCGTGCTAACCGAGCAAGAATGGAAACATCATCCGGCAGCCGTTGCAGGGTTTGTGCGAATCGTGGAGTTCTTATACGGCCCATTTCCCCTGACGAACCCAGTTGAGCTGAATGATGATACAGCGGCGTTCATACTGTCCGTTGGCGTCACGCTGGTTGAGTTTTTCGATCCATCGTATCAGCGAATGGGACTTCAGTTGTTCTGTGTCCTTTTGGGACCTCGTCACAAACTCGTAATGCGGCGTACGAACATTCACCAGGTGGTGTACAGTAATGCAATCAAACTGACTGCCAAGTGCAAACAGGAGCTGTTCCTTGATGCACTATGGAAGTGTATCTATCAGTATGTTGAGCTGGAGGAAAGTAGTTTTAATGATTTTTCGAAGGTAGGTGCTGGCGGGGCTGTTCAAGCGATTGGATTGTACCTTAAAGTTGATCTTTTATCACAGTGGAACACGATCGACGATATAATGGAAACGTTGTTGAACGGGCTGATGTTTGAATCGAATCTCGCTGCATCCAGTATTTATTTGTTGTACCTGCTGAAACTGCTAGCTATCGATCTGCCAAACTACATAATCGACGAGTTGGATGAACTACAATCGATCGACCGAAAGTGCCATCTGTACGAACCGGTGTGCGAGCAGCTTCGCCAGGATTGCTTGGGTGGTTTCCACAATCGCCGCTACTACCGGTGGGTAAAGCGAATTATCGAGATGCTCCCACATGAGGCACTAAAGTGCCAAGGTAACACCCGACTGCATGGTAAATATTGTCATGTACGTAGCGAGCGAGCGTCGCATGCCGGCTGCCGTTTTAGCATAACGAATTTTAACGGATTTTTCCTTTTTTTATTTCTGCGTCGTTTTTACAGGGGGTACACTTACTCTTCATACTGGTCACGTTCCCGATCGAACCGGAAGCGCTCAAGCCGGTCCATATAAAGATCCAATCGAATCTGGTCGAGTTCCTAAATGTGTTTAAGCAGTACGAAAAGCGGCAGAGTATGGTCGCATCAGAGCGCAGTCATGTTTCGAACGAATTCGTTTACTGCCTCAAAGGACTGGTGTCCATTAGCAAAACGATGCTATGTTTTCTCACTTCGCTGGCCGGCTTCTACTTTCCAGAGCATCCCGACATGGCCACCCTTGGACGGCAGCTAGCCAACGAGTATGCCGATTGTGATTCCATTATGTACAATTGTATGCAGAGCTTGATTGAAAAACTACGCTAAAAGGTAGCACTACCGTAGATTGTGATTGAATATTTTCCGAAAAGTGATTCGATTTAACGACAGTTTCGAATGCCGTGCCATAATTGAAGTGCTATAAAAAGTGGCCCTCGCAGCAAAAGCCGGATTTGCTCACTATGCTCACTAGGCTCGCTATTTGGCTCACTATGGCAGCTAAGCCTCACGGACACGTAAGTAAGTTTGTGTGGAGCGAGGCAGCCAAACGAAATTTCCACTCTATTTTCACGGGAATCGTTTGTGTTCGGTACGGGACAGGGTGAAAATCCGACCTAACTTGTTCCGTCTTTGTGGAAAATCCACAGTTTCAGTCTAACGATCTCACAATGGGTATGATGGAAAGCCTCGGACTGAGCGGTCTCGCTGGTGGCGTCCAGCGGATGGACAAGCGACAGGTGAGTGCTTTGTAGCGGCGTTTATGGCTAAAATATGATTTCTAATGCAATTCCCTCCTTGCCTACAGTTTCTGTTTCAAATGCTGAGCTTCGGCATGATCGTCTCTTCGGCACTGATGATCTGGAAGGGCCTGATGGTCGTTACCGGCAGCGAGTCCCCGATTGTTGTGGTGTTGAGCGGAAGCATGGAACCGGCGTTCCACCGTGGCGACTTGCTGTTTCTCACGAATCAGGATGAACCGGTGCGAGTAGGTGAAATTGTGGTGTTCAAAATCGAAGGCCGTGATATTCCGATCGTCCACCGGGTCATCAAGCTGCACGAGAAGTAGGTTGATGCGAGGAGACTCCCGCCTGCCGAATGTTTTGTTAATTTGCTTTTACTCTGGTTCCAGGAGTAACGGAACGGTCAAGTTCTTGACGAAGGGTGATAACAACTCCGTCGATGACCGAGGCCTGTACGCACCTGGTCAGCTGTGGTTAACGAAAAAGGATATTGTGGGACGAGCAAGAGGCTTTCTGCCATATGTTGGCATGATCACGATCTACATGAACGAGTATCCTAAGCTAAAGTTCGGCATTCTCGGCTTGCTAGCGCTATATGTACTCCTGCATAGGGAATGAACGTAGCCTGATCATGTCTTCTCGCCGTCGACACAATTTCCTTTTTTCGTACTAAACGCTCCGTGGTTTATTGTTCCACCAACTGCAAGAATCTGCCAGCGGGACGCTCGTCAGACGGTATTCGACTGTTGCCTGCATTCAATTCAGCGGCGTACATAAAACACAAATTAAAAGGTAAAGAATAAAAATGGAAAACATAATGACTTAAAAATGCTGTGCGTGATTCGGTCGTATTACATTTCACTCTCTGTTCTACTCTTTCCGAACATAAGAAGTATAATAAGGACTTTGTTGTGTGGATATTTTTCCTGAATAATGAGTAAATGTGAGAAAAATTGAGTGATGAAACTTTAAAGCATATTGTGTTCAATCTTGGGACACATCAACAAAAATCAACCAACAGTAAGGGACTTGAATAAAAGCTCTCCAGACATTTAAAGCGGGTTTCTCGAATTTGTATTTTGGGCAAATAAGTCGTAAAGAAAAAAATAGAAAAAAAATCATTTAAGTTTAAATTTAATAATATAAGTCGCTTAGACACATGTTCGATAGCTTATCTCACGGTGTTAGGTCTCTACCTAGTTGTTTTAAATTCAGTTACGAATGCGTTAAGTAGGGCGCATCAAATAGAGTAATAGTTCGTGTAGCGTGAACGTAGGATAGGTAATGAGAGAATCTAGCGATAACAGTCTAGGTTACATAAAAACACTGAAAGAACATCAATAGGAGTATGCCAAAACCAGCATGCATCTTAACGAAACATGGGAAAATGTAAACGAAAGTTGTGCAACGCACAGATATGCAGCTATCGCCTAGTGAAGGCCTGAAACACGAAATCATTGATCAGTCCTCGATCAGTGGAAATGCGTTTTATGGCACAAAAGGAACGCGGAAAGTGAAATATTTGAACAAAATGTACAGAACCACCCAAGATCTGTTTAAAAAATTAAAAAAACGGAGAATAAAACTGAGTGATTATGGATGGAACCAAAAGAACCCGTCTTCCCAACTTTTCGAATCCGAAATCCGCCTGAAGCTTAGCTGTATCCAGATATTGACTTCGGAATTCCGCAGTATTCGCCATTGCCTTTTTGATTCAGTTGAAAAGCAGAGATCGGGGCCAGGGGCCGATGCTGTCCTCTTGATAGTACTAGGAATGGATTTGGTTTCGGAACGTGTTTTCTATAGTTTACGTTCTAACCAAAAGAAATAAAACGGCATTCAATCAAACTTAAGCAAAGAAAAGAGAACCACGGTGTCTTTTGTATAATTTTGTTTTATTTCTCATCCGCCAGATCATTAATTAGCTAACGGTCACACAACACCAGCCTATACTGCTCTACCCATTCTGAACCAGAACACAGCAAGTGTGCTATACCACATATACACCATTTCATTGTATGTCTTCTTTCGCATGATTGTTCCACCTGCTGTACCAACAGCGAGTTATTCCTTAATGCTTTTGCCGATTCGGTGTGAGAATGTGTGTTTACTTCGTAATAAAGAGCCGTTGTCCCGTCTCTGCAACAGCATGGCAGCATGGTATGCTTTGGTTATGATTATAAGCTTTTCACCATCATATCGACTCCACAGGCCATTCCGTCCATCTATGCTTCTTTGAAATTGCAGTCGAGGTTTCGCGATAGGAATTTGAAACGTTGGACATGGGATTCGATCCCGCAAAATGCAAAGAATGATGATGTTTTGGATAGAAAGTTGCATTGGAAAATATACGAAACAAACAGGTTTCCAGCTATTAAAACACAACCAGGCATGGTAACCCTAGTTACAGCAGTACAAAATGGAATGGTGCTCTTGGATGGTGATGCAGCGAGTCTACTTCGACAGCACAAATAAAGATCACGATTGGGCTGAGCTGACTACAACATCCATATGCCACATCGAATTCCGCACGATCCTCTCGCATGTTTGCTCATCTATTGCTAACAATGTACAGCCGATTCGGTTGGTAGTGTTCTGTTCTGTTGCCCTTCCAATTTACGGTGCTGGGTTAACAAATAATTGCATTGCGTGTATGTGTGTGTGTGTTAAGTGTGCAGAGGTGTGCACTATCAGGTCAGTGATAATTGAGCTGGTAACCTGTGGAAAAACGCGCTTTATAAAAGTGCAATTTTGCGCATGTTTTGCGTGAGGTGGTGTATGTATACGGAGGGGGGGCGGACTAGAGGCTCATGATTGCGAGTGCGTCCGTGAACGGAAGCGAAGGACCGTTAAAGTCGTTAGCAAAATGTGCAAAAAACACAAGCGCTCCCTTTCCTTTCGCATCGATCGGGCAAGAAAGCAACATTTGCGCCCATTTCCTTTCGTTCGTTCGCCATCTTTCCTTATTTGCTGCTTCTCCTGCTCCTGTTGCTGCTGCTGCTGCGGCTGCTGGTAGTGCTGATTGACCGTTTTGTTTATTGTTAGCTGCGTGTAAGCGTGGCGCGGCTCCTGCTTTCACCCATCCAGCATGTTAACTTACACATCTTCGGGAAAATATAAATATAAATTTACATTCATTTTACATACCTACGGTTGCCGGGTTTCGTGCAACACCGCAAGCCACACCCGTCCGTTTGCTTGCTTCCGCCGTGATAGGTTTTGGGTGTATTTTTGTGTTTTTTTCCTCCATTATCGGGAAGTTTTTTTTTGTTTGATGTTTTGTTCATTTTTTTTTATTATTTCCATTATTTTCTCCCTGTTCATCTTTCATTCGCTCCTGCTGTTCGCTTGTTAGTTGGTTTACCTTAACGCTAGGAGTTTCTATAAGATTAGAATCACATTTAACTTATATGTTTAGTTGTTTTTTCCCCTCTCATCCTTCTCTCTATTAGTTCTACCATCTCGTTGCACCTTCGCTCGTTCTCTCTCTCTTTCTCTTTCTGTTTACTATTTCTCGGTGGTCCGAGGTGGTTTTGATCTTGCTTTCACATTACGTTTACACCCTATGCGGAATACTTTAATGCTGTATATTCTTTACATAACTCCACGGAACCGTGCTGTTGCGTGAGAATGGACTGTTCCGATATTATTGTTTCTTCCTGCTGTTAGCTTGATTTGCTTTCACACATTTCTGCCATTTTTTTCCCACCCGTTTCACACCGAAAGCGTTCGAGTTTAGCACACAATACAGCATCGCACGATACTGCAACTACCTGCCAGGCTTTATATACACAACGCACATCCGGCAGCGGAACACATTTACAACCCGTGTGTCTCGCTTTCGCATCCGTTTCCGTGCGTGTCGATTTGCGATCCGCCATCCGCAACGAAAACATGAAGTTATGTTTAAGACACGAGATATGTGTGAGGAAGAAGGTAAGGTAAGCAACAGATCGATGGAGTGACCGGCTCATAGTGAGGAGCACGAATCATCCCACGTACACACATGCACTTTCTCTCTCACACACACACGCGCACAGACATACGCATAATAGGCAAAGTAAAAAAAAACAGTAGATCTAAAACGTAAAAATCGCAGAAACTGGCTACTTCGTGGCCTCCTTCGTATGAGCTCTTTCTTTTCAAAAATATATGCCCATAAAATACACATCCATTTCACTGTCTCTTCTATCTCTTTCTCTCCCTCTCTTTCGCTCTCTCTCTCTCTCTCTTTCTCTCTCTCTCTCTATCTCTCTCTCTACCATTTTCTCTTTTTCTAGTGATATGATGTCACAGGTCGTACATACGGCTTATCATCCACACCAGGATCAGTTCGATCTCGCGAATGTGTGTGTGTGTGTGTGTGTGTGTGTGTGTGTGTGTGTGTGTGTGTGTGTGTGTGTGTGTATGTGTGTGTGACGCTTCCACGTGTCATCCAAGCAGACTTCCAAGCGATCAAAACTCATATAAAACAGGTTTATCTTACAGGTTAACCTGGCTTGTGAGAGGGGAAGAAGGAAGGAGGGAAACACCACCTTTCGTTTCTACTATCGGGCTTCGCTCGATCGATCCCAGTCACACACACACGTACACACATACACACACACACACACCATCAGTAGGTGATCGCGAGTATTACTACACATTCACGTTCGAGAGGAAGCAACATTTTCCACATTCCGCGGGACGTATGATCGCTTCCGATCGTACGACCGGCAGGGGGACAGCAGTTTGTTCTAATTGGCACTTGTTAAAAAAAATGTGAATCCCAAAAACCACACACCAGGCGCCTCCATTCGTCGTTCGACCGACCACCACCGGGCGCCTCCATTCGCGGAGCAGCAAGAAGAAAAAAGATCAAACTCCACAATTTCACCATCGGTCGATGGAATTGATACGATCGTGACGCAAGAGAGCGAAGCCAGGTCCAAGGTCCAGAAGGTGTCTGGATTGGCCCAACGGTGGCCATTCTATCCGTGCCGACTGTCCGTCGCTGGCCAATAGTTATAAAAGCATTGTTATCTATCGCTGACAAGATTCTCGACATCCGAAACCATCACCTCGAGGTCGGAAGGCAGCGGTTCGTCAAGGGGTTTGCTGCTGCGTGTGGCCGCCGCCAGGGCAGCACCGGCGGAGACGGGCCACTCGAACGGACGCTGAGCTTTCGAGTTGCTATCCGGGTCCGCACAGGAGGAGGTGTGTGGTC